>NC_056726.1:518925964-519293464 GCF_019279795.1 Protopterus annectens | reverse complement strand
TGCGTTAGGGTACCTTCCCTTCAGTTCTCCACATTCTGAAGTGCAGACATTGCTTCTAGAGCCTATACACTGTTTCCCATGATAAAGGACTTCTTTTAGTTTAGAAATGCAGCCAATATTTATTTCTATAGAATTTGTAATGAATGTGGTGGTTTTATATAATTGTAGTGTTGACCTCTATGTGCTTCTTTTATGAACTAAGTAGGATACATAGGTGTAGAAGCAATGTTTCATTTCCCAGATTTCAGAAATTTAATATAAATTTAATTTATTTTACAGGCAACAACCCAGACTGCCTTAGACAATTTTATTTAATGAATGGTGTGGAAAGCACATGTGTGTGTGTGTGTGTGTGTGTGTGTGTGTGTGTGTGTGTGTGCACGTGGGCTATTTGACAGTTGTTTGCTGGCTACTGTCACAAGTTTGGCATTACATAAAACCCAGCCTAGACCACACAAAATGTTGTACAAGGGGATGTTGGGTGTCATGTTATGAAACATTTATGATGACTTTCGTACTTTAATATGCGGTTTCCAAATGACAAAATCTGACTCCTACCTCAGTCTGTTAAGCTTCTACAAGGGTGCATCAATGTGTATGTCATCTTAGAGTGTGCGCATACGTGTCTATGTGCGTGTGTACGCTTGTGCATGCATAGCTCTTTTGAATTTGTTGTGGGATTATTTCTAGGTTGCATGTGTTGTGCCCACAGTTCCAGACATAACAGAACATGTGGTACTAACAAAAATATCTATGTGTGCTGTTAAAGTTGTGATACTGTATCTGCTGCCTGCAGCCATTTACCTACATAGCTGAATAAACTGCTTGAAATTTCAACCAGATATCCTTATTCCCCCCCAGGGAGGTCATCAGAGAGAGAGTCTCCTAGATCTGCTAGCTAAAGTGATTTTATTTGGACTCGTCCTTTGTACTCCGCTGTCCCTGATGTGGGAGAGAGCTGTTATTTGCATGATACTACTTCCTGGTTAGTTAACAGAAGTGTCCCCTTCTCCAGAGGTGGCAAAAATAGCCATTATTTGCTTGACCCTTCTCCCTGTTTCAGCCCCCAGCCACCCTTCTGGCACATGGATCACTAACAGATGTTATTCCAATTTAGTATCTGTGATAGCTGTCATGTCTTTTTATAAGCAAGCACATACAAGGAATTGGTAATGCCTTAGCAAATCCACAATCCATACCTTATCAGGTAATAGTGATAGTAAGTCACTGTAAGTAGGTAGCACTGGGCACCCCATGATATTCTTGTCTCCAACACAATCAGGAGCTTAGTGTGCACCTTGAACAGTGAATGAATCTTCAGCTGTGGCATCCCAACAGCTGTGCTGTCATTCACCATGAAAAACAGTCATGCCTGTTCTGCCGTGCTACTCTGTGTCAGTGGTAGATATGGGGGCATTACATCATACAATAAGACAGGTATGAAGGTCAATGTAATTACCATTTCTGATACCACCCCCCCTTTGTTAGCAGTAGTTTACTTGTCAGCCCTTTGGCCACTATAGCACGTACATTAATCCACTCATCCATGCATCAACAACTCCATTTTCCCATTTTTGCACATGGGACTGGGGTGTCACTTTAATGATGACAGTCTTCTAGAGCCAGTGTTGTCACCGTTATTTACTGCAGTTTATGCTTAAACTAGTTCTGTTGTTGTGTTTTGCAGCACTAATGCTTAAGATAACATCTCCCATCACCACTGTTACTACTTAAGTGAGTGTATTTTGGTCAGTGTTGAGCCACTAAAATTGGAGTTCTGTTATCTGTGGTTACTGCCATGCCACAAATACTGCTAAAGAATGTCTTACAGCAGTGCCTTTGACAATAGATGTTTTCTTTTACAGAGCATGACTAGGGTGCTACCTGTGCTTGTACTAATTCTGCAACCCTTTTCTCTAGGTCGTAATCGAGATGGACGCTTGGATTCTATGCCTGCAGGTGGGCCTTTCATTTACTGCCTTTGTATGAAAGTAATGCATTGTTTTGGTAGTCTGAGCACTGAAATATGGAGACAGCTATTTCCTTAATTATTTTAAAGAAAGTATTTTACATTGTGCAGACTGTTTGTGTTATAAGTTGAAGTATTAACCTGTAAAACAAACAATGTGATAAGCTGTAGCACTGTCTGTAATCATGCATTTGTTTTACTTGACTTTTGTTGTCTTACTGATGTGATTTTGTTTTTCCTTACTCACCTTACATACTGTGTTGTAATGTTTGACTTAAAACTAACCGCCCACATAACCCCACCCTGGCATTCTCTTGCATAATCAACTCTTATAATTAGCTTTGTTTTGTAATATGACTTTGTTACAGACTTTTTGACGTATGTTTTCTCTGTATATTGGGCAAGGAACCATAGCTTCCTATTTATCCGGAGAGATGCAGCAGAGTGTGCAGAAGTGTGACCAGAATAGAAACATCTGATTTCTGCAAGTTCCCTGGCACCAGGAAACAGATCATTAGCAGAAATTCTAGGACAGCATCTCTTGGTTCCTTAGTAACAGTAGTCTGTTTTCTGGTAAATGAAGGTTTCTGTGTCCTTGCTTTCGCTGACACTGCTACTCATTTCAGTTTCATTTTCACTGACCTAGTTCCATCACCTCTTTTGAGCTTGCCTAGCTCTCTTGACGTTGAAGTCCAGAAAGACCCCAGAATCTTGACTTTGCATCATATATCTGTAACTTATACTTTGTAAATAAGGAGACTAGTCTACATTTAAAGATGTATTTTAAAGTTTGCTGTACTGACATCCAAAAAGAATGCTGCTATTCTTCAGTAATGGTCTGTGTGTCTGTGTGTGTGTGTGTGTGTCTGTGTGTGTGTGTGTGTGTGTGTGTGCAAAATGTAGTGTTTACTATATTTAAACATGGTATTTACGTATTATCGCAACCATGCGTTCTCGCAATCAGGTTTATGGTATTGACTCCTTTGCTCCACAGTCTGTGCACGGTGGAATAGTCATCAAAACAAAAACCCACATAGCATAATATCGGTCTGTCCTTACTGAATCTGAGAAGTCAGCAAAACAAAATGTCTCCGACCCTAATACCTAACAATACCTGTGCTCCACAGTCGCACATGGTACTTTCAGAGTTCACAAACTTTTTATGTACTTCTCTACAGCCCTGTTTGTGATCTTTCCCTCCCTCTCATCACAGCTAAAATGTTTTACAATATCTACATACATCGAGATTTCTGGCTTAAGCCCTAGGGAACATGGATGAAACACTCCAATCATGGGTGTTTCAACGTGATTGCGAGAATGCGTGGTCTTTCAATGACTTTGCAAAACAGTCAACCCAATTACAATTGGGAAAGAGACCCTTAAGTACCAACATGACCAAAGCATCAAAAGTAACCCAGCTCAGCATGTCCTAGGCATGTTGCTGCGAAGTGACCCAAAGCAAAAAGAAGAAAACAGCTGAAATAAGAAAAAAAACAGCAGAAGACCACCACTTCCTACAGCTAAATTGAAGGCTGCAGCCCAAGTGTGGCAAAATTAAGACATATGTCATTCTCCAACCAACAAGGAAGGTGCAGAAAGTAAGTACTGTCCTGGCAGCAGAGAAGAAAGAAGGGTACTTCAACCAGGCATTCTCGCAATCACGTTATTTATGTTATTGAGAAAGGATTCAGTACCATAAATAACGTGATTGTGAGAACACGTGGTTGCGATAATACATAAGTAGCTTAAACATTAACATTTCATTTTTACTGAGTGATTTTATTTTCTCCTTAAAATGGATAGTGACTGCCAATTCCATTTTTTCCTGGACTCACTATCCCTTACAGCTTTATTTTGTGACTTCCAGATAGTTATCCTCCTCCTCTTGTAATTCTTTGAGTTAATCATTGTCATTCTTTCTGGCCCCCTTTTTATGAGCAGTAGTCCATTCCTAGCTCCTCTCTACTTGCTAGCTGACCTCTAATCTATGATGGTCAAGGCTTGACCTCCATGTGAAGTACAAAAGGCAGTCTTAATATTCCATCCGTGTTCCTCCAAATGGAAGAGTATTCAAGCTCTGTGTTAAAATATGGAAGAGATAGCATAACTCACTACTTTATTGCTGGGAAGGGAGTACAGTTTGCTTTGTAGTATTCATCTTCATGAAAGTAGTGCGCATACTTCCTTGAGCAGCTATAATACTCTGATATATGTACCCCATCCAGTTTGTAGTACTCTGATATTATATATATATATATATATATATATATATATATATATATATATATACACACATATATCACACCCAGTCTGGTTGGGCGGGTTCTAAATGTTCAATCACCATCAGACGTCATTTATATTCCCTTGTTACTTAGGTAGGATGACTGCTCCAGTACAGTTTTAACTGTCACCCAGCCCAAATGACAGACTACCCAAGACTGCAAAGGACAGATGTATATGAAACATATTCAAGTAGTAGTGGCACTTCTTGCATACAGATTTAGAAACTATTTCAAGTTTTGTAGGATACATCCAGGTACTGATCATTGTCCTGCAGAGGTCTAGTATGCCACCCAGTATTAACTTCCTACATTATGGCCCATTATTCAGGATAAGCAGATGTTGGAAATGGTAACCATTTGAAATGGCAAGACCTGCTAGAGAGAATCCCAAAATAGGGAGACTTAATGGCTGAAATAATGGACTTCATATATATATATATATATATATATATATATATATATATATATATATACATATATATATATAGACACCAAGTCCGAGATGCTATTTCTCAGAATATTCACTTTTCTCTGAATTATGGCAGTCTCGGAGATGGTGTAGGGAGCCAACAACATTGTATGAATAAATATAACCTATATGATATAGATATGTATAGTTTACTATATGTATACAAGAAAATCAGGCTAAACAATATCTTGAGCCTTTGTAGTCAACTATATCACCGTCACAGAGAGAGTTTAAGCAGGGGTGCCCAAGGCATGTAGCAAACTTGGAGGGGATAGAATGAAACAGCTAACTTTTGGTAGCGTACTATCTGCAACAGCTTCTCAGAAACAGATACGTATGTTGGTCCCTATTAAAGCAAAGTAAATTCATTGCCTTTTCTGACATGAACTTGGATGGTGTTTTATATGCAGTATGTTCTTTCTTCTTTAGGGGAGTCGAGTAGACCTTTGCTGCTCTACTCAAACCACTATGACTAACTTTTTTCTTACTTTGGTGTCTTGCAGTACAAGTGAACAACTTGCAACTATACAAGCGAGCCTGTCCTAATTGCAGTTCCATTGTTAAAATAACTGTCAGTCTTAAATTTACATTTTTCTTTTTTTCCAGGTAGCATATTTTTGATTTTGTCCAGTGTTGGTCACATTTATGGTTACTGCTTTTTAGAAATATGTAGTGGGTGTAAGTTATTGTTTTTAATTAAAAGCACATTCCTTTTCTAATTTTGGTTATGTCTCCACTTGTGTCCCAGCCCCAGCAACAAACAGTAAACCATGCTAAGTAGCTGGTAGCCTGGCACATTATGTCCTTGTATGTACACAAATATTCTGACCCACATATTTTCAATGAGTTAGTTTTTTCCATGTACTACTTAGACCATTACCAGGCATTACCTGTGTTCCTGCGTCTAGTCATATATCATATTGTACCTCCTTTATGCAAAAAAGTAACACTATGATAAATCTTTTTTGTCACACAATTTTCAATTATCTTTAAAAAGATCAAAGTCAGACTGGGACTGCATTGTCTGAACTCTTGCTTTTATCAGCACTAATCGTGTCTCCAGCTGGTTTAGCATTACTGATGTAGCTGTTGTGTGCTACGTAGCTCTTCTGAGCTTAAAAACAGTTTGTCAGTACATGCCTAACTAACCTAGTTAGTCAGACCTTATCCCAGTATCTTCATTCAGCTATTATTTACAGTTAAGTGACTATTGTTCTTCTGCACTCCTCATCTGAAGTGTCGGCTATCGGCTCGAAATGCGGAGTGCCGAAAAGCCGAAAAAAAAAAAAAAAAAAGACTGAAAACTGTGAGAAGAGCAAATCTCTAAAATCACTCTTCACCTTAAAACTTCTTTTTGCTGCAAGCCCCCCCCCCCCCCCCCCCCACAAACTATATATACCAACTCCAAGGTTACCATGCCTTGGAGGAAAAGGGAATAATGTGAGCAATGGCATCCTGTTCTTTTAGCCATTCCGTCTCCAGATTTCAGGGCTTGCTGTAGCAGGTCTCTGCATTTCAAATGATTACTCTGTTTATCTGCATAATGCCATTTTTCATTCTAAATTGCATCAGATCACTGTTTTCAGGGACTTATAACAACAGTGTAGTGTCAGTTCTGTAAATATTCTTTATGATGCCCACAATGAGTTCCTTTTCTGGAGTTAGGTGTTTGCTTCATTAACAAAGCATAAATAAATAATGGGGATGGGATGTCTATCCACTGCTTTCCTACAGTATAGGACAGAGCTTGACTCTTTTTAGAAAGTGACAGAGATTCATCCTGAGGCTGTTTTTTTTTTTTTTTTTTTTTTTTTTTTGTTAATTTTATAAATCATTTCGTCTGTTCTTTGTATTTTAATAACTGGAAATCCACTGAGCTCTGTTAGGACACATTTTATCTAGACACAATCTGTTTTCACTGTTTGGAAAAGAAGCACATTTCTTCAGTCTTCATTGAGTTTTGGCAAGTAATGAGAAAAACCAGTAAAAAAGTGTAAGGATTTAGGAAGTTTTTGTCCAACCAAAGCATGGTTGAAAAGAAGGAGATGTATTCCCTGTCTTTATATGAAAAGAAAGACTTGTCCAGGACTCATGCCTCAATTTCCAAAGATAAATTATTAACTCAAGCCACAGAAAAAAATAACACTAAAGTCACTAGTGCTAAGGTCTACTAAAACAGACAGAGCATTCCAGCCATAGATGTGTGATTACTGAGCTTGGACTCAGAAGGCTGGCTAGGGGTAGGAGAGAGTCAGAAAGCAATTTGTCCTCTACTTGGAGGAAGATCAGGGATTAAGAGCCCAAAGACAGTCTGTATCCATGGAGGAAAACACCAGATGGTCTGGCTGATGCACTAAATCGGTACCTGGCAAGGTGGGAGATGTCCTGCTAGCAGACATCATGTTACATTTATGGAGCTACAGTCATGCCTGTAGAAGTGATTGCATTTTGGACACTAGGGGGAGGGGATAAATAGGTAGTACAGGATAATAAATTCCCTAATTCCACATACTGGTATTCATGAGTTCCTCCAGGGCTCTCACATATTCCTGCAGCATTAAGTGAATGATGAGAGAGTGTGAAAACAGCCATATACTAAAGTTGGGGGTTGATGGTCATGAAGTCATGGGATCCAAAAAACAAAAAAGTCTGAAGTTAAGTTTAGCACATGCAATGAAAGATCAAAGCACAGCAAACATTCTCTGGTATTTTAATATGACTCCTCCTGGTCTTGTTTTCAAAGTCAGTGGATATAGTTAAATTAAGCCATTGTCCTTTTCCTTGATGTTATTTTAACTAAAGAGGATATACATCTTGTTGGACAGGCCTTCCAGGGTCCCATATATTCTGGACCGTTGCCATCAGCTTCTGATGCTAGTAGGTTATCTACAGCTGCAGTTGTTCTAATGCTTGGTACCTGAATGTCTCCAGAAAGACTTTGGTCAATACAGTCCCTCAGTTGCTGACCAGACCTTCAATGGCCTCTAAAACTAATACCACCAGATTTGTTTTGTTAGAAGGAATTGTCCCTTGTGTCCTTCACATCTCATTCTGACCACTGCAGCAACACTTCTGCAAGTTCTTCATTGTCTGATATCTCTGGGAATTCTATGGATTCCTTCTAATTTTTACCATCACTAAGGGCCGGGACAGGCAAGACATGCTCACTGGCAACCTTTTTCTTTGGCTACAGCTACCTAAGCAGTGCATTTCTAACCATATGGACACTTGACATCTGTTGTTTTTCCTCTGAACATGTTAGCCTTCATACAATCTTGATCCTTTCCATCTCAGCTGATGCTGGTGGGCCTGGCGTTGGGAAATCCCCCAGGCACTTGGTCTTAATAGGTTTAGAAGAGTCCCAGGAATTATCAGTCATAGCCAGAGGACATTTTGTTAGTTATGATTACTAGTAAGTCATAAAACACCCAGCCATAAATCCTGTTTCTCTATTTCACCTGCAGAAAAGGAAGTCATTATTTCTTTGATCCTTTTCCTCAGAGCTAGAAGAACGTCCCAACACAGATGCCAAGAGACGGCATTGGCATTTGTCTCAGACACCAGTTTTGTAAAATTCTTAAGGCAATTCAAGAAGCAGATAATTGGCGATTAGCCCCCCACCCACTTCTGTCCATGTGCAGTGCCGTTAACAGTGTGTAGTGAGATATGTGAGCATCAGTGTACTATAAGCAGACATCATGTCAGCAATGCTTTGAATAAGCATATTTTCTATTCTGCAGGGTATAAAGGTTTTTACAGTCTTGATATTGGATATTTAAGCAATAATTAATGACTGTGTCTGAGTAACACAGGGTTTACCCATGGTTGGCATGGTTTTATCATGAGGGTGAAGTCTCAGTGATTAAACAAAGCCAACAGGTGGTAAATCCTGCATTTACCCACACACAGGGGTGGATTAGTTTTATTGTACAATGACATTATTTAAGAAAAAAATCTTACCTTTTCTAAATTGTCATTATATTAAAAGTCTTTAGTGCTGTTCAACAGGCTTCTGGTAGTCCAGGGCACTTTTTTGACGTACTGTGCTTGCTCTGTATGTATACTGGAAGAATACAGAATGTTGTCGTCTCTGCCCCACCCGCTCTCCTTTCTTTATATTTTTTGTAGAATGCACAGTTATTTGTTTGTAAAATATGCAGTCTTCAACAGTGGTGTAGCTAGTGTGGGATTTGAGGGGCAACAGCTCCAGGTGCAATGTGTTGGGGGGGCTCAATCAGCCAATCCCGATTAATCTTTACTGTAATACCTGTTTTTTTAAAAGACAATATTGCATTTGCAGTCAAATCTGAATGCTGTAGCACTCTGTGTGGGATCTAAATTATAACAACTACTTGCTACATTGTAGCAGTTTGCTATGGTTTAAAAGTAAAAAAATATATATATTTTTTTTCCACTAAATCCGGAGTGCTATAATGCTGTATGCAGGCAGGGTATAAACTGTAGCAGCTGCTCGCAATTTGCTACAGTTTAAAAAGTTTCATAGGTTCATAGGAGGTAACTAGGCTGACAGACTTAGAGCCTTTACAAGCCTATCCATGTTAATCCGAAGTATCCAAAAAGCACAAAAGAACACTCAAGTCACCACAGAAAAGCAACAATTTAATAATCCACCACCATTGTGGCACTTAATCCCAAGTATCCCCATTTGTTCTTTTTGAGTAGTTCATGGGATGAATTTATGAACAGAGTGGGTCTATGATCAACACCAGCTAGCTCTGTCCATGAGGGCCATGAGTGGCACCCCAGGGATGAATTTGTGGTCTCCCATCCAATTATCTAGGTTGTGTTTGAATACGGTCAGTGAGGAGCTCTGTTTTACATGAACAGGAAATCTATTTTTTTTTTTAAACTAAACTGTGAGCACTGAAGTGCTCCATGCAGGCAAGTCTTAACTGTAGCAACTGTTTGCTACATTCATAACAAACAGTTTGATACAGTTTAAAAGAAGAAATGCTTTTTTATTTATTTATTTTTTATAACATATGTTAAAGGAGGGTTGGGGCAGAGCATAGAAACAGGACCAGAATGGTTGGGTCTGGGGGGGGAGGGCATGTCATGCATCTGGCCTCCTGACTTGAGGTACCAGTAGAAGGAATTGCCTTTTTTTTTTTTTTGCTGGGGGTGATGTGTAGATCTAACTGTAATAAGGTGATCACTTATGGCTTATTACAGTGAAGTGCTTTTTTTTCCTCTTCACTTGAAGAGCTGAGGGGGTGGGGAGCTGGTTCATAGCACTGGCCCAGGGCACTAATTGAACCAGCTATGCTTCTGCTTTTCAAGTTCAAGCTAATCATTGAGGATTGCATTCATTAAGTGAGTTGCCGTTGAACTGATTGTACAGTTCCTGGCACAGAAAGCTGTGATATATATAGATATTTTTTGTTAAATGTATATACTGCAGTAACCTGCACCATGGAGCAGACTATTTGTTTAAGATTATTTTAAAAACAGTTTGAATTCTTTGCTTAACAGTCCAGAGAAAGTAAGTTAATATGTTTCTTCCTGTAGAAAAAGAAGCATACAAGGTTTTCACAGAATAATATCTGACTTGAATGATCATATTAGTTTGAAACGCTTCTTGTAAGATGGATCTCACTGAATTGATAGCAGCTGCTAACTAGAGATTGTTTTGCCATTTTTTTAGCTATAAAACCAAATATTTGGGAGCTGCATCTACTATGTTGAAGTATAGAGATATAAATGTCTGATGAGGTATACAGTGTGAAAAAGCTATCACAGTTTTCATCTTATTTATTTATTTTTAGTAAAGGAGTTTTTAGCAGAATTTCTCTTTACTTGTTTGTTTCTGAGGCTGAGTCTGAAATGTTGGAGAGATTCGTTTCCATACCTTGCTCCAGTCCTATGGAATTAACAATTTCCATTTCCTAGATTAAAACACCTTACCACTTCCCAAAAACCCATCTACCCTAATGTAATGTAACAAACCATGGTCCTTACTTTCTTCCCTGCCATACTGATCTGTACTACAATAACATATTGAAGCAAACCCTTAACATTATTAATAATGGAAATATTAAAAAATAATAGTTCATGCTCTCCCCAACCACCTGTCAACAGCCCCTTGTTAAATATTTTCTTGACAAATTTGTAGCAGGATCACAGTGTCTATTTAAACATTTCCTTAAATCTGCTATACTTATCACAGTTCCTCAGCATTTCATTTGGCAATTAGCAGTGTTTTGCTGTGTTTGATGATCTGATTGTTGAAGGGTAGCTCCCACTCCTGGATACATCACTTGGGTCTACTGTATGTCCATCAGTATTGTATTCTTTTTTTTTTTAACAAGAAACATGTTTATCAAACCATCTATTATGACACAGACAATCATACATTTATATAAATGAAAACAAACCACACCTACACAATCCTAGTTACAAGCATTTTACATCACAAATCATACTGACACACTCCCACTTGCAAACATTATACATCACTTATAATCAAACCAATCATTCCGAGTCAAACATTATAGAACTCATTTAAGTTCTGTCTTCTTTTAAACCTCATTCCTCCCCCTGTATGTATTGTTCCCACCATTCCCATTTTTTCCTATGTAGTTTGCTCCTACCCTTTTCGAAAGATCTAATTTCCAGTTGTTTTTACCCGTTACTATATTTGCTACTTCTAGTATGGTTGGTTTAAATTTTGATTTCCATTTTCTAGTAATTGCTTTTCTGGCAGCCACCACAATTGACACAAGGCCTTTACTGTGTCTAGGTAATTTCCATTCTGTATCATAACTCATAAAAATCATCTCCCTCGTTGCACCACTCTGCCAACCCAGCATCTCCAACAGTGCATCCTGCAGGGAATCTTTGAAGTCCACCAACTCACCACACTCCCAGACAATGTTCCCAGTCACCTGTTTCTTCCTCGTCACACCTCCAACATTTGCTATCTACCTGACAAAAAATTCTGTGGCGTCTACTTGAGGTATAAAACATATCTATATGTAAACATTTCCAAGCACACATCCTAAATCTTCTAGATTTTATTGCATATTTGGGAGACATAGATTCATAGTTTGGTACTAGGGAATCGGCCCTAGGGCCTATGCAAGTCTAGCCATAACAATTCCCTAGCTATTTCTTCCCACAATATTTACTTCCCTGTACTTACATACATACCTCCTCCCATTGTTTTTTTGTGAATTGCTTATCCAGTTTCTCATCCCAATCCTTTTTAACCTCATCTGATTGATTGTTATAGTTATTATCCAATATTTTATATACTCTACTAATTATTCCTTGTTTAATGACAGCTTCTGTTCTAGATTCTACTAAAAACTCTACCAGCGCTGGTCTTTCATTTATGACGCCCTATTGCATTCTCTTTGTCTAGACTCTGATATCAATCCTTGATGGGGAATACTATCTGTAACCTGCACTCCAAATAAATGCATGGCATCTTCCCATTCTATCATCTTTCCCTCTTTAATTATTTGCTCCCAATACCTTGGTTCCTTTGCCAGTTTTCTCCATTAAATTCTGACACCCTCTTGCCTGTTGTCTATATCCCTAATTGCAGTCATCCCTATTGGCAGAAACTCCTTTCTCCATTCCCATGTTGTCTGGTATACAATGAGGGTCTATATTAGATCACCGAGCGCTTAAAGAAGTGAATGGTGAGTAATCGACTTTATGTAAGCGAAAGCTTGCAATTTCGAACTGTCAGAACAGCAATTTTTTTCCTAGGGAAAAAAAATCGCTGTTCCAACAACAACAACAAAAACATACTTTAAACATTACATTAAGTGGGGGGCTGTGCCCCCCCCACACCCCCTACTTAAATATACCAACTCTGAGACTGCACTACAGTGCCAAAAACGGCAAAGTAACAAAGCAGCCAAGCAAATTCTTTCCCAGGGAAAGAATTTGCTTAAAAGCCACTTCGATATTTTGCTGTTTCAGGCTTTTGAGTTCGACCAAGATGTATTTGAAAGAATGCGTCTTCGGTCTTCTAATAGGGAACCTACAATGAGCAATCATTCTCCACAAACTGTCTGCTGTCTCCCACTTTTAATATTTTTCCCTTCTGCCACAATTTTGTCAGAATCAACTCTTTCTGCTTGTAGGATTGCATCTTTATTATTAAAGGTCTAGGTTGCTTTCTCCTAGCCAGGTTTGGAGGATACGCAAGATGTGCCCTTTCAACTAACAGCTCCTGCTGTGAAATACCAGTCCAGCTGCTTATTTATGCTTTCATAAAATTAATGCAGTCTGTTCCTTTCAGCTTCTCTGGTATAGGTGGAAAATCTCAGGTTTTACCTACTTGCTCTGTCCTCTAACTTTATTATTTTTTGAAACATCTCTTCCTGAGCAGTCTCATATTCAGCCAGCCTTTTCTTCATTTCATCCTCTGATTTTTGCAACTTTATCACCTCATCTGAGTGTCTGTTTAAAGCTTCTTCCATTTTTTCCAGCCTTTTGTTGTTTGTGTTGATATACTCCATCTGTGTTCCGTTTATTTTAACCAGGTCTGTGTGCAGTTGTCTTATATCGTCCTGTGGGTAACATGACATCATATCTGGAGATTGCATTGCATTTTGCTTAACAGCTGCAGAACTTTCCCCATCAGTGTTTCTTCCTCACTTTTGTAGCTGATTTTTTTAGGTGCCATGCATCTGTTTTTTCCTGGAACCCAGGCAGTATACTTACTAGCCAGTTACAGAAACTTACTCATAAATACAAAAGTCTATTGGCCTTCTCTACTGAGTTTATGTTTTCACATTGGGAGAGCTAGAGTTAAGCTGTTACTCAATGTGCAGCTATTTTGGAAGCCATTGATAAGGTCTCTGCCTCCTCTAATTTCTCCTTATCTTTTGGGTTTCTAATACCATGATGGGAATGGACCCCATTCCTATGTCAAAGTAGGATTAAAATTCATGAAATTAGTATTGTTTAAATCTTTGATGTCAGCCAAAACTATTCTTCGCAGCATCTGCAGTGTTCCCAGTAATGACTCCTCCTGCAATTCATATGGGGTTACATGGATTGGTAACATATCTAAACATGATTGTAGAGTCATTTTTATAAGACCCATTGCTCCTGCTACTATTGGAATTGTCTGGGTATCTTTCTCCACATTGCTATCGTTACTCCATGCAGATCCTAGTATTTAATCATTTTGAGTCTCTCTGTATGCAAGACACTGTCATCACTGGGTGTGGCGATTTCACTGATCAATGCTACTTTTGTCTTCTTTTCTTGGACCACTATATCCGGTTTTCTAGAATCTATCTTTTGAACTGTTGGTAATGGGTGATCCCATGTGATATAAACTTCATCATTTTCTATGATGCTTTGTGGCTCATGTTTCCAGTGTTTTTCAGCCACTTCGATACCATAATGTTTGCACAATCCCCAGTGCAACAGTCTCACCACATTATTATGCCTTTCAGTTTACAGTCCTTCTGCCATTAGTGTGTCGCAACCAGCAACAAGGTGTGTGACTGTTTCCAATTCGGTTTTACAAAACCTATATTTGTCTGTTTCTCCCATATGTTCAATGGACTTTATAAACCAGCGTGTATGTAGCCCACTGTCTTGGGCTGCCAACATTAACCTTTCATTTCTTGGGTTCATAGGTAAGTACTAGGCTATCTGCCCAAGGGCATTTATAAGCCTAGCCAGAATGTGTTGGCTTTCGCTACCCCATAGATTAGTTCCATGTGCCTCTGTCCAGCAGAGCCACTAGTTTCCTGCACCACTGTCCAGCAGAGCCACTGCATTGATCCCCGGGATAAATTTTCTGTTTCCCATCCACCCATCAGGGTTTCTCTTGAAGAGTGTTAGTGAGGGGCTCTGCCTGATGTATATTGGAATCCTATTCCAAAGCATGTGGAGTCTCTGGGACAGGAATCTATCCCTCCAGCATGTCCTATTTATCATTGTGGAGAGGTTTATATCTGTAGAGCATGTGGCTCTCCGGGATTTTTTTTTTCTTTAGGTGGAGCATGTCCATCAATTCTGGGTTGCACATGGCCTTGTATGTCAGGCAGAGATCACCTCTGAGTAAGCGGTATGCAACGGAGTACAACTGGAGTTTCTTGAGTCAGGCTGCATAGGGCATCTGTTTGAGGCCAGTAATCCTCTTGGTGAGGTACTTTTGTGGTCTTTTCCAGCTGTTGCAGGTGTCTTGTAAGGTACATCCCAAATGGGGCGTTGTATTCTATGATGGGTCTAATAAGTGATGAGTAGGGAGGCACAATAACCTCTTTTGTTCTAGATGCAAACCTTTTTGTGATTAGGTGGGCCACATAGAAGGATTTTCTAACCACCTTGTCAATATGATTATCAAAGGAGAGATTACTATCTACTTGGGTCCCCAGATCCCTTATTACATTTTCTGTATTTAGGGAACTACCACCTATGTGGTAGTTCGTGGGTACTTTGTTTTTTCCAAAGGGGATGACTATGCACTTTTTGGCATTTAGCTTGAGGCCATGGTTTTGACACCAGGTATCCGTCTCAGTGAGACCCATCTGGAGGGTGTCTGTATCAGCCGGAGAATCAATTATGGCCCCTAGTTTGCAGTCGTCTGCAAACTTGGTCAGCCATAGTCCTCCTATGCTTGCCTGTACCTCTAAGAAGTATATACCAAACAGGAGGGGTCCTAAGACTGAGCCCTGGGGGATGCCACTTGTATCCGGTTTAGAGTCGGACATAGAGCTTGCAATTCTCACCATGTGGGTTCAATCCATGAGCCAGCTGGCAATCCATCTCGTGACGTAGGGGGTTATGTTCAAGCTGGTGAGCTTGTCTATAATACTAGAATGGGGAATGGTGTCGAAGGCCTTTGCGAGGTCTAGGTAGGCTGTGTGGACCTCCTTTCCCTTGGTAACCATCTCAAAGAAGTTCACCAGGTTTAGGAGGCATGATCGGCCCATAACAAAGCCAAACTGGGTAGGGTCCATGGTTTGGAGGTTCCCAATGTCTCTGTTAATGAGTTCCATGATGATGCATTCCATAGCCTTGCAGACCAGCGTAGTCAGGCTTTATAGGTCAATAGTTCCCGGGGTCCATTGTGACTCCACCTTTGTGGAGCGGGATAACTGTTGCTGTGCGCCACTCTGTGGGTACGTAGCTTGTAGAGAGGCTGAGTCTGAACAGTGTGTTTAGGTGAGGGGTTAGTTCATTTTGGAGCTCTTGTAAGACACAGCCTGGGACACCATCCGGTCCCATTGAAGCTGTGTTTTTGGCTTTGGATAGGGCTGTTTTAACCTGTGTGTCAGTGATTGATGGGGCTCTACATTCTTCTGGTATGGTTATGGGCCCTTTAGGGGGTGAGAGGGGAGTGAAGTTTGCACTAAACCTGTCTGCCAGAATGTTGGCAATATCAGACAGTCCAGTGTATTTTGTGCCATTCTGCACTAACTTAGAGCAGATCTGAGAATTTCCACTTAGGTTCTTGACATAGCTAAAGAGCACTTTGTGGTTATCTTTGGAGTCATTGGAAAATTTTCTTTCGAAACTAGCCTTGAATGATTTAATGAGGGATTGTAGTTTCTTGCTGATACTGATCAGGGATGTCTTTCCTTCTTGGGATTTTACTCTTTTCTGTACTAGTTTCCTACTTCTGTTGTATAGCTTGTTTATGGCAGGGGTCCACTAGACTGGTTTCCTTTTCTTGGAGGAGTGAGTCTTGGTTTTACTTCGGATACCACGATCCATGCATTCCTGCAGATGCTCATAGAGTGCCATTGTAAAGGTTTCAGCAGCTTGGACAGCAATGTCCTTTAGCATGGGGGCTGTGAACCTTTCCACCTCAGTCTTAAGTAATGTGAAGTTTGCTTTTGAAAAGTTTTTCATGGTGGTTTCCTTGATTGGGGGTGGGGGCGGAATGTGGATATCCAGAGTGATTAGTCTATGGCCTGATCTAACCAGCAAGGGGTTGACCTCCGTTGTGGAACACCGGTTGCCCATGTTGATGATGACCAGGTCCAATATGTTGTTCCCTCTAGTGGGGGTGTTGACCAGTTGATCCAGCGCATTTGAATTTATAAATTCTAGGAAGCGTTGAGCAAGGGAGTTAGTACTTGAGTAGTTCTCCCAGTTTATGTTTGGGTAATTGAAATCAAAATAGTAAAATAAACACCAAACAACAAAATAGTTTTGGAAAATTGGAATACTCATATTAAAACCTTCTACACTTTTAATACTTGGTGCTGTGAGGCTGTTTTTTCTCTTTGGATGTTTTGGAAAATTGGAATACTCGTATTAAAACCTTCTAAACTTTTAATAGTGCTGTGAAGCTGTTTTTTTTCTCTTTGGTCATTGAAATCACCCAGTATTAGGGTGTTTGGTAGGACCTTCATATTTCCAGGTGTCTCCAGAAATGTGGAATGGGGGTCCTGGGCCATGGTGGGTGATCTGCAGCAAGCTACAATTTGGATTGCAGTTTTGCCCATTGTTAGTTGCTCATAGATGATCTCTGATGCATTGTGCTGCACCACTAACCTGGAGGTGTGGGTATCCTTGATGAATATGGATACACCCCCGCCTTTTGTGTTTTGGTCCTGGTTCTGTGGCTGAAAGGTATGGTATGAGTTATAGCCTAATAGTGCTGGGGTGCTCTCAGGAGCCTTAAACCAGGTTTCTGGCAGATGTCAAGTTTCTCCATACTGAGGAGTTCCTTGAGTGCGTGCATTTTGAGGTTTAGACTTCTGGCATTGAGTAGCATTACCCTCAGTTTTTGGTTACTTGTGCTATTTATGGTGGTGGGTTTGTCTTTTTAGCCTTGCCTAAAAAAAGCACTGTGGGGCGGCAAGAGCCTTGGCCAGTATTTGAAAGCCTAAGGGTGACAGGTGCAAGCCATCTTGTGCGAAGCAACGTGGCTTGTCGAGCATGTCATCCCAGGTGGACAGATACTGGATCCCCTTTGAATGACACCAGAAACTTAGTTATTGAAATTGATCATTTTTTTCTTTATACTGTGGCATAATTGTTGGTGAGGGCAGGATGCTACTCAGGGTCAGGGTCATACCGGCCTGGGCTACATGATCAGAGAGCTCTTCCATGTCTCTTTTCATGTAGTCCAGGGAGGTACGTCTCAGGTCATTCACACCAGCATGGACAATGACAGAGTTGTATTTGTACTTGTTCTGGAGTGACCTGAGTGCTTGTGTTATGTGGTGGATCCTGGCACCCGACAGGCAGCTAACTGTAACCTTCTCCTTGTCCAGCCTAGTTAGTGGGACATCAGTGTGCCTGACTATAGAGTCACCTATTACTAGTGTGTTGGGTATGTTATTTTGCGTTAAGGGCTGTGATTGCATGGCACACTGATTATGTGATGTATGTGTTTCATAGTTGGTGGTGGGGTGTGGAGGTTGCTTGGATGTCTGCTTTGGAGGTCTATGTTGCTTTTGCAGAGTTTTATTTAGAGCCTCCGAGTATGTTTTCATGTATTCATGTGTGTTATTTGCCGGTGTTGGTTTATTAGGTTTATGTGAGACTGGTGGTGTGTTGCAAGTATTATCCTTCTCCTCTTGACTGTCAGTTCCAGTCTTGGGTTGAGAGAGCTTTGCCTCCAGTTTGGCTGTATAATTGCATCTCTCGCATATATTAGTGTTTGGTGGTAGGAGGAGAGGGTTGTCTGTGTACATGAGGCAGTTGTAACATTGCCTCAAAATGCCCAGATTCACCAGTTGGACTGCAGAGTACACCGGAAACTGCCCTTTGGACATGCCTGAATAGGTAGAGTAAGCCGTTTTTCTGATTGGCTGGTTGGGACGAATAGAGAGCCTTGTCCTTCTGGACAGTATAGGGGGGTCTAGTGCTAGGGTTAATTAGTGCTTGCTCTGAGTTTTAAGCAAGTGCTTGACTGTGAAATGAATGGTTTGAGTGATAAAGTTGAAGGTTTGTCTAGTTCCAAGAGAAAACTTGAAGAGTAGACTTCATGGATCCGAGAATAGTTTAACTCTAGCTAAATGGCGCTGCCCAGTGTGCAAAACCGCACAAATGCATTTTTTATAGCAGGGAAGTGAAAGAGATAGAAATTAGGCCAAAATGGCCGATAAACTACTAACTTCTGGGCTGAAACCACTCCTCCAGGGACAGATAGGCTGCTCAAAGCTCCCCTCTCTCACAGGTGAACAAAGAAACTTCCTTCTATCTAAGTAAGGTATGGGCAACACAGAAACTTGTAACTCAGCCCTGGATTCAGCAATAACCTGAAAACTGGACTATACTAGTTCAGAAAGGCGGGTAACAATTATATATATATATATATATATATATATATATATATATATATATAAAATTTTTTTTTTTTTGAAAATAGAGTAGATACAATCAAAACAACACTTTAAATGTACAGAAAAGGCTATTGCACTTTAGTGTGTAGCCTACAACAGTTAAACAGGTCTTGGTTTGAATTTGCCTGTCCTTAACCATTCCTGTGTTCATTCCTGATCAACATGAGGTTCTTCCAGAAGTTTTCTATACTTGCAACTATATTTATGTTTTTTCCAGATTTCTTGCCTTCTCATCTGATCCTTCACCTTACATTCTTTCTTTTGTTTTTTGGCACATTCAGTTGATACCTGTTTTTTTATCTACTTCTGGTTTGATTTCCATTCCTGCTTGACATTGATATGCTTCTGCTAAGTTAAGCAGAGAAGTTATCTTAGATTTATTCTCCTCATGTTTCAAAATTTTCACTACATTTGGATCTTGTGAGGTCAGTAGATACGTGTGGAGTCCCACGATTGCAGATCTATATATGTAATCAATTTCAAGGAGGCTCATCCCTCTTTCAGAACAGGGAATATATAATCTTGGTATACACTGATTTTTATAAATCATTTAGTGAACATGAAGCATCCTTCTTGTTTTAATATCTAATCTATCCAACGCTTTTTGGGGCCAGTCAATCACTCCAAAACTATAAGTTAGGACAGGAAGAGCAAATTGATTTATAGCTTGGATCTTGTTCTTATATGTCAGTGTTGTTCTCAGGATTAATTTAAGTCATCTAAAGTATTCCTTACTGAGTATTATTTGCATTCGTTCATGTTTTATTGCTGATCATTCATCATTTCCCAAGTATTTTTGCACTCCGTCTTGCTCAAGTTCTTTTATATCACATTCTTGTCCCAAACTGATGTTTTCCTGGTCAAGGCCAAATGACATTCTAATATCATCTGAAAAAGGTCCAGGGTGATTCTTTTCATGGTCTTGCAGATAAGGCTGGTTAGATTTATGGGTCTATAATTCCCAGGTTCAGTTGATGGACCCCCTTTGTGTAAGGAGATTACTGTTGCTGTTCTCCACACTGCTGGAACAAGCCAGTGCTCAGGCTATGGTTGAAGAGCGTGCCAAGTGGTTCCGCTAGGACTTGTTTTAGATTGTTTAGCAAGCAGCCTGGGATGTTATCTGGTCCCATGGAGGCTGTGTTTTTGTCCTTGGAGAGGGTGGATTATGTAAATCAGAACAAGTAGCGAAGCTAGGATTGTGCAAAGGGGGCTGCCGCTCTAGGCATAAGGTGTTAGGAGACGGCATTCATTTCTATATTGGCAGTTTTAAAAAAATGCTTTTTTCCCTCTTCTTTTAAAGAGGGGCAGACATATGGGGCCTGGCTATCCTCCTTGGAAGAGAAGTGAGGAGCATCTGATAGGATAACAAACTTTTTTTTTATTTTAACTCTTCAAACAGGAGCTGAGGAGCACCAGATCAAGCAGCCAGGTATGGCACTTAGAACATGTTTTTAGGACCGAAAATCATATTATGGAATTTTAACTAGTTGCCTCCCTTACATACAGTAAGCAAAAAACTCTAAAAATATGAAAGACATAGTCTTTGTTATTCAACAGTAATTAATCACCTGGTTTGATTTCTGAAATTACTTTGGTGGGTCACATATCTGACTTTAAAAGATTTTCTTCCTGGGTAGTCTATTTTATGGATGAATTTTTTGTTATTGTTTGCTATTACTATACTATACTGTACTATACTATAACTATTTGATATTTTATGTTTAACTGAAACGTGGCTTAAGCCTACCATTAAAGACAATGAAATCACTCCACCCGGGTATAACATCATTAGACTTGACCGCACTACCAAAAAGGGAGGAGGGGTAGCAATTCTCTATAAAACACAACTCCAAGTTAGTACTATAAATCTGACTTGTACCCTAGATAATAATGCCGAAGTAATCAGCTCCAAACTTCAAGTCAACACTAGTAAAGCCATAAATATCATTTGTGCATATCTCCCTCCAGGAAATAACATTAACACTCTCAAATGTATCCTTAGTTCACTCTACACCAACCTCCCTCAAGAAACATTAGTCCTAGGCGACTTCAACATTGATTGGTATTCCTGTAAAAATACAAACCCCACCTCCCATATAAACCTATATGGCTTAATGCAACTCATTAATAGTCCTACTAGAACTAATAAAACCAACAATAATGAAACCATCTTAGACTGGATCCTTACTAAAACTCCCCAACAAACCTACCAATCAGGTACCCTACCAGATGACCTAAGCGACTACTCGTTAACATATGTCGTTAGACATAAAACCAACCTAATCTTACCTACTACCTACAGAACACTACGCTCAAAAAAGCAATTTAACGTTGAACATTTTCAAACTGAGTTAAGACTATGTAATTGGTCCCCACTAAAATATCTCCCACTTAATGAAGCAGTAGAATACTTCAGTTCCACATTCTTATCTATCCTTGATCACCATGCCCCTAGTCATACTATTAGAACCAAAGCTAAAGTAGCTCCCTGGCTGACCAACAATACTAGGCAAAAAATCATTCTCAGAAACAAATCTTGGGCTAAATGGTGTACCACAAAGAATCTAACTGACCGCCAATACTTCAAAGAGCTTAGAAACAGTACAAAAAAAGCCATCCTGACAGACAAAAAAAACTATTACCTTCAATTACAACAAACCTCCAAAAATGAACCTAAAAAATTCTGGGCCAGTATTAATAATCTTTTATCCCCAGGTCAGTCTATCACACCGAACCCTCAGGACTCTAACCCAGACAATCCCACACAAATAGCCAATGACTTTAATTCTTTCTTCACTAATACTATCCAAACTCTTGCAAGTCACCTATCCCCTGACACTTCTAAGCTACTCTTACCTACTGGTAATACTCCTCCTTCCCTTCACTTACAACCTGTATCTACCTCCTTTGTCTCATCACTGCTCCAAAAACTAAACATCCTGCAGAATTCTTGCAAATAGGAGCCAAAGCCACTGCCTATCCCATTTCTATTCTGATAAATAGATCTATAAATGAAGGAATTTTCCCTTCTATCTGGAAGATATCTCACATCATCCCACTACACAAAGGGGGGAACTCTAATGACTTCTCAAACTTTCGCCCCATAGCAATTCTATCACCTCTAGCTAAAATTATGGAAAAATGCATCCATAAACAACTACCACCTTCTCCATAACAACCTACTTGCTAACTCTCAGCATGGATTTAGACCTTCCCACAGTACCACCACTGCTTTACTCTCCTTTACTAACTCCATCAACTATAACCGCAACAATAATAATCTATCATCATCAGTCTTCATTGACTTATCTAAAGCTTTCGACATGGTCAATCATAAACGTCTTCTGCACATACTAAAATCTCTCTCACTTGATACCCCTTCCTTAACTTGGTTTACATCTTACCTAGAAAACCGTCAGCAGGCAGTACTCTGGAAAAATTCACTATCTAATCTCCTTCCTATCTCTTTAGGTGTACGTCAAGGCTCTATCCTAGGCCCCCTTCTATTTTATATCTTTATTAATGACCTCCAATCAGCTATCACTAACACTACCTGCATACAATATGCAGATGATTCTACTATAATCTGCAGTGCTACCTCTCAAACTGAACTCCAGTCTCTTACCTAAAAAGCCTTTACCACTGTTGAACAATGCTTCTCAGACCGTTGCCTTCTCCTCAACCCCAAGAAAACCAAACTGTTACTGTTCTCACCTACCCGTAAATCTACCCCACTTAACTTCACTCTCGCTTCCACTGATAGCACTCTCATTTCTCCAGATTCAACTACAAAATTACTAGGAATAACTGTTGACAATAATGTAAGCTTTGACTCTTACATCAACAACACAATAAAATTAGTTAACAAAATTGGATCCCTTTACAGAATTAAACCCTTCCTTACACCTGAAGCAAGAACCACCTTAGCCAGATCTCATCTTATCTCTACTCTTCTATATGCTTCCCCTATTTACACTAATCTCTCCAAAATCAACCTTAAGAAACTTGCTACATCTTACTATAATATTACTAGATTTGCTACAGGATCCCAGTTTAGAACTCACCACTGCCTGAACCTAAGACAACTATGTTGGCTTGAACTTCCCAACAAACTAATACTTCAACAGCTCTTAATAGCACACAAAATTCTATATCAACCAACTAAAATACCAGTACTGTCTAACCTCATTACACCATACAATAACATGAAACACCTACGTTCTTCAAACAAACTACTGATTAATATTACCAAACCCAATAGCTCTGCAGGGGACTGCCTCTTTTCCAACTCTGTTGGAAAAATGTGGAACAAACTACCCTCTGATATCTCATCTTTGTCCGCACTACCACTTTTTAAAAGACAACTGAGAATGCATCTCAATAATCACTGGCTTTGCTCCTGTACCAACCCAGATTAACTTTCCTTCTTCCTCTCTCTCTTTTCTTCTACCATAATTACTTTCATTCTCTTCTCCCTATTTCCTTGATAGCTATCCCTTTACATAACATCTGTGTAGATAAATGTTTTCTCATATATACTGTGTGATCATTGTAAAAAAAAAAAAAAAAAAAAAAAACTTTATTTCATTTTTTAAAACATTTTATTATTTCTCTTTTGTTTTTGCTCCTATCATATTTGTATATTACATATATTAACTAACTCTGTTTTGACTATTGTATTGTGGTGCCTATTGCTGTTTAAACTTGTAATAACCATTGGAGCTTTTCTCCCTGGGCAAACCCCCTGCTATAAAGCACGCTAAAGCGTGCGTTTTCAGCTTGATATTAACTCAGCACAGCTCCTTGTGGTGTCCTGCAGAGTGATTCAAGCAGCAGAGAGCAAAAGAGTGACTTTTTCTTGATATAAGTATATTTTTTGTGGCTTTTCTACTGTTTACTGTCTAGCGACTGCATTTTCGCCTGTTTGCCACTGCATTTAAACTGTTTTATTGTGTCTAAACTGTTTTTTGCACTTTGTTTCCAATTGTTGCAAATTGTATCTGTAGGCTACACACTCAAGTGCGTTAGCCGATTTATAGCATTTAAAAGCATTTTATTGACTGTTTTTCTTCTCTGTTCTGAAAAAAAAAACAAAAAACAAAAAAAAAAATCTCTTGTTTCCTGCCTTACTGAACTAGAATAGTCCAGTATCAGAGCTTGCTGATCTCTGGGCTTTGTCTTGGTTTCTGTAACTGTTCCATATCCTTATTTGGAAGAAAGGAAGCTTCTTTGTTCACCAGTGGGAGTGGGGAGCACTGAGCAGCCTATTTGTCCATTTTGGAGTGGTATCAGCCAGAAACTAGTAGTCAATTGGCCATTTTGGGTCAATTCCCAGCTCTTTTCAACCCCCTGCTATAAAGCACGCTAAAGCGCGCTTTTTCAGCTTGATATTAACTCAGCACAGCTCCTCGTGGTGTCCTGCAGAGTGATTCAGGCAGCAGAGAGCAAAAGAGTGACTTTTTCTTGATATAAGTATATTTTTTGTGGCTTTTCTACTGTTTACTGTCTAGCGACTGCATTTCCGCCTGTTTGCCACTGCATTTAAACTGTTTTATTGTGTCTAAACTGTTTTTTGCACTTTAAGTTTCCAGTTGTTGCAAATTGTATCTGTAGGATACACACTCAAGTGCGTTAGCCGATTTATAGCATTTAAAAGCATTTTATTGACTGTTTTTCTTCTCTGTTCTGAAAAAAAACAAAAAACAAAAAAAAAATCTCTTGTTTCCCGCCTTACTGAACTAGAATAGTCCAGTATCAGAGCTTCCTGATCTCTGGGCTTTGTCTTGGTTCCTGTAACTGTTCCATATCCTTATTTGGAAGAAAGGAAGCTTCTTTGTTCACCAGTGGGAGTGGGGAGCACTGAGCAGCCTATTTGTCCATTTTGGAGTGGTATCAGCCAGAAACTAGTAGTCGATTGGCCATTTTGGGTCAATTCCCAGCTCTTTTCAACCCCCTGCTATAAAGCACGCTAAAGCGTGCTTTTTCAGCTTGATATTAACTCAGCACAGCTCCTCGTGGTGTCCTGCAGAGGGATTCAAGCAGCAGAGAGCAAAAGAGTGACTTTTTCTTGATATAAGTATATTTTTTGTGGCTTTTCTACTGTTTACTGTCTAGCGACTGCATTTTTGCCTGTTTGCCACTGCATTTAAACTGTTTTATTGTGTCTAAACTGTTTTTTGCACTTTAAGTTTCCAATTGTTGCAAATTGTATCTGTAGGCTACACACTCAAGTGCGTTAGCCGATTTATAGCATTTAAAAGCATTTTATTGACTGTTTTTCTTCTCTGTTCTGAAAAAAAAAACAAAAAACAAAAAAAATATCTCTTGTTTCCCGCCTTACTGAACTAGAATAGTCCAGTATCAGAGCTTGCTGATCTCTGGGCTTTGTCTTGGTTCCTGTAACTGTACCATATCCTTATTTGGAAGAAAGGAAGCTTCTTTGTTCACCAGTGGGAGTGCGGAACACTGAGCAGCCTATTTGTCCATTTTGGAGTGGTATCAGCCAGATACTAGTAGTCGATTGGCCATTTTGGGTCAATTCCCAGCTCTTTTCAACCCCCTGCTATAAAGCACGCTGAAGCGCACTTTTTCAGCTTAATATTAACTCAGCACAGCTCCTCGTAGTGTCCTGCAGAGTGATTCAAGCAGCAGAGAGCAAAAGAGTGACTTTTTCTTGATATAAGTATATTTTTTGTGGCTTTTCTACTGTTTACTGTCTAGCGACTGCATTTTTGCCTGTTTGCCACTGCATTTAAACTGTTTTATTGTGTCTAAACTGTTTTTTGCACTTTAAGTTTCCAATTGTTGCAAATTGTATCTGTAGGCTACACACAAGTGCGTTAGCCGATTTATAGCATTTAAAAGCATTTATTGACTGTTTTTTCTTCTCTGTTCTAAAAAAAAAAACAAAAACAAAAAAATCTCTTGTTTCCCGCCTTACTGAACTAGAATAGTCCAGTATCAGAGCTTGCTGATCTCTGGGCTTTGTCTTGGTTCCTGTAACTGTACCATATCCTTATTTGGAAGAAAGGAAGCTTCTTTGTTCACCAGTGGGAGTGGGGGGCACTGAGCAGCCTATTTGTCCATTTTGGAGTGGTATCAGCCAGAAACTAGTAGTCGATTGGCCATTTTGGGTCAATTCCCAGCTCTTTTCAACCCCCTGCTATAAAGCACGCTGAAGCGCACTTTTTCAGCTTAATATTAACTCAGCACAGCTCCTCGTAGTGTCCTGCAGAGTGATTCAAGCAGCAGAGAGCAAAAGAGTGACTTTTTCTTGATATAAGTATATTTTTTGTGGCTTTTCTACTGTTTACTGTCTAGCGACTGCATTTTTGCCTGTTTGCCACTGCATTTAAACTGTTTTATTGTGTCTAAACTGTTTTTTGCACTTTAAGTTTCCAATTGTTGCAAATTGTATCTGTAGGCTACACACAAGTGCGTTAGCCGATTTATAGCATTTAAAAGCATTTTATTGACTGTTTTTCTTCTCTGTTCTGAAAAAAAACAAAAAACAAAAAAAAATCTCTTGTTTCCCGCCTTACTGAACTAGAATAGTCCAGTATCAGAGCTTCCTGATCTCTGGGCTTTGTCTTGGTTCCTGTAACTGTTCCATATCGTTATTTGGAAGAAAGGAAGCTTCTTTGTTCACCAGTGGGAGTGGGGAGCACTGAGCAGCCTATTTGTCCATTTTGGAGTGGTATCAGCCAGAAACTAGTAGTTGACTGGCCATTTTGGGTCAATTCCCAACTCTTTTCAACCCCCTGCTATAAAGCACGCTAAAGCGCGATTTAGCGCGGAGTTGCCACAGGAGCACACAAGAGCAGCGGCGGTTAATTAAGGTTAAACTATTCAGGCTACCTAAAGTCCACTCTTCATTTTTTCCCTTAGAACAGCTCTACTTGAACTCTATTTCTAATCGAACCAGCCTATTCTCTATCTGGAAAGTTCAGCTCTACTTGATCCCTAAGTAGACTATTATCTAGCTGGGAAGCTTGCACTTGCTTCTAAAGTACTTTTTACTCTGATATAGCACTTTCTTATTATACATAGTACCCCACCAGCCTAAAACCCCTTTTTTCGATCACATCCCTCGAAGTCCTTTCAAACTCAATTACATAAAGTTTTTTGTCCTTTCCTTCTAGCATGTCGAGGGGTCAGTTGCTAGCATCCTCTCCTACTCAGCTGGTGAATCTGGAAATATTAAGGCAATGTTACAATTGCCTCATGTACACAGACAACCCTCTCCTTCTCCCACAGAACATAAATACATGCGAGAGATGCAACTATATAGCCAAACTGGAGGCAGAGCTCTCTCAACATAAGACTGGCAAGACCAGACAGGAGGAGAAGGAAACCACACACACCACAAACCCAGTCTCACATAGTACTATCACAACTTCAAATCATACACATAAACACACAAAGACATACTCGGAGGCTCTGATCAAAAATCTACCAAAACAGCAGAGGCCACCAAAGCAGACACCCAAACAACTGCCACCTCATGACACAACACATGCAACACATAGACTACAAAGTCAGTGTGCCAAACAGTCACAGCCCTTAAGGCCAAACACAATGCCAGACACACTCGTCATAGGTGACTCCATAGTCAGACACACTGACATCCCACTCACCAGATTGAGTAAGGAGAAGGTCACAGTAAGCTGCCTGTCGGGCGCTAGAATCCGCCACATAACGCAAGCACTCAGGTCACTCAACAGCAAGTACAAGTATGACTCAGTCATTGTTCATGCTGGTGTGAATGACCTGAGATGTACCTCCCTGGACTACATGAAAAGAGACATAGAGGAGCTTTCTGATTATGTAGCCCAGGCAGGTATGACCCTGACCCTGAGCAGTATCCTACCTTCACCAAGAATGATGCCACAATACAGAGACAAGATGATCAGCTTTAATAATTGGCTTAATCTCTGGTGTCATTCAAAGGGGATCCAATGTCTGTCTGCCTGGGATGACATGCTGGACAAGCCACGCTGCTTACAAGGGACGGCTTGCACCTGTCACCCCTGGGCTTCCGGATATTGGCAAAGGCTCTTGCCACCCCCATAGTGCCTTTTTTAGGCAAGGCTCAAATTCTAAACCTACCACCCTAGAACACAAAAAAGAAAATAAACTAAGGGTAATGCTGCTCAATGCCAGAAGTCTCAACCTCAAGATGCACGCATCAAGCCCTTCTCAGTATGGAGAACATCGATGTCTGTGCTGTGACTGAAACCTGGTTCAAGGCTCCTGAGAGCACCCCGGCACTATCAGGTTTTACCTCATATCATGCGTTCCGGCCCCAAAATCCGGACCACACCAAGAAAGGAGGGGGGGTATCCATATTCATCAAGGATACCCACACCTCCAGGTTGGTGGCAACGCACGAAGCATCGGAGACCATCCAGGTGCAATTAACCATAGGCAAGACTGCTCTGCAATTTGTAGCATGTTACAGGCCACCCTCTCAAACTCAGGAACCTCACACAGCTTTCCTGAAAACACTTGAAGGGATAAATGTATCTCTAAACACCATCATATTAGGTGATTTCAACTACCCGAATATAGACTGGGATCATTACTCAAGCCCCAACACTCTAGCCCAAAGGTTCCTAGAGTTCATAAACTCTAATGCAATGGAACAACTAGTCACCATCCCCACAAGAGGAGAAAACATACTAGATCTCATCATCACGAACATGGGACACAATGTTCAGCACCGGAGGTGTACCCCTCATTGGTGAGATCAGATCATAAACTAATCTCACTGGAAGTCCACATCCCGCCCCCACCCCAGATAAAAAAGACCACAGTGAAGAACTTCTCAAAAGCCGACTTCACACTTCTTAAGACTGGTGTGGTTTCCTTCAAGACCCCCGAGCCAGCGGAAACCATTACCCAAACCGCTGAATCACTTACAAATGCCTTCTACCAGCACCTCCAGGACTGCATGGATCAGGCAATCCCAAACAAAACAAAGACTCTTTGCACCAAAGGCAAGTGCCCAGTCTGGTGGACCCCAGCCATAAACAAGCTCTACAATAAAAGGAGAAAGCTACTACAAGATAGAGCAAAATCCTTAAAAGGGAAGACACCCTTGATCATTATAAGTAAAAAAACTACGATCGCTCATAAAATCATCCAAGGCAAATTTTGAGAGAAAAGTTGCTAAGGACTCAAAAGACAATCATAAGGCCTTTTTTAGCTATGTTAGAAACCTGGGAGGAAACTCCCAGATATGCTCAGAACTAGTTCAAAATGATGTAAAATTCACTGAACCAGCAGACATTGCCAACATACTGGCTGACAGGTTCAGTGCAAATCCCCCCCCCCCAAAAGGAGAGATATTTATCCCAGTGAATTGTAGCCTCCCACACATCTCAAATGCTCAGGTGAAAACTGCTCTCTCCAAGGCAAAAAAACACAGCATCTATGGGACCAGATGGTGTGCCCGGTTGTCTGCTCCACGAACTCAATGAGGAATTAAACCTGCTGTTAGGGCAGCTGTTTAATCTTAGCATCACCTCAGGATACGTACCCAAGGAGTGGCGCACGGCAACTGTGGTCCCACTTCACAAAGGCGGTGTCTCCACTGACCCTGGAAATTACTGCCCCATCAGCTTGACAAGCCTGGTCTGCAAAGCTATGGAGAGGATCATAATGGAACTCATAAATAAAGACATAGGGGACTTATCCAACCCAGTTTGGTTTTGTCAAGGGCAGATCATGCCTTTTAAACTTGGTTGATTTTTTTGAAATAGTCACCAAGGCCATTGATGAGGGCAAGGCAGTCCACACAGCCTACCTTGACCTTGCAAAAGCTTTCGACACAATACCCCACTCGGGTATCATTGAAAAACTCACCAACTTAAATGTAAACCCATACGTCACAAGATGGGTTGCAAACTGGCTAAGTGACAGAACCCACAGGGACAGAGTGGCTGGCGCCATGTCAGACTCCAAGCCGGTCACAAGTGGTGTCCCACAGGGCTCAGTCCTGGGCCCCCTCTTGTTCGGCATCTACTTTTCAGAAGTACAGGTAAACACAGGAGGATTGTGGCTGACAAAGTTTGCAGATGACTGCAAACTGGGCGCCATAGTTGAAAACTCATCAGACACAGATATCCTCCAGAAGGGTCTCATAGAAACGGATAACTGGTGCCAGAGCCATGGCCTAAAGTTAAACGCCAAAAAATGCATAGTCATACCCTTCGGGAAAAACAAGGTTACCCCTAGCTACCATATAGGTGGCAATCCACTAAGCACAGAAGAGGTTATCAGGGATCTGGGGACCCAGGTTGACAGTAACCTTTCATTTGACACTCACGTTGCCAAAGTAGTTAGGAAAACCTTCTACATTGCCCACCTGATCATGAAGGGATTCACATCTAGATCAAGGGAGGTCATTGTTCCCCTGTACTCATCACTCATCAGACCAATGATTGAGTACAATGCCCCATTCGAATGTATCTTACCCGACACCTGCAGCAATTGGAAAGGCCCCAAAAGTTCCTCACCAAAAGGGTAAAGGGTCTCAAAAATATGTCTTATGCTGCCCGACTGAAGGAACTCCAGCTCTATTCAGTCGCATACCGTCTGCTCAGAGGAGACCTGTGCCTGACATACAAGGCCATGTCCAACCCGGAATTGATGGACATGCTCCACCTCAAAAAATCTAAATCCATAAGAACTACAAGAGGAAGAGACTTAAACCTCAACACAGTTATAAATAGGATGTGCTGGAGGGACAGATTCATCACCCAGAGACTCCCTATGCTGTGGAACAAAATCCCGGTACATGTGAGGCAGAGCACCTCGCTGGCCCTGTTCAAGAGAAATCTTGACCAATGGATGGGAGATCGCAGGTTTACCCCGGGGATCACCTCAGTGTCACTGCTGGACAGAGGCACGGTAAAATAATGGGCATAGTACCCTTCAAACTTAAGGGGTGGTGAAAACCACAAAACTTTGGGCTAGGCTTATAAATGCCCTAGGGCAGATAGCCTAGTATAAACCTATGAACCTATGTAAAATAAAATAAATATAAATATTAATCCCTTCCACTGGAACTTTAGTTAGAAGTTGTGATTATAATGTTACTGATTCTTACCAGCTCCCTTCTGTAATAACCCTGGTGTTCACCAATAAACAATGGTAGTTTCTTGGTCTACAGAAATAATTATTGCTATGTATGTTTGTTGTTTATTGATACTTGTTTAATAAAGTGCATCCATCTACCTACAACCCCCTTTCCAATTTTTCCACATGGGTTTGGGGTGCCGCATCAGAAATGACAGTCATGTGCAAAACAAAAAAAAAGGTACTTATGGTCGAGGTTCTCACTTCCAAAATCTAGTGAAACAAGAAAAAGGTTTAAACTGAGAACAAGACCTGACTGCATCTTATATGAACTAGTGTGTACAATGGGAAACTATGCTTGGAAAGTTTGTATGAACTCAGAATTGCTTCAAAAAATTAAAGAAAAAGAAAAAGAGGAAGAAACTAACATACACTCATAGAAACTGGATCCCTTGATGAATTCCTATCAGGAATGGATACGTGACATATAACAACATTAAAGCTGGGTGCCACGGTGTATATATGTATGACTTGCTATTCTGTGGCTTTCCTGTGAACTGCCCGAGTTCCATGCTTTCTCACTTAGGGCACTCAGTGAGAGGTATGGAAATCAGATTTGGCTTTATTCAGTTGATATATAGAAACTGTACATTTTAGATACAGTCACAGAAAGTAAATCAATGAAAAAAGCTGTGCTACCTGTATATGGTATTTGTAGGCATGTGGTGTCACCATGGAAATCATAGATGTGTGCTTTATAAAATTACTAGCATATTAATGTAGTTAATGGCTAATACTTTATGTATATTGTTTTGAGTTAAGCATGTTGTAAGAAAATTGGACGTGGCCTCAACAGTTTATCTGCACTTAGATGCTTAAATGTAGAAAACTAGTTTTATATACAACCCTTTATTTCATTTTCAGCTGTGTACTTATTTGTGAAGACTTTACTACAACTGTTATAACAAACAAAATCATTATTTTTGTAATACATCTGACAAGCAGTTATTTATGGCAGTTGTTTCACACACAAAGGATGTAGGCAGCTGGTGCATGTGTGGTGTTGGAAAACCTGGCAAACATTTATTACAGTATAACAGACAATTATCAGGATCCCCTGGGAAGAACTGTTTACTAGTAATTATTGCTTTAATTGATTCATTATCTTAGGTTGTTATAATGGTAAATCAATAAGGGTGTTTATATTTAGAAACACAAGCAGGTAATAAAATATTAGCAAGCAGTTTACTTGAAAGTGAATGTTACTACTGAAATTTTCCAAGTTATAAAATAGAGGTTTTCCCACAAGCTAAATGACTGAATATTACGGCTTATTTCTATAACTATGTGGCAGCTGCTAGAGTATTCTGAAATTTATATTCCTGTAGCTGATGTATTCACTGAAATCTTCATTGCTGTAACTGAAGTGTAGAGTGCATTGTCATGTACAGCAGATTATCCTTACTGCCTCTTTCTCACTGCATAGTCAGCGATAAAGTAAAACAGTGATTTTTTAAATTATTATTACATGTAGTAAAGCAATTAAACAGCTAAACAAGAAAATGCAAAGAAAACAATGAATAACAAAAACACCAACTTCTGGTATAGGAACCTGAACTTACTAGCACCCCCTGAACCTTTTGACGCTGTCTTGATGTTCCGTATAATTTTGCCCCTTTCTTTTCACTGAATATGCTGTCTGTGTGAACATGGTGAACACATTTTTGTTTCAGTTTTTCTTTTCATAGTCAGCAGGTTTGATTTCTTTATATGCACGTTATTTGCGGTTTGTCATGTGGGTACTTGAAAAGGTGCAATAAATCTAAAGTTATTAATTCACTTACTTGGATGATTAGCAGAGCTCAGTTTGTATGTTTATCTAATACATGACAGAGCTACATCAGGTACTTCTGTATTATTAGTATGTATTCGGATTCAGTACACACACACACACACACACACACACACACACACACACACACACACACACACTCTCACTCTGGCTGTTATTTAGTTTTTACTGCTGTTTTCTAAAGTATCTTTTGTTTTCTTTGTGCTCTTACAGTGAGTCTACTCATGCTTGCTTCTGCTAGTGTACTGATAGCTACTAGCACTAATTAATTCCCAACCACATCATTTCCTGTTTTGTCAAAATGACTAGTGGCTGTTTCACTTAGAAGCAAACTGTTCCACCAAGCAGTTACTTTTCAGGCCTGTTCTATCCCTGGTTTCATTCACATTATATATATATATATATATATATATATATATATATGCATTATTCAATTGAGCCGCGGTGGTGCAGCGGTTAGCGTTGTCGCCTCACAGCAAGAGGTTCTCCTGTTCGGTTCTCGGCTGGAACTCCTTCTATGTTGAGTCTGCATGTCCTCCCCACGGTCGAGTGACGTTTAAAGACATGCAGGTAGGTGCGTGCATGAATGGGTGTGCCTTCTTTGAAGGCTGGGCGTTGGGCTCGCAACTCGGCACTGTAAAAAAAAAAATCCATTGCCAGTCATTAGCAAACTGGAGTTCCGCTGTGGTGACCCCTAACCGGGAAAAGCCAAAAGACATTGCTATTCAATTATGGCTGACATGAGCTGGTCAGTGAGCCAGCAGAGATCAGCCTTTTTGCAGCCCTAGTTAAGATATTCCTCTGGGTTGAAAATTATTTGAACTATTTATTTCTACTATGCTAGAGAATTGCTAGCTAAAATATTTCATTTTTACGAGGTTTGCACATGCATTACTTAACAGATAATTTGTGCATATGTGATCATAGTATTTACAAGGCAATTCAGACCAGAGGCCATGTATACCTTGCCACTACCTACCCACCGGCTGTACCACCTTTTACAAGAAGGATGATGCTTATGAGTCCTGGAGTAAATTTAAGAGCACCCATCCAACTGTTAGGCTAGGATTGTCACCGCACAGCAAGAGGTCCCCCAGTTCGATTCTCCACTGCACTTCTGTGCAGAGTTTGCATGTCCTCCCTGTGATCGTGTGATCATCGCTTGGGGTTCCTTCGGGTGCTCTGGTTTCCACCAACATTCCAAAGACATGCAGTAGGTGGATTGGACACACTAAATTAGCCATAGGTGTGAGTCTGCGAGTATGGTATGGAAGAACTACCATGGCAGGGCTAGCCATCCGGTGGTGTAAACCTTGGCTCTAGGTGATTGTCACTGTTGAAGTGACTCCCTGGCCCCATGTGCACAAATGGGAAAAGTGATTGTGGATTGATGGATGAAAACATCAGTTAAGAACAGATACATGTTACATGACAATGACTTAATAGAGAAATTTTAGCCAGTTTATAGAGAAATTAATGGTAAGGTAGTATAATACAAACAAACTGAAATATGAAGTGGAGCTTTAGCTGCATTGGTGAAAAAGGTTTTGGTTCTATAATGCATCCCTATTTTTCATGAGTTTTTCTTGTGCACTTTTGTATTTGCAGGTCAAATTTAAGTTGATCATCCACTGTTGCCCCTAATAATTTGGTATGAGAAGCGACTTCAGTGGTTGTATTATCAAGAGAGAAAGAAAAATTTTAAATTTTGTTCTTTTATGGGAAAGGGATTTGAGGGAAAAAAGTAGTAGTTTGGGTTTTTTAGGGATGAGTATGAGTTGTGAGTTTCAAACCCATGTTTCAGTCACTGCTAAAGCTTCCTGAGTAAATTGTGTGAGGTGTGCCATGTTGCCCGGTGTGCTAATGAGTGTAGAGTCATCTGCATACTGTATTAGGAAGGCATGTTGTGTGGATAGTGCTGGTGAGAATGTTAAAGAGGAGGGGATCAAGAATAGAGTCTTGTGGTACACTGGTGGTGACTGTGTGGTATGAAGAGAGGGCAGTGTGTGATTTTACTGACTGATACTTATTGGATAGGCAGCTTTTGAACAATAGAAGGGTCGGCTGAGAGATACCTAATGAGGATATTTGAATTTAAAGTTTGCTGTGACAAACTTTGTCGAAGGCTTTAGGCAAATCTAGAAATAAGCAGGAGGCTAGTTTACCATTATCTGTAGCTTTATTGACAGTATCTATATAGGTTAGAAGTGCAGTGTTAGTACTATGGAAAGGACTAAAGCCATGTTGTGTGGGAGATATGAGTTCTTTCTGCAGGAGATAGTGTAACAATTTTTTGAATACATTTTTCAAGTGTTTTAGAGAGGGTATAGGTCTAGTAATGTCTATTGAATTTCCTCCTTTGTTGAGAGGGATGATGTGTGACGTTTTCCAGAGAGAGGGATGTGGGATTCCTGGACTGACCTATTTGTAAGGATTGAGACTAGGCAGGCAATGCTATCAGCTGCTGTTTTAAGGTATTCGTTTGAAAAGTTCATCAGCTGAAGCAGAGCATGATTTGAGTGTGTTTAAGAGTAGTTTCATATAGGATGTGGGTACAGGTTTCAAAGTGAAAGAGGATGTGGTGATGTGTGGTTGCTGGGCAGGGTTAAGATTAGATGTTGGGGAACCTTTGGTTATTTATGAAATAAGAGTTGAACTGTATTGCGGTTTTGAGTGATGAGTTATTGGCAGAAGGTTTAGGATTGAATTATTGGCTGGGATTCAAGATTTCTTTAATGGGTGTCCAGAATTTTTTTGTGTTATGTTTACTATTATTCTGAAATTTATTATTGTATATTTTTTGTATTCATTAATTTGCTTTTTAGTACGATTGCACTGGAGTTTTCAAGATATTGTGGTGTTTTATATTTTTCTCATTCTTTCCATGCTTTTTCTCTGTCCTGCATAAGCATCCTTCTTTTTTTATAGCCAAATTACATTATTTGTTTTTAGACTTTAGACTATTTAGGATATTCAGGAAAGTTGTATTGAATTCATTTACAGCATCATCAAAGGTGAGGATTTTTAGGAGGTTCCATTTACTAAATGATAGGATAGTAATGAACATTTCTGGGTTAAACTTGAAAAGGTTGTGTGTTTTATGAACATGCTGTTTGAGTGGATGTGTGAGATGTCTGGTTGTATAAACTGGGAGATGATAACTGAGAGAGTTTGACATTGTACCCGAGGTGGTGTATTTGCTAGGGTCCGGTACTAGGATGCAATCTAATAGGGAATAAGATGTCTTGCTATAATGTGTGGGGGTGAAAACAAATAATTTCATGCTATACATGTAGGGGAGTTAGAGTTTATGTCCAACCAACTGACATTCACAGCAGCTAATAGTTTTTCTTGTGAAATTGTTATAGAGATCCAATGTATGATATATTCCAATATAGATGTATTGTTGCCAGGAGGAATGTAAAGAACAGTAACACATATTTGTTTATAATTGGTTTATTTCAAGAAAGTTATAAGAAGCTCTGCTGAATTGAATTTTGGTACTAGTTTGTTGTAAGGGGAAAGGTGGTAGTTGGGAAATATTAAAGCAGCAATACCACCTTTCCTCTTTATACATTCCTTACTGATAATATTTATAGCTGGGGAGTGTAATTTTGGAGTTGTTTATGCTAGGTTTGAACCAAATTACAGTTACAGTGACAATATCAGGTTTATGTTGAGCAATCCAGAATTGTAGTTCAGTAATTTTATGTTTTATGCTTCTAACATTTAGGGCAGCAAAAGTTAAATTAACAGAGTTCGGTTTCCCCATTGTAGGATTAGAGTAGTGTGTGGAAGAGAATTGTGTTGCTATTCATTGTGATAGCTGGGACCAAGATTAGGGTGACTGTCTCCTCCCAGTTGTATTTTAGTATATTGGGGAATTATTGCTACTCCTTTTTTCTTTTGGAGAGTATTTTCCAAGTAATTTTGTTTTGGTTTGAGTTAAAAAGGAGTTAGTCAGTTTGTATTTGAGTAACAGTGATGGGCATCATTAAATAAGTTTGGTGAGATGTGTGGAGAGTGTAGGGTGGAAGTATGAATAGGTGGTTGGAATAGAGTTGGAGAGATGTTGTGAGCTACTATTGCATCATGATGGTATGATGATAGCTGGTGCAGTAGGAGGAGGACAACAGAGGGTATGCTGAGTAGTAGCATGATTAAGTCAATGGATCTGTATGTTATATCTGGCAGGTAGTGGTGAAGTAGGGATCAAGAAGGAAAAAGGGTAGAAGGATGTTTAGTGGTGATGGAGTCTAAAAGCTGATAGAAGATAGGTAGGAAAGAAGCATTTTCTTTGAAGGATGAGAGTTAAGATGTCCTAGTATCTTCTCTGGAATGTAAGGAATAGGGTGCTTAAAAGGCTAGAGTTCGAGAATGTAGGCAAAATAGGATGATGTGAGAGTTTATTTGGGAAAAGTAGAATACAATGTAGATTAGGTAGGTGGTGTTAGGGCAGAGTGTGACTGTGAATGTATATAGAGCTTTAAAGCAGTATGAGAGGGAGAAAGTTAGTTGGGAATGGTGCTAAAAGATTAAAAGGAAGTCGGGAATTAGGCAAAAAGAAACAGTGTTTGTGTGATAGTAGTAAGCTTGTTTGGGAGGATTATGTAATAGGAGTCATGAGTGTAATGTGTGTGTAGGAAGTATAATAGTAGTGTAAGAGGGGACATGTGGGTATTGGGGGTAGGGGTAGCAAAGCAAAGCCAAATATAGCGGGCTTCCATCCTCGGGTAAAATTATAATAGAGAATAATCAGTTTATAGCCAGTGCAAAGCAATTAGCAAAGAGGTACCAAGCTGGACAGGTTTTCTTTCATTTCCTGAATGCAGGAAGGAAGACTAAGTAACTGGCATATACAGTATAATCTATTGGTCAAGTGAAAGGACAGTGACCAACTTAGTAAGTGGCCCTCAGAGTGCAAAGACAACTCTGTTGGGGGTGAGTGACTGTCAGAAACTAATTTCCAGGACAGGCAGGTATGTATTTGACTAGATGAAGTTAATACACAGCAAGGTTCTTGAACTTAAATTTGCTTACGTTTTACAAAGACTAAATTCTCAGTGAAAATGTCTGTGATTCGGCCCTTGTGGCAGAACTACAGCAGTATCTGGGTCAAATCTAGTGACCCCAGGCTCTGAAATGAAAGAAAATAGAAAAACTCTACTAAACTGTCATATTATATTGAGGCAGTAAAGTTAATACTTATAAAAAGAGATGGAGAAAGGATCACAGTGAGTCAGAGCAAGAGAATATAGGGAAAGTATAAAAGCATAGAGATGGTAAAAAAAGTTTATGAATGTAAGTGGAAAGTATGTTAGCAGGAAAAATACTGATAGAGAATCACAGTAAAATGGAGTATATGTATAGGTTTATATAGAATATGTTACGATAAATTATTCTTTACTGCCAAATAGAACAGTTTATCTTAACACATAACTAAACTGAATTGAATTTAGTTTGTTTGTTTTTGAGGTATATATATTTCCAAACGGGATTTAACAACCACACTCCACTTGCAGTCATCAGCAAACTTTGTTAAAAGAGATCACTGCTATCAGTTTGGAGGTCTGAAAAATAGATACCAAATAGAAGGGGGCCCAGCACAGATGCAAAACACAAATGGCCAGCACTGAGGTTTATGTGGTAAAAAAGACTCCAAACACTGCCATGTAGAAGGTAATTCAAAATGTAATCCTCCATACCAGTTTCGGCATAGCCGCCTTCATCAGTAGAATACAAACAAACAGATTAAATCATCCCTCCATATATAGACCCATCCACCAATAGACAAAAAAGCCCCTCCCATTAACATCACTTCCTTCAATTAGATAATTAACATACAGATAAAACATATACCATATATATTTACATACAAAAATAACTATATAATGCTACAAATGATCATTTAATCCTGGTGAGAAAAGTCCCCCCAGCTTAATTATCCAAAATTTTCTTTCCTATTTAAAATACTGTGCCAGCCCTGCATATTGTTTCTATTGCCAGCAATTCTATCTATTATTAGAAAATGAAAATCCACATTATTATGTATCATGCAGTGTCTGTAGAGAACATTGGTTTCTCATTTGTTACGTATGTCACTCTGATGTTCGGACATATGTACTCTCAGTGGACGAGACATCTAGCCAATATAAAAGGCCAAACATTTACAAGTGGCCAAATAAATAATCCAATCAGTTCCACAATTCCCATAAAATTTTATATCATACACCTTGCTGGTGTTTTTACTGGAAAATTGTTTGAGTTTGCTAACATATCGACATGAAGAGCAGTGTCCACAAGGGAATGTACCAAAAAGAGTATCCCCCCGACAAGGTAAGTTGTTGATATATAGCACCCCCACTGCTGGTATGTTTGAAATGAGAGAAATGGGAACCCACGGTCTTGCCTTTCCTAAATGAAAATTGACATCTCATCCCCAAAACTTGGCGCAAACTATCATTAGCCATGACGATATTCCAGTGTTTGTTAATAGTTTCCCTAATGACAGAAGTGTTCCTCCCAAATGTTGTGACAAACCTGATGGTATCAGTAGTGGTCCTCCGAGTTTTGACCTTGTATTCCAATAGTGACATCCTATCATGAGTATTAGCCCAATTACTAGCAGAAATGATGTCAAAGTCCCTATATCCCCTGACCTGGAATCTATTACAAAGATCCCGTTGAGAAGAGTCATATTCAGCCTGAGTGGAGGTAATTCTCTTCATACGTAAAAATTGTGATCTCGGGATGTTGCAGATGGTATGGCTGGGGTGCAAGCTGGTAGCATGAAACAAGTTGTTAAATTAGGGATACTTCCGAAATACTTTCGTACTAAGTGTATTCTCCAAATTCCTCTGGACTGTAACATCCAAGAAGTTAATTCTGTTGCAATCAGAGTTAAGGTTAAACTCTATGCCCCATTTATTATCATTAAGGTATTGGACAAACTCAATAAGAAATCCCATATTAGTCCACCATACCATCCAACAATCATCCAGATATCTCCTCCAGATGTCAATTTTGTTAATATACAAGTTGTGGGAGGGATCATATATAAGCTGTTCTTCCAGATAGGCCATGAACAAATCTGCATAGATGGGTGCAAAAGATGCCCCCATCGTGGTGCCCTGAATCTGCCAAAAGCATTTCCCCTGAAAATAGAATACATTTGTATTGAGCACATGTTCAGCCAAACATAAAAGTAAAGTACTGAATCCAGCTGGATACAAATTGGCACGGTCCAGCCAGAATTGTAAAGCTTGAAGACTGGCCCAATGGGGGATGTTGGTATACAGGGCTTTGACATCAAGAGTGCAAAGGAGCCAACCTGTTCAAGTTGTTTGTCCGACAATATTTTTATGAACTGAATGGTGTTCTGTATCCATGCCCAGATCAAATCCAACAACGGTTTCAGATACTGGGTCAAAAAAGCGGAAGGACATTCAGTCAATGAGCCTATACCCAAAACAATAGACCAGCCTGGCGGCTTGGTCAGTGATTTATGTATTTTTGGCAGGAGATACATGATCTGTCTCTGGGGATCCCTAACAGTTAGATGAGACTTAACAGTCTCTGAGATAATGCCCTCATCAAAAGCCTCAGTTAAAAAGGAATCAATATCTTTCTTAAAATTAGGTGTAGTGTCAATGGGCATAACCATATAGTGGCAAGGGTTGGATAATTGTCCCTTACCCTCGCTGAGATAATAATCTGTGTCCAAAATGACTACTGCCCCTCTCTTATCCACAGGTACAGTAACAATTTTACAGTTATCCTTTAACTCCTGTAGCGCTTTGCTTTCTCCACTTGTTAAATTATGACCCAACATCAAATGATCACCTGTGTTGAAATGTATGTCCCTAAGAACGGCCAGTAAGAATATTGACATGTTTGTTCATAGGTGACTGAAAATCAGATTTGAAAAATCTAAACTCAGTAGACCTTTGAGAATTATTGCCAGAATCATAAAACAATTTATGGTTTAATCTACAGCAAAATTCATACAAGTCAGATACCATACTGGTTTCATCAACAAAAAAGCCGGGCACAAAATTCAATCCTTTATTTAAAAGCTGCTTCTGTTCATGTGTTAAAATCACATTAGATATATTCAAAACATTACTGTTATGGTCATTTAATGTGACATTAGGGTGCGAAGTAGTCCTTCCACCGTAACTATTCCTGTTCCTGTTTTTATGTTTCCTCCCACCCCGCCTCCTGCTATATCTAAAGGGTGGTCCACATTGCGCTGCTTTTTGGGATGAGTGATTCCCGGGTGCTGGCACTATCAATATCAGTGACTGAGGACTCCTCAGCCGATGTACTACTATAGTAATTCTCAGTCTTTCTTAAGATGGACCTTGGTCTCTTCCTACTAGTGGCCCCAACCGGCCTACCTGTCTTAACAAACTTAACATTTTTGGAAATCTCAAACGGTTTACCCGTATGATAGTCAGTTACATCCCTGTTGAACTTTCATATTTTTTTTTATCCCTAGTTTGCTTCTCAAAGGTAAGTAACTCCTTTGATAGCTTGTTGAGACAAGCAACATACTGAGGTTGACCCTCATACCTTTTAGTTTCATCACAAAGTTTTTTCACTTCTGCAATAGTTGTGTCTATCATGCGCACATAATATGAGCTGAGGATATGAATAAAGGACATGGAAGCCTGCTGAAGTGCCAGGTTCCAATCCTTAAGTAGTTCATCATCCATTTCACCCACTAAGGGCTGTATTCGGACCCTAAGTCCTCTGGGCATAATTTCCTTGTTCTGATAAGCTTTGAAAAGATTGAGATGCCATATATTTATTCTGAGGGTTTTCATCCCCCTACCAGGTTTGTTAAGCACCAGATTGCAGCCGTCAACTGGATCCATATTAAGCACATCTTTATCCGCGTCAGTCTCATTAGTGATCCCAAACACTCTTATATCATTTTTATCGGCACATAATCCATTCAGGATAGTTTCCAGATCCATGACCATAAGCTCACAATCCACCAACACAATACCTAAACATAAACAGCAGCCAAGGCCAAAGTAGCACCAGAGGACCAATAATATGCCCAACCAATGCTCCAAAGACGCCACTTATCCAAACTGTATATATTTCCAAAAAGGAACCCCAATCAAGGGATGACATACGAAGGCGCAACAGGAAAAACAGGCCCCAAAGTAAACAAAAGTAAAATCAAAACGCTTGTTGAGGTCAGAGTTCCAGAGGCTAGTAAAAAAGTGGAAGCGTCTAATCAGTAAAGTAATGATGAAAGTCAGTAATATACTGTAAATGGTCCACCCCTAGAAAAGAAAAGAATTTTCAAAAAAATCCAGAGCCCCTACACATTAATAAACATATGCAAATGATTAATCCTGTTCATATACTATAAGGTTCCAGATGTCTAGTAACTTGTAGCCAAGATCAATTCCATACCTCTACCATAACATACAGACCTAGACTAAACTCCATAACACATGTCTAATCCATAGGAATATCTTATGAAAAAAGACATTTGGATAACAGAAACCTGTTATGTTGGCCCTCCAGCTTATTATATTACATTCAGATACCTTGATATAAGACAGTGTAAAAAATCAGATGTTATGAGAAATAGGCTCCCAATTGTTTCCTAATCCAAAACCCGTGTTATATTCCACATCAAAATCCAATATCATGAACAACTATTGAAATAACATCAACCCGCTCCACAGTGACAGGTGAAAAATGGGGCCTCCCAATTATTGTAATGTAGTAAAAAGATATAGAGGCACCCGCTAGAATATCCCAATGAGGCTGGCTTGAAGTTCACAACAGTGAAGGCCAGTGGTCCTCCAAAGTCCAAACACCAGGAAACCCCACACTTAAATATAAATACACATATCCTTGGATTTAAGGAATCCTGACAGTTAGAAAATGGCAGAAAAATGCAAGAACAAAACATTGAAGTCACAACAAAATTCCCCGTACTATAACTATGGCTACTCAAAATACAATCTACCTCAGAAAACTGTTGACATCCCTGAATTATACATAAACATAAACAATTATATTAACTATCCAACAACTGTTGGGCAAGAAAAGCACCAATCTGGATTAAACATGTTAAATAAAAACATTCAATAATGTCTATTAACTATGTAAACCCCTACAGTTCCTCAAGCACTACCCTAAGTAGGTACTTATATATTGATATATACAAAAAGTTTCAATGTCCCATTAAAATAATGGACACAAAACACAATCCTAAGCCACATACATGTATGTATCAAGCTTAGAACAAATATGCATTGAAGACGCAATCAAATACATGATCCCAACAGTATCGCCAGATGTCCACAGTTTCCCAATATTATAAATGTTCCAAAAGCGAATCTTGTGATGTTCTGGTTCAAATATCTGATTGCCTGAGACCAAATAGTCAAACAGAGATCTTGTACAGCCAAAAAACGGGCCGCTCGACACACCAGCCTGAAATGTTAGTAAAGAAAAGAATTAAATGAATGTTCAAGGCAAAACATACTAGCAATATAACAATCCTTCAGATGTAATAAATCCAAGCATTCATGTTTATGAGCCCAGTGGAGTCGTCAATAATCCACAGTTTGCCTATATTTAAAGTTTTTCAGGATTAACAATCTCATACTGTTCGAGTTAAGGTTTCTAGTTCCAAACAAAAGTTATCATATACGAGAAGATTGTATAGATATTAGTGCGGCCAAAACTGCCAAGCGGGCCACCCCAAACACCAGTATAGGATGTAAAGCAAGACGGAGACTGAGCGAGTAATCAAGGCCCAAACCACCATGAGTGTAGCAATCATATCAATATACAGACACTACGCATGTAAAAAATCAAAACACAGTACCTGCACATACACATGACATGTCCAAATATACGTAGAATATCCTCACAGGTTCAATGTCCCAAAAAAAGTGACCAGAAAATACTAAGAGTTCCCAGAAAGCTCCTCACACCACCATCATCCAATTCAAAGGCATCAGATGTGTATTCAATAAACACGGAACAGATTCCATAAAGAATGCTCATACATAAAAAATGCTGATACACAAAAAACAACAAGTCCGGTCCACCATAATCCAAATGTGAAATTACACTGATATCAACAGGTTCAAAAGTCACCAATATTGGTAGTGCCAACACCGGGCCAACAGCAGAACAGAAGCATAATGCAGTAGTGAGAGAGCTCTGCATGTACGGCAAATGCAGGGCCAAACCAAATCAGGAGCAAAACACAAATAGCCAGTACTGAGGTGTATGTGGCAAAAAAGACTCCAAACCCTGCCATGTAAAGGTAATTCAAAGTTTAATCCTACATACTAGTTTCGGCCTAACCGCCTTCATCAGTGGAATACAAATTAACAGATTAAATCATCCCTTCATATATAGACCCATCCACCAATAGAAAAACAGCCCCCCCTCCATTAACATCACTTCCTTCAATTAGATAATTAACATACAGATAAAACATATACCATATATCAACATACAAAAATAACAATATAATGCTACAAATGATCATTTAATCCTGGTGGGAAAAGCCCCCCCCAGCTTAATTATCTAATATTTTTCTTTCCTCTTTAAAATACTATGCCAGCCCTGCGTATTGTTGCCAGCCCTGCGTATTGTTTCTATTGCCAGCAATTCTATCTATTATTAGAAAATGAAAATCTGCATTGGTATGTATCATGCAGTGCATTTAGACAGCATTGGTTTCTCATTTGTTACGTATGTCATGCCGATGTTCGGACATACGTACTCTCAGTGGATGAGACGTCTGGCCAATATAAAAGGCCGAACATTTACAAGTGGCCAAATAAATAATCCAGTCAGTTCCACAATTCTCATAAAATTTTATATCATACATCTTGCTGGTGTTTTTACTGGAAAATTGTTTGAATTTACTAACATATCGACATGAAGAGCAGTGTCCACAAGGGAATGTACCAAAAAGAGTATCCCCCGACAAGGTAAGATGTTGATATATAGCACCCACACTGCTGGTATGTTTCAAATGAGAGAAATGGGAACCCACGGTCTTGCCTTTCCTAAAACTGACATCTTGTCCCCAAAACTTGGCGCTAACTATCATTAGCCATGAGGATATACCAGTGTTTAATAGTTTCCCTAATGACAGTAGTATTCCTCCCAAATGTTGTGACAAATCTGATGGTATCAGTAGTGGTCCTCCGAGTTTTGACCTTGTATTCCAATAGTGACATCCTATCATAAGTATTAGCCCAATTACTGGCAGAAATGATGTCAAAGTCCCTATATCCCCTGACCTGGAATCTGTCAACGAGTGCATGTTAAATACTGTTTATTAAACAAACCAATACACTGCCTAGACACATGGAACAACTGTTCCAAGTCTTTAAGAATGTGTTGCTTACTGATTAAAGAAGGGGTTGAGTCAGGAAACATTTGAAAGAGAATGATAGTTTCATGGGAGAAATTTGCTGCAGACATGCTAGCCAGTATGTTTGCAATATTTTTTGGGTTTGAGTGGGATGCTCAGTTATGGAGAAGCGCAATGCAAAATTGAGAGTTATTTCTTAGATTTCTGATGTACCTGGAGGAGTTGTAATTATACTTTGCTTCTGCTGCTAGTCTTAATTTGTGTGATACCTTACTTGTATTACCAGTTGCTTTCAGTTTCCTGTTAATGTTTTTTAATTCTATTTTGATGCTGTGGGGTTCCAGCCCTATGATGCAGTTTAAGAAATTTCTTGCTTCAGTTATACAGTGTTTGTATCAGCAAGCCACCAAGACTGTTTATTTTGAATTTGACACCATATTTAATTGGCATATGCAGCTGATGGTTCAAGTAGAGCCGCTAGTGCAGGCATTGCTCTGCGGAGACAAGCCTGGATGCTTCTCTGTTCCTTTGTGGAACCCTTGAAATCTTCCTTTATCAACACCCCATTTGATGGCTCATCACTGTTTGGGCCTAAAGTAAAGGAAATTTTAACCAGGTGTGAGCAGGAAGGCAAGACCCTATCTGCCATTGGAGTCCGTTTTTCTACCCCTACTCGGCCCTACCCCAAGGGCCCTGGGGAGGGAAAATGTGGTTCCGAAAAGCACAGGGAGCCTTTCAGGACACACGTGGAGAAACCCCCTCTAGAGGCAGAGGAGGGGGTTATAACAGAAGATGACACCTGCGCGGCAGAGGGGGTCCGCAGCAACAGGGTGACAGAGGCCAGTTCTCTGGTCAGCCCTACCAGCACTCCTGAAAGGGGGCTCTGGAGGCAGTCGGGGGTCACTTGTCTTTGCATCCAGAAGCCTGGCTAAACATAACATCAGATACATGGGTACAAAGCATCATTTCCAGAGGATATTTCATACCATTCTCTTCCCCTCATACTTCTGTAAGCAGAATCCCAGATGTTCCACCCAGTCTCAGGGAACAAGCAATCGTAGAGGTCCAAAAATTGCTAGAAAAAAAAGAGTCATCCAACCAGTCCCAGCAGACCCAAGTTGGATTCGGAACTTACTCAAGATTCTTTTTGGTACCAAAGAAAACAGGGGACTGGAGACCTATCTTGGACCTCAGCAGACTCAACCAATTTGTAAAGAAAGAGAAGTTCTGAATGGTCACGCTTCAGTCTATTCTTCACTTCCTAGGGAAAGGCGATTGGATGTGCTCCATAGATCTCAAGGACGCGTACTATCACATAAAGATGAACAGACGCTCCAGGGGTCACCTGCATTTCTGGCTGGGAGCCAATCATTACCAGTTTCAAGCCCTGCCCTTTGGTCTCATTACAGCCCCCAGGGTGTTCACCAAATGCATGGCAGTGTTCACGGCTCACCTGAGGCATCTAGGATTCCAAGTGTTTCCATACCTAGACGATTGGCTCCTCACTGCTACCACCAGGCATCAATTGACTCAGGCAACACAATATACTCTGACACTCTGCTCTCAATTAGGCATTACAGTCAACTTTGAAAAGTCTGCCTTATGGCCATCACAGCATACCATTTTTATAGGAGCAGAGTTAGATACCTCAACCACCACTCTACGTCTTCCAATCGAAAGAGTCTCACTTCTTCGCCAACACGTCATCTCACTGGTGTCAAAGAACAAAGCTACAGCAGCAGTGGTCTTGAAGATACTAGGTTTGATGGCGGCAGCAATCCTGGCTGTACCAGCAAGGATGCATATGCGAATCCTTAAATGGCTCGTCTTCTCTCAGTGGTCCTAACAAAAGCTACCAATGCACTACATGATTCTCATCACAGATTCTTGCAAGAGAGACCTTCAGTGGTGGTTGACGTCTCTTCATGTTACATTCGGAAGACCCTTTGTCCCCCCACCCCAGTAGCCACTGTGACCACGGACGCTTCCCTGATAAGGTGGTGGGGGGGCATTTTCTGGGAAAGACTGCCCAAGGTACATGGACGGATCAAGAGTCACATCTGCATATCAATGTTCTGGAGTTGAAAGTGGTACTTCTGGCATTGCAGTACTTTCAGTACTTTCAGGACTCACTTCCTCTAGGGACAGTTGCAATTCAGACGGACAACATGTCAGTGGTCTGGTACTTGAACAAACAAGGCAGAACCAAGTCTTACCCCCTTTGTCGAGAAGCACTCAGGGTATGGCAATGGGCTGTGTCATCCCACCGTTTTCTGATAGCAATGCACATCCCGGGGAAATCCAATGTGATAGCGGACAAGCTAAGCAGGGCAATACTGTTGCCTCATGAGTGGTCTCTCAACCAATGAGTTGCGGATCTGATTTTCCGCAAATGGGGCCAGCCTTGCTGCAACCTGTTTGCCAGTCACATCAGTACCAAATGCAGAAGCTACTTTGTCCTAATACCACCTCCGGGACATTTCCCGAGACACGCACTCGTACACGATTGGCCTCCGGGTCTCCTATATGCATTCCCACCTATTCCATTGATACCCACGTTTTACTGAAACAAAGTCACTGGGAAGGACAGATATCCTCATAGCTCCCTACTGGCCTTGACAAATTTGGTTCCCCTTCCTTCACCATCAACTACTGGAGGATCCATGGATCCTGGACCCAGTTCCGGACCTTCTGACACACCCATCAGGGGACCTCCATCCTTCACTGCAGTCCTTGAAACTGACTGCTTGGCTAATCCACTTCTCCTAATTGCCAGGCTTCATTTGCTCTCAGATGATACAAGACAAATCCTTTTGTCTTCTAACAAGCCATCCACCAGGAAACTATACCACAGTAAGTGGAACAGGTTCTCAATTTGGGCCAATATACAGAAAATCGACCCTTTTTGAGCTCCTTTATCGTCTATTTTAGAATTTTTGACACAGATTTTTAAAGAAGGAGCAGCAGCTGCCACTGTTAGAGTCCAGTTAGCCGCCATATCAAATTTCCACCTTGGATTCGATGGGTTGAATGTTATGAGCCATAAGTTATCTAAGGATTTTCTTAAAGGTGCCTTTCACATGAGACCTCCTGTCAAAATTCCTTATTCTCCCTGGATTTTGAATTTTATGCTGTCTCAAATTATTCTCCCCCCTTTCGAACCAGCATCTTCTTGTGATCTCAAATATTTGTCCTGGAAGACTATATTTCTTGTAGCCATTACTTCTGCCCACAGAGTGTCAGAACTTCAAGCATTATCTGTTAGGCCTTCTTACATGATTTTCCATGCTGATAGAGTGTCTCTCAGAACAAACCCCTCCTTTTTGCCTAAAGTCTGTTCTGAATCCAATATCAATCAGGTCATTGAGCTGCCAGTCTTTTTTCCCAACCACTCTAACAAATTGGAATACATGCTGCACAAACTTGATGTACACAAACAGCTCAGATTTTATCTTGACAGAACTAAGGATATTAGAAAATCAGATCAACTTTTTGTATCCTTTTCGGAGGCCAGAAAAGGTAATCCAGTGGCTAAAACAACTTTATCTAAATGGTTATCAGATTGTATATCCTTTGTTTATGCCATTGACACACAAACCTAATGCTCGTTCTACCAGAGCCGTTTCTACGTCTTCTGCCTTTCAAGCTAAATTGCCCCTTGACAATATTTGTGCTGCAGCCACTTGGTCTAAGCCTCATACCTTTATCACACATTACAAAGTAGACAAGGCTTCCAGGGACAGGTCTTCCTTTGGTTACATGGTACTGAAAAACGTACTTCCATGAGCCACCCAAGATTGAGGGTGCTAGGGATGCTACCCATCGATGAGAATAAATGTTGAGATTTAACAACTTCACATAAAGAAGTTACGTACTTACCATAACATTCCATGTGAGTTGTTTGTCTCGCCTTTATTCTCACGTCCCTCCCTCCTTCCCCCTCCTGGTTGACAGTTGACTTAGAGGCTAGTACCATCCTGGTTATTCAATACTTCTTCTTCCCCTTTGGGAAGTGCTTCCTTGTAGAAATAAATAAAAGGGTATATATACTCGCAGCAAACAAGTTCTGAGGTAATTCCAGCAGTGCATTGTGGGATAAGGGGTTTGGTCTCGAGCCACTGGCAAACCTTGAGGTTTGCTATTGGCCGTGTCGGAGCTGAGGATCGGCTCTGAACCCATCAGTGAGAATAAAGGCGAGATAAACAACTCACATGGAACATTATGGTAAGTAGATAACTTCTTTTTCTATCAACTTTCTAAGTTTGTAAGAGCAGTATTTAAAAATTGTTCCTATTTTTGGGTCTTTGTCCCACTTTTATTTATGGCTTTGTCCAGATTTCTTGCTCTAAGAGGTTGAGAGGTATGATTGCTACATCAAGAAACAAGAAGGAACTCATTCTTATACTTTGTGCAGACAGACTATGAAACTTTAGGAGTGGGCCTTCAGAAGCAGTGTTTTCATATCTGAGGCTCATTTTCTTGTGGAAGTGGCTTGTTTAACATATTAACCCACGCACTACATACTCATGTCTTGTCAGTGGTTCTTGAGTCTGTCCATGGTCAGAATGATCTTCAGGAAATGTGGGTCACACAATTTGTAATTTTTTGTTTTGCTTCCCCTATATAAACCAGCCCTGCTGATATTTCTCTCTTGATTTCAACACCCAGATCATCTCCCCTAATACTTTACACCCAGGGAGGCTGTCCTCTTCACATCACCTTAGCTATGCTACTGTCTGAACTAGACAGTTAATTTGCCATTCTTTCTCTCAATATTCCAGGTAAGATGAGGACCTATTTCAGTTTTTGGATGTGAGTAGACAGTGTAGATATTATGTTGACAGGGAAAGGTCAATGCATAGGGGCAGGTAACTGTTTACTTCCTTGTGCTAGGAGTCATAAGTGCAAGAAAGTTGCCAAATAGTTCCTTTCAAAATCACTGTCCAGTTTTTTTTCTTTTGATATGCTAGATATAGTAATATGCTACAGAGTGTTCCAGAGCTGCATTTGTACAGGATTGTCACCATATTTACTGCTTTCTTTCAGATTATTGTGGATATTTGTGCAGTAGCTAATTGGTCTTCTTCTGACACTTTTGCAAAGCATTATAAATTGAATGTGACTTCCAAGTTTAGATTGTCTTTGGGCCCTAGTGATTGTTTCCTTAGGCTAGCCACCCAGGAGGTTTGAGCTACTCTTTTCTAAAAGGTTTAGCAGCCTAGAGATGGGACAAGTGGTCATTGTACTTACCATATTGGTATGTGTAGGTCAATAGAACTACACCTTCAGGTATTAGCTCATCCACCATCCCCATTTGACATGTCTTGTGTTCTTTTTCTTTCACTTTGTCCAGAATTAGGTGGGACGTGCAGCCTAGGAAAGCTGTGTAAGTCAAGATATCCTAATGTCTGTGGTGTAAGTCTAAGCAGATCTTGCAGCCTGAACTGCACTTACAGATACAACATTAAGTACCCACAACTTTCAAGTAATTTTGGTTGGCAGACCACATTACTAGGTTATTTGTGCAAAGGAGGTGATTGCTTGCACTCAGTGTATCAGAGTTGCTAATGAACAGAGTGAAAATTACTAGGTCCAAGATTGAGCCTCAGGGACTCCTGTAGCTAAGCCTTTTTGTTGATTAAACATTCAGATGTTCAGGCTTCAGACACTGGTTTCTGACAAAAAGTAAATGGCGCATCGACTGGGCACAGGTTCCTTTGTAAGGGAACTATTACCTAGGTATTGTAGCCAACTACTTCAGGGGATCTGGTAATCAAAAATATGCCACATTTAAGGCAAAACTAGACAAGTACATGGACAACAGCAAATATGCTTACGGTGTCCAGGAGTCAGCAATTTCAATTGCCTAAAAGGCCTATACAGATAAAAAATATGCATATAAATGAAACTATGAGAAGGCAAAAATGAACTGGAAGGAAAAGGTAAGATTTACTGAATAACACCAAAGAAAATTTGATGTGTGTCAGGAGGATAGTAACATACAGTAATCAATCATGATTACTTTAAATAGTTAGCAAGTTCGTTGATTTACTCAGTGTGAGAAATATTGGCAGTGGGAAAGTTATGAAAGTATTTCTACATTTCTAGAGCACAGACCTATAGGAGTAGATATTTGCAATGTCAGTGATGGTTTGCCACAAGACTGAAATTTGAGTATTTAGGGGAGAGGCAAGTCTGGCTATCAGAATATGTGTGTGTGTGTGTGTGTGTGTGTGTATGTCTATGCCTGCATATGTGTGTATAAAGGTGATGGTGATGAAGTCTAATCATCTTCTAATCGTTATGTGTTCAAGAAATGCATATGAAGAAATTCACCTCAGAAGTGTGAAGCTTGACAGTAACAATTTGTTGACATCCATCTGTCAACTGGTCATGCTAGCAGACCAGATCATAATGCTTTTTAATAAATAAGCAGTTTTTACTTTCCCTTTGTGATCCTACCTTTTAAAAGAGGTGGTACCATCGCAAAGATGTGTAACAGCTTTGGTTAGGTGGAAGTATGCGATTCTTATCACTGGTATTTATGCAGCAGTGTGAGACAAAACCACTACAAAAACTCAAAACCTGAATCCCCACATATCTCTTGAAGCAAACTCCCCGAATGGACATAACTGCACATTTGGAAAAAGTCACTCTTTTTTTTATTTTTTGGTCAAACTCCACTACATCTCCATATGGGTGACTCTGCCCTCACCCCCCCCCCCCAGTTACATATACATATTATTTGTACAAACCTTGTGGAACAGGGAAACACCCTTTAAGGGTAAAATGTGGCTAGCCCTACTGTGATCTTGCACCAGACCCCAAACCTTGGCAAAGATGTTCTCAAACAATGATGTATAGAGGTTGCCTCAAGCACTACCTTTCCAGCAGAACTACATTAAAAGAAATGTAGGTCTCCTGTGTGAGATTTGTTAACAGCTTTTAAAGCTGCAGATTGGTTTCTAAATGTGTTCCCTTCTGATAGTTATTTATAAACATGAGTTTCCTAAGTAAGACCCTTGCTATAACAAGCTTGTTATAGGTAGTTTCTTGGACTGACTAGCCTTGTTTTGACTGGAAATTGACCAGAAACTGCAAATATGTGATCCACTGCAACATTTTAGTATCTTCATATTAATAACATATTTGGCATAGCAACTGTAACAGCATTTGTCTTTAAAAGCAGTGATTTTTTATCATCAGGAAGTAAAGTGAGAACTTTCATTTGGAAAATGACACTGATAGACGTGTACTATTAAGCTAAGATGAATGACCTTTTCCAGTAATGTAAGGTGGTCAAATAAGCACCAGGACATACCTAGCTTGTCTGTAAGGTTAACTGAATTGTCTAGCACTGGAGGAAGTGAGTGAAGTAAACAGGTATAATCGCTCACTTCATCTGCGAGGGGGGTTGCATTCAAGGGCAAACTGAGTGTTGCAATCTCCCTGGAAAAGACTGGAGAAACCACTGCCTGTGCTCTGAGTGGAGATGACAGGACACTTTGAAGAAATGACCTTTATGGAAGTGATGAGATATTTTCCACAGATAGCCCTATGTACTCCTTATCCTGGCACATAACCATGTGTGTGTGTGTGTGTGTGTGTGTGTGTGTGTGTGTGTGTGTGTGTGTGTGTGCGCGTGCACGTGTATGTATGTCTGCACACATCCGGGCCTGGAAGAAAATAAGAAGATGTACAAACCACTGCTGATGACTGTTTAAGTGTTGACCCTTCCAGCTGACCATCACTCCAGTGATGTGGAATAAATGGTTCAACTGGCTGGAAGGGGGCTAATATTCAATAGATATTGGGGGCAAAGAGCCACAAAAAAAAACACAAGTTTACCCAGTTCAAAATTCTTGTGAACATTAATTACTGTAAAACCTGTACAAATAGCATTGTTGTTCAGTAAAAACTTTCTCTAAAATGATTTAGTCAACTTTATTTTTATTTATTTTTATTTTTTATTTTACATTTGTTGACCGGGCTAGTCTAGCTGGATATATGTCCATTTTCAGTAGAGGCCCGGGGAGAAAAGCTCCAAAAGAGACAGAGGACTTTAAACATAAACATCAGAAGAGCACTTAATTATTATTACATTCAAAGATATAGTCAGAGGAAGTTTAACAGAAACATAAGAAGATTAATTGGTTATTATTACATACAAGAATAAAGCAATCAAACAGGATTAAAGATGTTAGTTAAAAGAGGTACAGGCTTAGAAAAGATGATCTAGCCTGGCTACGTTATGAACCAATTTGGTTTTGGGTTGGGTAGAGGATTTGGTGGGCCTAGGTCATTTGCTATTAGTCTGGATTAGAGCAAGGGCATAGCCATTGGGACTTTAGGAGATCTTTGAGGTGTTTTTTGAATTGGTGAGGAGAGGTCATATGCCTTAGGTTGTTTGGGAGGGCATTCCAGGATTTGCCAATGGAATTAGCATAGAGTGCTTCACCTCCCGAGATGTTAGGTTTAATGGTCTGAACTAGTAGGCTTTTGGAAGACCGAAGGGATATAAGGTTGGAGTAGGGGGTGAATATTTTGTTCAGTGAGGGTTTTTTTTCTGGGTGGTTGATTGTTTTAAAAACCTCAGTGAGTTGGTTGAGTTTGAGAATGTTGGGAAGTTCTAGCCATTCCAATGTCCTTAGATTTTGGCAGTGATGGGTGCGATAGGGCATTCCTGTTATGAATCTGGCTATATGGTTATAGGTTGTGGATAGTTTGTTGAGTTCTCTCTTGTTAAGGAAGGAGAATACTGGGGATGCATAAAGGAGTGTGGAGAGGAGGTGGGTCCTGGCAATAGTTAGTTTGGTGTGCGGGGTTAGGAAGTTCTTTATTCTATACATAGACCCAAGTTTCTTGTTAACTGACTTGATGGTCAGACTAACATGTGTATCAAATTTAAGCTTGTTATCTATGGTCACCCCTAATAGTTTAGTGTGGGAGACAGGTTCGATTATGGTCCCATTGTAGGAGGACACGTGGAAGGTTGGGTTGTTAGTACTAGGTGGTTCTTTTCCTTGGGAGGCAATTGGTGTGGGGAAAATTAGAAGTAATTTGGTTTTGGTTGGGTTAAGTAAAAGCTTTAGTTCTGAGAACCATTGTTCAACTATGGAGAAGCAATTTTGGGTTGCAGTTTGTAGTTTCGCGAGGGAAACATCCGAGCAGATCAGGGTGGAATCGTCTGCGTATTGAATGCAGGTGGCTTTGGGAATGATCAAATGTAGACCATTTATAAAAAGGAAAAAGAGGAGGGGACCAAGAATAGATCCTTGGGGAACGCCGATGTTAGTTGGGAGTAGGTCTGATAGAGTGTTTTGCCACTGGACTGCCTGTTTTCTACAAGAGAGGTAGTCATTAAACCAGTTTATGGTTGATTTGCTAAGTTGAAAGTTTTCCAGCGTGTAAATCAACTGTTTGTGATTGACCATGTCGAAAGCTTTTGATAGATCTAGAAATAGTGCAGAGGATATAAGTTTATTATTGCGGTTTTGGTTGACTGAGTCAACAAAGGAGAGAAGGGCAGAGGTTGTGCTATGATGGGGGCGAAAGCCATGCTGGGTGTTGGAGAGAAGGTTGTTACGAGAAAGATGGGTAATGAGTTGTTTGTGAACGCAGCGTTCCAAGATCTTGGCTAGAGGAGATAGTATAGCTATTGGTCTGTAGTTAGATGTGTCAGTAGAGGACCCACCTTCATGCAGAGGGATGATATAGGAGATTTTCCAGATTGAAGGAATAGAAGCTTCAGAAATGGACCGGGTGATCAATATTGAAACAGGGTAGGCTATGGCGTCAGATGCCAATTGTAAGTAATTGGCTAGGAGTAAGTCAGCCGGTAAGGTAGTTGGTTTAAGTTTTTTCAAAAGGGTTCGAATATAGGAGGTAGATGTGGGTTGTAGGTTAAAGGAGGGTTGAGTTGGGTCTTTAGTTAAGGTTGTGGCCGAGGGAGAAGTGGTAAGCTGATTGGCGAGGGACTGGATGGTCTCAGTGAAAAATGAATTGAAAGTGTTGGCTATTTGTCCTGGATCTTTGCCCAAAAGTTTTTCAGGGATGGGGGTGATGGATTTTCCCGGATGAAGGAGGTGATTGAACCCAGCCCAGAATTTTTTAGGATTATGCTGGTGTTTGTCTTGGAGGTGGCAGAAATATTGTTTTTTTGTCAGTCTTAATGGCTGATTTGGTTGAGTTTCTAAGCTGTAGAAACTTGATGCGGTCAAGGTGGGTTTTGGTAGATCTCCATTTATTCCAGGCCTGATCACGGAGTTTGATTTTGGATTTGGTATCTTTTGTTAACCAAGGTGCGATACGTTCCTTAGTTCTAGTAAGTCTCATTGGAGCGTGAGAGTCAAGTATCTTGAGGAAGATGTCATTAAAATATGACACACTCTCATCTAAGGGGAGAGTTTTAAGGATGGACCAATTGCATGTTTTGAGGTCAGCAAGAAAATTGTCTAGGACAAAATTCTTACTATTCCTAACTAGTCTGGTTAGGGGATGGTTTGAGGTCGGGCATTTGTGTTTTATGATAAAGGTAATTAGGTGGTCACTAAGGTCGTTTGGAAGGGTCCCTGCAGTATAGTTGTTTGGAGTCTTATTAGTAAGAATCCAGTCAATAATGCTCTCCTTTTGTTGAGCATTTCCAATTCTAGTGGGAGATAGAATGTTTTGGGAGAAACCATGTAAGTTGATGGGGAGAGGATTTGAGTGTTTGGAGTAGAGGGACCAATCAATATTAACGTCTCCTAATATTATAGTTTCTTGGGGATAGGTGGCAGCTAACCAACTGAGTATTTGTTCAAGGTATTCAACATTTTTGCCTGGTGGTAAGTAAATTACTAAGAGATTAATACTTTTTTGGTTGTTTAGGCATAGCTTTAGGGAAATCAGTTCTAGGGTAGGAATTTTTGGGGGTTGGAGCGGGTGCATTGTAATGTTCAAGGAGTTCTTAAACATGACAGCTGTTCCCCCACCCTTTCTAGTAATTCGGTCGGCCCTGAGAATGTTATACCCAGGTGGGATGATTTCTTCATCCTTAGTGCTAGGTTTGAGCCATGTCTCTGATAGACACATGATGTCAGGGGAGTGGGTTGCAAGCATGGCATGTAAGTTGTGTACCTTATTATTGATACTTCTTAGATTCAGGTGAAGGATAAGGAGGGAGCTCGCTGAGCTTCTAGCAGCTTTCAAGGTGTTAATCAAAATCCTTTCACCAAAATGGTAATATATTAAAATCTCAAAAATTCTTGACATATTTTTTCTAAGTGTTCACAAACAACTTTTCATATCCTGAAATCTGTGCAGTATAGATAGTATCAGCATTCAAATTTGTTCAGACATACTTCAGCTTTCATAAGATGGCACACATTTCCTTTCCATGTGCTTGCTTTTTAACACATTTATAGAAATTAAACATTATATATGTTTGCATAATTAACAATAATAACTCTTCGTGTCTTTTAATCTGCTCATCTTAATATATACACACTGAACAATGTCATGCAAGTTTAATAGGTATTTATTTCTTGCATGACATTTTCAGTGTGTATTTTGGGTTTTGGCTGTTTTCTTGCACACTTGGAGAGATCTTCGAAGGTTAATGTGTAAACAACTCTCAATATTTTTCAAACTGCTCAGCTTACAGTGAAAGTATCAGTGACATTATCTAAGGTTTTAACTTATGCCATACAGTAATTTTCATGTGAATTGGTTTGGGCAAAATTAATGTAAACATGGAAATAATTGCATTTTTGTGCATAGTATATGTATTATAAAGGGACAGTGACAGTACCTTTTTTTCTTCTGGCATGGCAGTATTTTATGTGTTACATCCTGCCTAAGGTGTCAAAAGGTACTGGATTTCTTCTGAAGGTACCTGCTTTTGAGGGAAGGGATAGTTAGTGGTAGTACACCTAAAGCTAAGCTACAGTTGTTAAAACATACTAGATTTTCTATGGAAGGGGAGCTAGAGAGGATCATAAAGACAGCATTGCAACAGGCAGGAGAATGCCAAAGAGGCTTCTGACTTTCAAAGATAAAGGGAATCTGTATACAGGGACAAGATATTATTGTACAAAGAATATATTCCTGGCTGCAGGCAAGAAGGAGAAGTGATTTGGCAGTTGGTAATTCAGAGGACCAGCCATCATTCTGTGATGGTCATTGCTGTGATGCTTACTTTTTAAGCCATTTAGGCAAGAATCATACAGACAGTAGGCTTATACAGCATTTTTACTGACCAGCTATTGCAAAAGCCATGACAAGGTACTGTAAGACATGCAAGCAGTGCTAAAAAGTTGCCAAGGCAGGAGACAGAGCTAAGGCTATGTTTGTGTATTTACCCATTCTTGAACAGTTTTGGAGGGTAGCCAGTGATATTTTGGGGCCCCTAATAACCCAAGCACCACAGGTAACAGGTATATCTTGATGACTGTAGAGTATACTACTAGTTACCCTGAGATGGTGGGTTTAGACTTTATTGAGACCGAAAAGGTGAAAAATCTCTGTTAGAAATGTTTGGCAGGGTAAGCTTTCCCTGGGGAAAATTGACAAACAGAGGGGCTGACCTGATTGCAAAAACACTGTGTTGTAAAGTAGTTAAAATTATTCCCTTACCATCCACAAACAACTGGTCTGGTGGAGAGGTTTACTCTGTTAAGACTATGATGAGATCTTCTGCAGGCCAGTTTAAGTGGGAGTGGAAAAGATCTTGGAACATCTTCTCTTTGCATACAGAGAAGTGCCCCAAGAATCCACATTTTTTTCACTGTTGAGCTATGATATGGTCATACAGTGAGAGGGCCTCTAGACTTGTTTTCTGATAGGGAAGGAGGGTGAAGGTGATTCCCACAAAGAGTCTTCTGTGGAGTTGGTACTGAATTTTCAGGAGTAAGTTTAAGTTAGCATATGGGGTTGGTGAAGGAACAGCACAAGTGCAACAGAAACAAGTAATTAATTATGAAGCCAGCTCTAGTGGCATAGGAGGATGAAGCCATGGATATGGTCAAAGTGAGAAAGTTGAGAGTGCCTATTGTGGGGGCAGGGAGGGTGTCCTGAGAGTACAGACCTCTGGAGCTGTAGTGGAGGACAAGACTCGGAGAGACTACTAGGATAAGACATTCAGGAGGCAGACAAATGACTGCCCTAGGGTCTGGGGTGACTCATTGCCCTCCCAGCCTCTTACAAAATGTCATCATGCTGGGAAAAGGACGGGGTGTAGGAAAAAAGCTCTGGCACATGATCAGCACATGTGACAATGTCAGCTTCAATTCTGCTCCACGGCAATCTGCCAATGGCAACCTCAACTGTGAGAAATAATTCTAGTGTTATTATAATAGATTCTCAGTTCCCTTTCCTCCTGTCAGGTTTCACCAAGGGAGATCAGGAGTCGTAGGAGAGAAAAACAAGCAGCAGGTTGTTAGCTGAAGCATGGTCGAGTAACAAAAAATTATTTAGTATGACTGAACAGCAAGACCATGAGAATGCACTGTCAGACAAAAGGTAATGAGGCTAATTCCTGTTTGTCAAGAAAAGAAAAAGCTCCAAGAAGCATAGAAGAGCCCTTCAACTGTTGTAAGAAAGGTCAGTGATGTCAGTTATGTGGCAGAGATGTTAGACAGGAAGCAGAAGCATAAACTTCACTGCATTAACATGATGAAGCCCTCCCACAATAGTGAGTCGTTGGTACTTAGTATTTGAAATGAGCTGCATCAGATATTAGAGGTTGTTTAAAAAGAATTGCACTGCAAGTGTTTTCTTGAGTAAAATGAAAATAGAATCTTAAATTAATAATGTGAATGTTAATAGTAAAAGTGCTTGGTCCTTCTGACTATCGACTCCTAAGAAGACAGGAAGTGAATTTGCCGAGATGTTGAACAAAAGAGTTGTTTTTAATATTTAAAAAGTGCTGGCAGTTCAGAATGTATAAGATTTGCCTGATGTGCTGCCTTGGATCATGTGACATATAACCTGTTACTTATAACTTTTTGCCCCTTAAAAGTGAGTCCATTCACAACTGGATCATGGTCAGTTGAGGCCCGACCCCCCCCCCCCCCCCAGCCATTGCAGTGTCTCATCACTTGGCTATTTCTCCCCAATTACCATAAACATCATTGAAACCTCTGTGCACATACTATTTTCTGCTTTATGTCTACAGTGATTACAGATATTTGGATTTCATTAAAAACTTTTATTTCAAATTTATAGCACAAACACTGATAGACATTTGGTAAACAAAAGAATACAGTCTCATAATTAAAACAGATTTAGCATTAGCAGTAATTTTTTCTGCCCTTGAAACTAACAGTAAAAATCACATTCAAAGAAAATGCATCTGGCCAGTGGCAGATAAAGTACCTTTGGGCTATTTTTAAACCATAGGCTCCTTGCAACATTTTTAAAACCATGCATACAGGCATGTGTTCTTTGATTCACCTTCCTGATTGTATTAAATTATATTCCTTGTATAATGCAGCACCACTTTAGAGTGTGTTTTAAATTTGTAGTTTTGAACATTTTTCCAATAAGCAATGAAACAAAATGCATGAACCAATAATGACAGAACTGTCCATTTCATAACATTTCAACCATAAAAGGCCACTCAAACTTCCGTCATTACAATCCACCAGTATCAGTCAATATGCATAATTTCTACTAGCAAACAACTTTATATTTCAGTGTTTCGTCTACAGATATAGTTCATGCTGCCCTTGAAGAATAAATAGCCTGTGTTACATTAAAAAAATTGGTAAGCAGGTAATATTGCAATAGGGAATGGATTGCAAACAGACAGATTCATAGTTAATAGGCATCTCATCCAAAGGAGGACATACTTAGGACTGCAACCCCTCCCCCCAAATACAACACAGTGTCAGCAAGCAAGTATGCTACCTGTTGTGCTACTAACAATGCCTTTAAATTTTATAGCACAATAGTGATGATCATTTGCTTAGTAGTACAATTGCACATTATAAACAGACTTAGAATGAGCAGCAGTAAACTTCTCTTTCCTTGAAGCTCACAATTCCTTGAAAATGCAGTAAAACTCATACTTTTTAGCAGCTTAGTAGCTGGTGTACAGTATTCAAGCTCATGTCACCTGTAATTAAGGTCCAGGGCTTGAACCTGAGCAAATTAACTAACATGCCATCCCTAACTAGGGCATTTGACACACACACAATACGTTGAACCTTTGTTCATCAAGTGTAAAACATTGAATGTTCAATTCAGCGAAGTTCAGTCATTGAATATTTTACCCAAGGAATGGAGTTGGTAGGCCAGCATTAGGAAATTTGCCATTTTCGCTACCGTGGGGCAATCTTGGAGTTGGTATATATAAGTAGGGGGGTGTTTGGGGCATAGCCCCCAGTTGCGTGGGTTTGATATACTGTTGTGCGTGTTGCAGTATGCATGTTGGTGCACTGTCTCTTTTCCACACACGACACCATGGAAGGTACATCGGACCCTTCAGGAGAGCCTGTTCTTAAAAAGGCCAAGAAATATTGGCCTGAGGTCTCTGCTGCTCCTCCAATTCCAGACATCTGCCCCAAGGCTGATGTTGGCCCGGAGACCTGTTTGGAGGAAGGCGGTGACTCTTCCATGGGTAACATTGTACGGGCTGCAAAGGGTCCTGCTAGCATGTCCTCTGGGGAAATGCACACGTCTATAATGGACGTATGGGGGGAACCCAGGCTCATAGTCTCTGAAGGTCCTCATGGAATTCTACAAATCCTTGTCTGTGAAGACATCCCTAGCATCATTATCGAATATAGGCCTATGTTGGGTCCCTTGCCTTTCCACCATATGGATGTTCCACTAAAGAAATCACAAATAACTAAGCATTCTTCTCCTTCTTCTCAGGAATGTTCTGCTGATTGGAAAGCATTTTCTCAAGGGTTGTTTAATGCTTTTATGGACTTTAGGGAATTTACAGGGGGGGTCTCTCTCCCTTCTCCTTCCCTTTCTACAGTTTGTCTTCAAAAAAGAATTAGGATTGGGGATTCCTCAGATGAAGAGGATTCCTCTGGGGATGAGTCTGTGGCATATTCTGCCCAGATGTCATCTCCATTGGGGTATGTTTCCCAGAGGAGAAATCGAATGGTGCAGAATCAACCAGGGAAGCTATTACCTTTGTTGATACCATTGTGAAGATGAGAGAATATTTCAAGTGGGTTTGCTCTCAGGTTTCTGAGATACAAAAAAGGTATTATGACCTGTTACAGATGGATTCCCCTTCCCTATCTGCAGTGCCTCCAGTGTTACCAGCTTTTGGATGCTTTCTCTTCTGATTCTAGTTGTCCAGACACACAACCTCCTGCTCCTAAAAGGCCAGATAGGTTTTACAAAGTGCCAGAAGAGTGCAAGTTTTTGTTTATGTGTCCTTCTGCAGATCCAGCTACAGTCACAGTGGCTGCTGGTAAGCCCTCAAAGCTTTTGGCCTCAACTTCCCTTCTCCCCTTGGATAAGGAGAGTAAAGTAATGGAAAGGTTGGAGAAAAAGTGTATACTTTGGCCACATTTGCCTTTAGGGCTATAAACTAGCAAACGCATATTACCAAATTTACCTTAGCCCTACTTTCTTCCACTAAGCTCATATCGGAGCTTCCAGACTCGGACATTAAGTCTCAGCTTTCTTCCATTTTGGGTTCCTTTGCTCAAGTGATATATCATTCCATTACATGTTGCTGTGGTGCAGTGGAAGCATCTGCCAGAGCTGCTGCATCTGGCTGTGCCCTGAGGAGGTACTCCTGGCTGAGACTCCAGCCACTACCAGGTCATATCAAAGCTAAAATTATGGATGCTCCATTAGATTCCTTGTTTGGATCTGCAACTGCAAAACTTTTTAAGTCCTTGCAAGAAAAGGGCTAGGAGCTCAAGGACCTTAAGCATATGTTTGTGTCACTAGTTCCAAAATTTCAAAGGGACCATCCTTCTAAAACTCCTTTTGTAAGGAAGCAATCTAGACCTTCTTCATTTAAGAGTAAAAGAAGTGCCAGAAAACCTTACACTGCCAATACTTCTACTACTCCTCCTGCACAGCCAGGTAATCTGTGACTACCAACCTCACTACAGCCAGACCACATTGTCCTTATGCATTTCCCTGTCTCTCCCTGGTTGGAGACATATCAACCAAGACTCTTGGGTTCTTTCTGTTATCCTCAGAGGATACTTCATGGTATGGAAGACTCTTCCTTCCTTCAAGGGTATTCCTCAACCCTTAAAAGACCAACTGGAAGTTTTCCTCAGTTGAGTCACACCTTGATTTCTCAGGGAACCATTCAAGAAGTAACGCCTTCCCAAATAGGGAAAGGATTCTATTCAAGAATGATCCTAGTCCTCAGAAAAGATGGTCTTTGGAAACCTATTGTAGATCTGTCACATATAAACACATATGTAAAGGTCCCCACCTTTTGCATGCTTTCCTTAAACACCCTGCTTCCTGGTATTCTTCCACAGGCTTTCATGATGTCCCTGGATGTCATGGATGCCTATCTTCACATCCAAATTCATCCTCTTTACAGGAAGTTTCTGTGCTTTGCTATTGCTAACTCACATTTTCAATTTTCTGCCTTGCCTTTTGGTCTGTCTATGGCACCAAGGGTCTTTACAAAATGCTTAGCTCCTGTAATTGCCTTTTGTAGACTCAGGGGGTATTCATACCTGGATGACCTCCTTCTCCAGGCTCATTCCCCCGACATTATTTTAGAGAACCTTCATTTCACAGTGTCTCTTCTGGAAAGACTAGGATTCACTATAAATTTCCTAAAATACTTTCTCTCTCCTTCACAAGACCATGTCTTCCTAGGATGCAGAATACAGACAGACAAGATGTTGGTTTCTTTTCCCCTCAGAAAGTTATCTCTGTATCTGCTTTCTTTCAGGCCACCATTCCACTTCGGTGCCTGACAGCCAGGGAATTCCTCCATGTGCTAGGCTTCATGACATCCACTGTTCCCATGTTACCTCTAGCCAAAGTTCACAAGAAATTCCAATGGTATCTCCGGTCAATCCAGATGCAACTTGCTAATCCACTGGATTTTGTTATTCCTCTCCTTCCCTGCTTGAAAAATTAATTTCAGTGGTGGATTCAACAGGTTACCTTGAACCCAGGGCTTCCTCGCCAACCCCTCTTTCCATTTCAGGAGTTATTCACAGACACCTTGGACATGGGATGGGGCAACTTGGAAGGTACAAAACATGTGGTCTCCTACCCAAATGAAGAAACAAATAAACATAAAGGAGATGAGAGCTCTCATTTTTTCCCTGCAAACTTCTCAACCTATTTTTCTTCCAGGTCCTCTAAAGTGTTTCAACTACAACACCACAGTTCTTTGGTATGTCAACAAGTGGGGGGCAAGTCATATCTCCTGTTCAGGTTGCTCTTAAGGCTTGGGAGTTGGGTACTCAGTATCAATTAACCCTTCAGGGAGTTTACATTACTGACAGTCAGAATGTTGTCAGACACGTTGAGCAGGTCCATGGCTCAATCCCATAAGTGGATGTTGCACAGGGATGTGTTTTTGGACATTTTCCTCAAGTAGATCTCTTTGCCTCTCCCTATGAACAGACAACTTCCAAACTTTTATGCCAGAGTGCCCAATCCTTTGACATGGAAGGTGGATACCCTATCCTTCTCTTGGAAGGGGATGCTTCTCTACGCATTCCCCCAATTCCCCCTTCTACAGAAAGTTCTGTTAAAAATACAGCAGGACCAACCAAAGATCTTGCTGGTGACTCCCTTTTGGCCAAGACAGCATTGATTTCTCCTTGTTCTGCATTTAGCCAAGTGCAATCATCCCAAGTTACCTCACAGGGTGGATCTACTCAGACAAGACAAGGGATCCCTAATACATCCACATATGTCAACCCTTAATCTGACATTGTGAATGATATGGTTTTGATCCCTTTCAGACACTTAGTTTCTGAGCATGTGCTACAAGTTCTGCAGGAGGCCAGAAAACCCAAATACTAGGAAATCTTGCATTTCCAGTTGGAAGAAGTTTTCCATCTGATGTCTTTCTCAAAATCTACAACCATTACCTGTGGATATTACAGTGGTTTTGTCTTATCTGAGTGAATTACTGAAAACTGGATTATCATACTCTTCAATAAAAGCTCATCTCTCAGCCATTTCCGATTGTCTGCCTATGGCATTTCCTTTGTCTTAAAGACTGGAAGTTGAACTTTTCTTGAAAGGCGCCATTCACATCAGACCACTAAGGAAACCAGTTACTTCTCCTTTATGGCCTCCTCTCCCTTCACTGTTTTCCACAAGGATAGCGGTTTCCTATGTATTAATCCCTCCTTTATGCCCAAGGTGGTAAATGAGTTGTCACTTAACCAGTCCATTAATTTGCCTACTTTCTTTCCCTCTCCACAATCTGTTAGTGAGAGGATTTTACACACCTTGGATGTGTATAGACAACTCAGATTTTATTTGGATACAACCAATTCTTTCAGAAAGTCTGGTTGCCTCTTCATTTGTTATCGTCCCTGGCTCTGGGCAAGCCTGTTTCCAAGCAGACTATCTCCACTTGGATCTCTAAGATTATTTCCTTTTGTTATGTGTTTCTTGGTAAAACCCTAGCATCTCCAGTTTAGGCTCATTCAATGAGAGCTGTGTCCTCTGTTCAGGTGCTTTTTTTAAAGGTCTGGATACTTCCTCTATCCAGGAAGCAGCTGTGTGGTCTCCTGTCCATACTTTCACTAAACATTACAAGTTGGATGGTATTTCTAGATCTAGAGCTAGTTTTGCCATGGCTGTTCTTTAGGGGTTTGTAGAGAGTGCTACTGCCCCTCTTCCCACTATTTCCTCTGCATGAGCTTTGATATTCTCCCTCATGTCATGAATATTGCAACATGTCTTCCTGGGGCATTCAGTTCTGAGGATGGTACGTGCAAATGTCTGCATTATACCCAACGTCACTTTATGGCTGACATTTGATGGGGACCCATGTGAGACATCACATGTACCTAACAGTAGATTTAGACTTTTTTATACTTGGTGGACGTTTGGGACAGCCTGCGGCAGATTCCCACATATAGAAGATAAGAACATCTATGGTTATGGTAAGATTTTATGCAACTATTCTTTTTTTTTTCACATACCACACAATAGTACTCAGTGTAAATGTTTAAAAATCTTATAATGTATAGCTCAGAATAAAACTGTACTGAAAGCTCTATAAGTAAATAGACAGTTAAGATGATATGGCCTTTAGCTTGTCATAGCTGTCCTGTCACCCACTCCTCCCTTTAGTTACTGATTTTAGTAAACCAAAACTGCAGTATCTCTGGGGTTTCTCCTCATCTCTCATATACAACAAAATCTCCTCCTGTCTATCCTGTATTGCCCTCCTTGAGGCTTGAAGGAACCTGTGAATTTGATTTATTGGCTAGGCATGTAATGGTCTATAGACTTATTGCCTAGGACTTTCCTATGAACCCATGAACCTGTGCCTGAATTGGTTGTATTTTAGATGGCTGTAAAAACTTCTTTGATATTGATTGAGCAAAGAACAGAATTTACCCAGTGACTTGACTAAATTTCCTGTGGTCATTTTGCAAAATCATGTCAGATCTCCCGAATAGACCATGCCTAGGGGACCTAACCTGATCAACAAAAGTAAATAAAATATGCATGATATGAATGTTTTTCAGGGAAAGAACAGCTAAGTCAATTAGGTAGTAGTGTGAATGTGAGGGGAGCAGACAAGAAAAAAATGCAAGATACTGCTCTGCAGTAAGGATGCTGGATTTTGTGGTAAGAAAAGAAAATAAAAGACTGGAGAAAAACAGTTTCTCTAGACAAGAAGTAGAGAAACACACAGAAGTAACTGGTAGTTTAGTTTAAAGGGTTAAAATATGAGGTAATGAGATTCATCCTTTAGCTCCATGTACAATTCCCTCAGGCTACACTTCTGAATTCTAACGCTAAGCAAGTCACTTAACCAGGCACTGCTCCTGTGTCATTTCAGAAAGAGGCAGTTGTACCTAGTGGGCTTATTCTTTTACCAAATATATACAAAATAAATACAAATTAGATGAGCTCTTATTTGTAGTTTTCATGTCAAGAGTGTGAACCATTAGTTCTGAATAGAGCTTAAGTTATTTCTGCTTATAAGGTTACTGAGTAAACTCTGTAGCTGCTGTTTGCCAGATTTAGGGGAAGACAGAGGATGGTTTATTAATAGTTTAACATTTTCAGAAATAAAAGCATTGTGCACGACAGTATGCTGCTGCCTAGGACAGTGCTATTCCTGTATCCTAGGGTAATGCTTAGATGTGACACAATTCCTGTATCCTGTGGTAATGCTTACATGAAATAGAATTGCTCAGCACTATTTGATGGAGATGCCATGACCCAAATAAGCATTTTCTGATATTGCTTGGCTTTAAACTAGCAAAGCAGAATTCTGTTTTGTCTATAACCAGACTACCCTAATCCTTTGTTTCTTTATATCAAAAATCAAATGGAGCACAATGCCTTTACATTTTCTAGTTAGAGATAATGCTGCCTCCATCTGTGGTGTTGTGTTTTGCTGGAATTGAAGAGCCTGTTGCTTTCTTATGCTGGCTAACAGTGCAGTGTACAAATAAGGCAAGACTAATAAAGATGCAGGCGACAATGTCCTGCTTCTTTTCTGACTGGGACTAGGGCATGGATAACATTTTAAAGCCTCTCCTATTGTTCTCCTTTGTGATGGAAATAGGCAAAGGAGCAGTGTGGCAGACAACTGCTGGCATGGTTAACTTGTTTCTTTGGGCTTAACTGCCTTTAAGCTGCTCAGACCACTGACACGGTATTTTGAAAAAGTACAGTAACTGCAGATCTTCCATACTAAGCCCATGATGTTGATGATATGACAAATTCTATCTTGATCAAGATTGTTACTGGACCAGAAATGAACTCCAAAGCATGTGAATGGCAGGGGACGGAAGATTCCCTGACCTTTTCCTTTATACACTGAGACAGAACGGATCCATTCCTGGCAGCGTGAATCCCCTACAGTGCTTTGCCTTAGATTAAATTATTCCTACCTCTTGCATTTTTAAGAGATCATTGAACCATACAATTGTCCAGTCAACAGCCATGCTTGACAGTAAAGTAACTTTAGGAGGACCTGAAGCTGCACTTGTCTGAAACAAATCAGGATTCGGGACATGGGTAAGAACGTGGAGTACTTATGTCTGTTAAATGGTAGCAGTAGCAATTATTTTTGTATTTGTAGGGACCATTTCTTCTCACTAGCAGGATGCACTTTCCAATGAAACAAGTCTTAGAACTGATGCACTGTGTACTTTATTAGTTTCATAACATTCAGTACTCAGAAGGCATACTTTTTCTCTGCTGCATTTTATTCTTTTCAACCATTGCTGTCTGTAAGATTCTGTATAGCTGACTCAGTCATGTAGAGTTAATTCAGATGGTTGTTTACACTAGGTTGAAGCCTGGGTTTTATAGGCTATGACCGTTACTCAGTTTATCTGTCTCATTCTTCATAGAAGCTACACTATGGACGTTTTGTATTTTGAGATCTGAAATTATCACATATTTCATAGTTTTATTTCAGAATTCTACTATGGTAGAAACGTTGTCACAAAAGTAACGGTAATAACATCAGAGACTTTGAAATCACTGTTGCAAAAATGGACTATTGTTGCTGTTGGAGTAAAGTCACTTTGAAACTGTATTAAGTGAGTTTAATGTGCAACATATTTTCATATTGATTTAAGTGTTTACACTGCCTAATCTCCCTTATGAAGCTTATTTTTGGCGAACATGCAAAAGAATGTGATTAAGAAACATTTTATTGTAATTTTATTTTCTTTAACTAAAAACTGCTCCACCTACAGTGTGACTAGCCTCATAGAGCAGGCTAACACCACTGGTCCAGTGCAAGAGGTCAACAGTTAACCCTACAACAAAAAAATTGTTGCATCTGCATCATCCATCAGCATGCCTAACACTCATTATCAGCATGCCTAACACTCATTACAGGTGACATTAACAAAAAAGCATTTTTATAGGAGGATCTCACATGTGGGAAATTTTACTCCATCCTTGTATATTAACTGCGCAGCTTTAGGGAGCAAAAAAAAGTTTGTACCATTGCAGTCTGTCAGTGTAGCTGAATATGTATTGGAGCATTACAATTAATGAGGTAGAATTTAAGGAGTTTTTTTACTGAATAGCAAGAGTGCCACAGACCTGCAAACGTGGAGATTTTAAAATGTTTAAATGATGATTCACTTAAAAACAAGATTTCAAAAAACAGATATGTTGCATGGGTTACACTGATTCAAACAAGAAACTGATCTGAGGCCACAATATCTATTAAATGACAGATTTCAGTTTTCTTAGTGATTTATTGTCAGTGAACTACTGTATATCTTGAAGTCTGTATGTTCCATCCAGCACATCTACACATCTTTATAACAAGCCTCTGGATTTGGAATATCACCTTTAGAGCTGATTTGCCAGCTGAGTGGGATGTATGAGACAGACAGTCCTGATATTAATTTTCTTTTATTAAGGATCCATGCTGTTTATGTATCCACTTTGAAGCTAACAAGGAGTAAATAGAGTAATTGTTTCTTGTACTTCTAGTATTTTTTAGATGTAAAGGGTCCTGAAGGCCGTGTCATGTGTCTAGTTGTAAGACAGAGAAATGGATTTGTTTATTGCATTTTTCTCACCAGAACCTCCCACTGGCCTTTGGATCTGTCTCAGCAGATACACAGCACTGTATTTATACTGGCTCTGGGAACGGCCCTATCCTTTTCGGTACAATTGCCATGGGATCTTTTACAGCCACCCAAACTGCTGCCTGAACTTATATGTAGAACCATAGTTCTACATCACATCCAAAGAATTTCACCTCAGGAGTACGAATTCTGTTTCACCTCAGGAGTATAGCACCACCTCACTGTGTATTCTGAGTTCCAGTGTCATTACTGGGGCATGAATTCTATTTCACCTCAAGAGTATAGCGCCACCTCACTGTGTATTCTGAGTTCCAGTATCATTACTGGGATATAAATTCTATTTCACCTCAGGAGTACAGCACCACCTCACTGTGTATTCTGAGTTCCAGTAACATTACTGGGATATAAATTCTATTTCACCTCAGGAGTACAGCACCACCTCACTGTGTATTTTGAGTTCCAGTATCATTACTGGGGTATAAATTCTATTTCACCTCAGGAGTACAGCACCACCTCACCGTGTATTCTGAGTTACAGTATCATTACTGGGGTATAAATTCTATTTTACCTCAGGTGTATAGCACCACCTTGCTCTGTATTCTGAGTTCCAGTATCATTACTGGGGTATAAATTCTCTTTTACCTCAGGAGTACAGCACCACCTCACTGTGTATTCTGAGTTCCAGTGTCATTACTGGGTTATGAATTCTATTATGTGGTACAGGGATAGAATGCACTGGCCTTCCTGGCATGTAAGATGAATGTGTAAACAGCTGAGCCTTTGGCAGTATATACACTGTCATGGAATGAAAGAAGCTGTGATGCACAGTAAGAATCTAGTTTTAAAACAGTTATCAAACAACATTAGACTACTTTTTAATCCAATTGGGGATAGTGCTTTTTCTGTATGTGTTTAGTACCTGCACATGAGGGATCTGTGGTGGTGGTGGTGCTGCGGTAGCGTTGTCGCCTCACAGTAAGACGCTGTCCGGTTCGATTCTCAGCTAGAGCGTCTTCTGTGTGGAGACATGCGTGAATGGGCATACCTTCGTTGAAGGTTGTGCATCAGGGCTGGTAACTCGGCACGTAAAAATTAACTACCAATCATTAGCGGACTGGAGTTCCGCTGTGGACCCCTAACCGGGAAAAGCCGAAAGACACAAACAAACAAACATGAGGGAGTCTATCTTTTCAAGCTTGCAGAAATGCACTTGCTCAAAACCAATGCCATCCCATTCTGATAGCAGAATGTTGATTTATTTTACTGTTCTGTAGGAAATGTGTGTAATTAATTATTGTTGTACTAAAACATTGGTACAAAACATGGAAAACATTTGTTTGTCATAATATTCTTGAAACGTTATGGTTAATAACCTAATTTTCCTTTTACAAACAGCACCATGCACTGAAAATGTAATTTTAGCAGTTCTGGGTTTTTCATTTAGCTCACAGTAAATTATGATACTAAGTTTGCTTCACCATGGGGATGGTGTTCTTTTGGTGATGCGAAGTGTTGTTTTTGCGCCAAACGTACCTTTTGGAATTGTGGCCAAAAAGTTCAACCTTGGTCTCATCAGACCAGAACACATTTTCCACCATGCGTTTGGGAGAATTGATGTATTGTTTTGCAAATTTTAGCCTGGCCTGGATGTTTTTCTGTGTAAGAAAAGGTTTCCATCTTGCAACACTACCCCCATAGGTCAGACATATTGAGAGTATGGGAGATTGTTGTTACATGTAGTACACAATCAGTACTTGTCAGAAATTCCTGCAGCTCCTTCAGTATTGCTGTAGGTCTCTTGGCAGCCTCCCTGACCAGTTTTTATCTTGTCTTTTCATCAATTTTGGAGGGACATCCAGTTCTTTGCAAGGTAACTGTTGTCCCATATTTTCTCCACTTTTTGATGACTGTCTTCACTGTGTTCCATGGTATATCCAATGCTGTGGAATTTTTTTGTACCCTTCTCCTGACTGGTACCTTTCAACAATGAGATCTCTTTGATGCTTTGTAAGTTCTCTGCGAACCATGGCTTTTGCTGTAGCATACAACTGAGTACATGTCAATAAAAGCCTACTAGGACAGCTGAACTTTATTTGGGGTTAATCAGAGTCTCTTTTATTGATGGCAGGTGTGTACCCAAGAAGACTGAATGCTGTAGTTAATTCAAAAGGTGCTTCAACAAAGTATTAGTTTAAGGGTATACACACTTATGCAACCAGCTTATTGTACGTTTTTTTTATTTTTTTTTTATATGTTTTCCCTTAACAGATGTGTTTGTTTTTCAATTGAATTGTACAGGTTACAGGTCACATTAAAGGTGGCAAAGTTTTGAAATAATTTATTGTGGTCTCATTTTTTTATATCACAAAAACCTGGCATTTTAACAGGGGTGTGTACACTTTTTATATCCACTGTAGATTGGATGTGCACAGGCAGCTTGGGTACTACCTTGACAGAACAAAGAGCTTTTAGGAATGCTGAACAGCTGTTTGACCTTTCATAGTCCCCGTACAATCTTTCTCTAAGCATACTATTGTATGATGGTCTTCTGCTGCTGTTTTCTGTTACTCTCATTATGGTAAATGTGTTCCAGACAGGGTTAGGGCTTACCTAGCTAAGGCCTTATCCTCTTCAATGGGTGGATTCTAATACCATTCTAGAGGCAGCAGTCTGGTCCTCTGCTCACACCTTCACAAAGCACTACAAACTGGGTTCCTTATCAGGGTACAGAGCAGGTTTTGTTAGGACCAATCTCCAGGAGCTCCTAGATCCTTATCCCTCCACCTTCCGGGTAGGTTAAGCTTTGAGAATCTGCCAAAAATGCCACTGAGGCAGTGGGAATGATGCACAGAGAACAGCTGCTCAAGTCCTACTTACCTGTAACAGCAGATGGTTAGATTCCTCAGTGGCAGTACTCGGCTGCCATCCCTCGGATTGTGCATAGCTGAAGTGGGTTTCAACCTCTTTGATTCTGCTGGACTTGTTTTTTGTATGGTGCTGTTGACTGGCTGCAATTTTACTCTTGCAAGATAATTCTCTTTCAGGTACTTTCTTCTCCGTCTTTGTGAAAGTGAAAAAGCCTGAACACTCAGTTCCTCTGACAAGCTGAAGGCTTCCCTGTTAGGATATGCTCAGCTATTCCAACTCTACAGGAAGAGAGATGGAGGAGAGTCTGAGCTTTTGAAAGCTGGCCAGTACTGGGTTACCTTGGCAGATAACCCAAAATGCTACTGAGGTAGTGAGGAATTTGAACGGCTACTGTTACAGGTAAGAAGGACTTGCGCATCTGTAATTTTAAAGGCCAAAATAAACACTCTGCTCACCAGTGATGACCTTTTCCAAAGTGCTTTGATCACCATTGAACTAAAAGGGAGAACTGAATGCATATTTTGTTTTAGGGATTTGTGAATGGCATCTGGATCAAAACCATGCAGCAATTAGAGCGCAGCTGATTTAGAAGCTATCCTGCATTCAGGTGAATGATGAACACAAGGCTGTTAAAAGAAGCATACCTTCATAACAATGTTGGTGAAAGAGACTACTTCAGGGCACCAACAATCAGGTGACTGGAGAGTTGTGTTGCAATCATACAAATATTAAACAAATTGTGTAAGAGCTGATATACGCAAGCTAAACATTTTCTGATCCGTTGCACTGTGGGTGGTATATTGGGGAATTGTATCTTAATTTTTGGCATGAGGATACCAGCTGTTTGGTTTTGCAGTGGATTTTGCTTTTGTTATGCCAACTGAGGGAGAGCTTTCACTCTAAAATGCTGGTGCTTCACACACTCTGTCTTATTTTGTATTGTTTTCTCATCAGAAATGAATACTGTTTACATCAGGAGAAATTGTATGAGGTGCCACTTCTGTGTCAGTGTCACCCATTTCTCAGAATGAATACCAGTGATGTTTATTTCTAAGTAAGCAAGTATCTGATTCTTTCTACTGTACTTTCTCATTTAACTGTGTGTGTGTGTGTGTATATATATATATATATATATATATATATATATATATATATATATAGTGTGTGTGTGTGTGTGCGCGCATTCTCCACACATGCCTGATACTTTCTAGAAAACTTTAAGAAAGTATAAAGCACAGTATGTAGAACATCTTACTAACTGGGCTATCCGAGTCATTTCCTTGCCTGGCTATTTCTGAAACCAACAGCTGCCTAGGGTAAAGTTTCTGAACACGTGAGCTGATTTCATTTTCCTCATGTCTCAAAATTCAGTCATTTGTGTTTATTGCCTTGGCTGGTTTACATAATGCAAATCAGCAATTGTAAATTCCTTGGTTGGTAGAACTGCTTCATTTATTCTGCTGGACTGTGTGTGTGTGTGTGTGTGTGTGTGTGTGTGTGTGTGTGTGTGTGTGTGTGTGTGTGTACTTCCTTGATGACAAGTAATGCATGTAAGGGCATAGCATGTTGTATATTGTTAAGAAAAAGGTTATCTAAGATTTTTATTGAACTGATAATTATGCACTTTCAGTACCTCATATCTTATTTGTCTGTATGCATTTTGATGTCAAGGTGAGGCCTTACAGAAAAGTAGATGGTGCTCTACGGGGAAGAAAGACTTTTTAGTAACAGCATGTACAATGAGGAGACTTGATTGTAGCAGTGTTAGTATACAGCAGTGAAAGAATAGCAGATTACTAGAGTCACTTTTTATATAATATATATGGATAAGATAACTTTTATGTAATGTATGCAGATTTCAAAACAACATGACTGTTTTTAGAGCTGAGCATCAGGTTCAAAATTCAACAATGTGGTAACATTTGCAGTTCTGTTTTATTTTGGATAAACTTTGGTATAGCATTCAGTCATGCTTGTGTCAAGAAACATGAAGATTTGACAGGATCTGAATGCATTGTGTGTAGTTTAAAGTAAATGGTAATTCAAATGATACTCCTGTTTACTTGCATGGAAAACAGCTTGCCAACTACTAGCGAGAAAATGCAGTGTGATGAACAGAATATCAAAAATCTTATAAGGCTTGACCCCTCAACAGGGTAGATCCTGCCTAATGAATCTGATCAAATTGTTTGAGAGAGTAACACAAGCCATGGGCACTGGTCATGCTGACCATACGGTTTATCTCAACCTGACTAAGGCTTTTGACACCATACTGCATTCCAACATTTTTAATTTCTCCCAAGTCTTTTGGGTTTCTGATACCATGACAGGAGTGGGCCCCATTCTTAAGTTAAAGTAAGATTAAAGTTCATGAAATTAGTGTCGTTTCTGTCTTTGATTTTAGTCAGAAGTACTCTTTGCAGCACCCACAGTTTGCCTAGTGATGACTCCTCCTACAATTTTTACAGAGTTACATGTATCGGTAATATATGTAAGTATGACTGTAAATTCCATTTTACAAGAACTGTTGCTCTTATTACTACTGGAACTGTCTAGGTATCTTTCTTCCACATTGCCCTTGTTTCTGCATGCAAATCCTGGTATTTTATGACTTTGTGTCTCTCTGTATGTAAGACACTTTAATCACTTGGTGTAACAATGTCAATGATCAATGCTACTTTTGTCTTCTTTTCATATATATTACTATATCCGTTTTTCTAGCATCTATCTTTTGAACTGTTGGTAATGGGTGATCCCATGTGACATAAATTTAATCATTTTCTATGATGCTCTGTGGCTTATGTTTCCAGTGTTTTTCAGCAACTTCAATAATATAATATTTACACAATCCCCAATAATGCAGCTGTCTTGCCAAATTATTATGGCTTTCAGTATACAGTCCTCCTGTCATTAGTATATCACACCCAGCAACAAGATGAGCAACTGTTTCCAATTCTGTTTTACAAAATCTACATTTGTGTGTTTCTCCCACATGTTCAATGAATTTTGTAAACCATCATGTACGTAGTCCACTACCTTGGACTGCCAATATTAACTTTTCGTCTTTTGGTTTAAATTCACCTCTCCTTAACCATTCCTGTGTTCAGTCCTGATCAACATGAGGTTGTTCCAAGAATTTTCTATACTTGCAACTATAGTTATGCATTTTTCACATTTCTTGCCTTCTCATCTCATCCTTCACCTTATATTCTTTTTTTTTTTGGCACATTCAGTTTCTGCTTGATTTTTTTATCTACTTCTGGTTTGATTTCCATTCCCGTTTGACACCGATATGCTTTTGCTAAAGTAAACAGGAAAGTCATCTTAGACTTATTCTCCTCATGTTTCAAAACTTTCACTACATTTGGGTCTTGAGGACAGCAGGTATGTATGCAGTCCCACAATTGCCGATCTATACATGTAATCAGTTTTGAGGAGGTCCATATTTCCTTCTGAATGGGGAATATATAATCTTGGTATGCATTGATTTTTATAAATCCTTTGATGAGCATGAAGCATCTTTCTTGTTTTCCTCTCCAAGCTATCCAACCCCCTTTGCGGCTAGTTAATCACTCCAAAACTGTAAGTTAGAACAGGAAGATCAAATTGGTTTATAGATTCATAGGTGTGTACTAGGCTAATGGCCCTGGAGCCTATATACGCCTAGCCAAGAAGATTCCCTGGTGTCATGCCGCTCAAAGTTAGTTCCCACTGCCCCTGTCAAGCAAAGTCACTGAAGTGATACCCGGGGTGAACTTCCTATTGCCTATCCACGCATCAAGATCTCTCTTAAAGAGGGCCAGTGAAGTGCTTTGCTTGACGTGAATGGGAAGTTTGTTCCACAGTATGGGAAGTCTCTTGGTTAGGAACCTGTCCCTCCAGCATGTTCTGTTTATTGTGGTAATGAGGTTTAGGTTCTTGGAGCGTGTGGCACGGAGGGATTTGGATTTCTTTAGGTGTAGCATATCTAGTGGCTCTGGGTCAGACATGGCTTAGTAGGTCAAGCAGATATCGTCTCTAAGTAGGCAATAAGAGAAGGAGTATAGCTGGAGTTTTTTTGAGTCTGTCCATATAGGGCATGTGTCTAAGGCCTAAGATCCTCTTAGTGAGGTATTTTTATTACCTTTCCAGTTGTTGTAAGTTTCTAGTGAGGTACATACCAAATGGGGCATTGTATTCTATAATGGGTCTAATGAGGGACAAGTAGAGAGGGATTATGACCTTTTTCTTCCTGGATGAGAAACCTTTTGTAATGAGATGTAGAAGGACTTTCTGACTACAGTGGCAATGTGGTTATCAGAGGAGAGGTTGCTGTCAACCTGTGTCCCCAGGTCTCTTATCACACCTTCGGTGTTTAGTGGACTACCACCTATGTGGTAGTTCATGGGCACTGAATTTTTTCCAAAGGGAATGACAATGCACTTTTTGGCATTGAGCTTAAGGCCATGGTTCTGGCACCAGCCATTGGTGTCAGTGAGGCCTTTTTGTAGAATGTCTGCATCAGTTGGAGAATCAATAATGGCTCCCAATTTGCAATCATCTGTGAACTTGTTCAGCCAGAATCCCATTTTGTTGGCTTGAAGTTCAGAGAAGTAGATGCCAAACAGGAGAGGACTTAGGACTGATCCCTGTGGGACACCACTTGTAACTGGTTGGTAGTCAGATTTGGAGTCCACTACTTTCACAGTGTGGGTTCTGTCAGTCAATTTATAGCTTGGACATTGTTCCTAGATGTCAACTCTGTTTTCAATATTAATTTGTCTTCTAAAATATTCCTTATTAAGTTTTATTCACATTTGTTCATGTTTTATTGTTGATCCTTCATCAATTCCCAAATATTTATACACTTCCTCTTGCTCAAGTTCTTTGATTTCACATTCCTGACCCAAACTGATGTTTTCTTGGTGCTGCAAATTTCCTGCTTTATAGGTTGCTTTTGCACATTTATTAAAACCAAATGACATTCTTATATCATCTGAAAAAGTTTTGACCACTTGCAGTTGTGCTTTCAGTTCCTCATCTGATGAACTATACAGTTTTAAATCATCCACGAAAGAAGATACGTCTTGACACTCTTGTTATTTTCTGGGGGCCAAATTGTAGCCATGAGGTAATCTGTTAAGTAGACAACTTAATGAGTTAAGGGCAAGACAAAATAGCAGTGGTGACAGTGAGTCACCCTGGAATATCTCCCTTTGAATTTTTATCCCTGGAATAATAATTTGACCTTTGTCATGGCTTAACTGCAAAGTGGTTTGCCATTGTTTCATGGTCGCTGTAATGTAATTAATCAGTGTACGGTATATCTTATACATTTTTAAGCACTCTTTTTATCCATGAATGTGGCATACTGTCAAATGCTTTTTTATAGTTCGTCCATGCCAAACTTAGATTCTTCCCCTTTTTACAGTTCTCCATTATGACTTTATTTAACAACTAATGATCCTATGTTCTGTATGACTTTCTTTTATTACCATTTTGTTCTATTGCCATGATTGAGTTTTCTTCTAAATGATTATAAACTCTGTCAGCATCAATTCCAGTGTATAGTTTATACGTTGTCAGAAGGCAAGTTATTGGTCTGTGGTTTTAGGATAGCTTGCAGGTTCAGTCTTAAGTAGGAGTATTGTTTTTCCTATTGCTAATCAGCCTGGTGTCTGGTCAGGGTGTGCATATTAAATAGTTCTTTCTCATGGCTAAATCTTCGTGTAAAGATGTTAATACTTTTTAGCCAGAAGTTAGCTACTGCATCTGGGCTTAGGGTTTTCCGTTTAGCAGCTTTTCTTAACTTTATTTCAGTCCCTCTGGCCGTTATATCATCCCATTTCATATCCTGTACATTTGAACTTCTTATTCTTTCGTTAACTTCTTTATCCATTTATCAGGAGCTTTATAGATATTTCTCCAAAATGTTTCTATTTCTTTCTTTTTTTTTTTTTTTTTTTTTTTTTTTTTTTTTTTTTTTTGGTGGTGGTTCATCTCCTTTTGCATTGTTTCGCATTTCTCTATAAAACTTTTTTGTGTCATTAGTAAATTGCTTATTTTATGCTTTTCCTTTATATTTTCCTGCATATCTTCTAAGTGTTTTCACCTATGCTAATATTTTTAGTTTATTATTTGCGATAATGCATGATAGATCTTGATCTGTTCTGATAACTGTACATTGGTTTTATGACATCTGTCTCTCTGAGGATACCAGCTGTTTGGTATTTGGTGTTTTGCTTCCTCTTCTGTACCTTTCTAACAGTGACACTTCTTGTCTTAATTGCTTTATTGTTTTCTCATTTCAATATTTCCATGATGGCATTCGATTTCTCCCCTTCCATTCCCTTACTACGATGTGTTTTTGTAGTAAGACTTTATCTGTTATTAATGTAGCTGCACAGTAATATATGATGATTCATATGTTTCATAGGTTGGTACTAGGCTATCAGCCCTAGGGCCTATACAAGCCTAGCCATAACAATTCCCTGGCTATTTCTTCCCACATTATTTACTTTCCTGGACTCCTGTCTAGCAGGGCTACTGACGTGATCCCTGGGGTGAATTTCCTTTCTCCCATCCAATCGTCAAGGTTCCTCTTGAAGAGGTCCAAAGAGGCACTCTGCTTGACATGTATGGGCAATCTATTCCAGAGTCTGGGGAGTCTCTGGGTCAGGAACCTATCCCTCCAGCATGTTTTGTTTTTTGTGATGACAAGGTTTAGATCCCTGGAGCGTGTAGCTCTGAGGGATTGGGATTTCTTTAAATGTAGCATGTCCAACAGCTCTGGGTTTGACATGGCCTTGTATGTTAAGCAGAGATCGCCTCTGAGTAGACGATATGCGACAGAGTATAGCTGGAGTTTTTTAAGGCGGTCAGCGTAGGGCATCTGCTTTAGGCCTGTGATTCTTTTAGTGAGGTATTTATGAAGCCTTTCCAGTTGTTGCAGATGTCTTGAGAGGTACATACCAAATGGGGCGTTGTATTCTATAATGGGTCTAATGAGGGATGAGTACAGTGGGACAATGACCTCCTTTTTTCTGGATGAAAAGCCCTTCGTGATGAGGTATGCCACATAGAAGGATTTCCTGACTGTTGTGGCGATGTGGTTATTGAAGGTGAGACCACTGTCCACCTGTGTCCCTAAGTCTCTTATCAAACTTTCTGTGTTTAGTGTACTGCCACCTATATGGTAATTCATGGATACATGTTTTTTGCCAAAGGGGATAACAATACATTTCTTGGCATTGAGCTTGAGCCCATGGCTCTGGCACCAAGCATCTGTTTCTGTAAGGCCCTTTTGTAGAGTATCCGCATCATTTGGGGATTCAATAATGGCTCCCAGTTTGCAGTCATCTGCAAACTTTGTTAGCCAGAGTCCCTTAGTGTTGACCTGTACTTCAGAGAAGTAGATGCCAAACAAGAGCGGCCCCAGGACTGAACCCTGAGATACTCCACTTGTCTGGAGCTGGATTTGGAGTCAGCTACTTTTACAGTGTGGGTACTATCAGTAAGCCATTTAGCAACCCATTGGGTGACATAGGAATTAATGCCCAACTTAGTAAGTTTATCTATGATTCCAGAGTGGGGGGTGGTGTCAAAGGCCTTGGCAAGGTCTAGATAGGCTGTGTGGACCACCTTACCCTTGTCCATGGCTCTGGAGACTGATTCAAAGAAGTCAATCAGGTTCAGGAGACAAGATCGGCCCTTCACAAACCCAAACTGGGTGGGGTCCAGTGTTTGAAGGTTGCCAATGTCTTTGTTTATAAGTTCCATGATAATACGCTCCATGGCCTTGCAGATAAGGCTTGTCAGACTGATGGGACGGTAGTTTCCGGGATCCAAGGTGGATCCCCCTTGTGGATTGGGATAACTGTAGCTCTGCGCCACTCAGAGGGCACAAAACCTGAGGTGAGGCTATGATTAAACATGACACTTAGGTGAGGTGCCAGTTCATATTGTAGTTCATGTAGTACACAGCCGGGATGTCATCTGGTCCCATGGATGCTGTATTCTTGGCTTTAGAGAGTGCGTTTTGTACCTGTGTGGCCGTTATTACTGGAATTTGGCAATCTTCCGGTATTGAGATGGGCCATTTAGGGGTGAGAGGGGTGAAGTTGGCACTGAATCGATCTGCCAGGATATTGGCAATATCCTTCGGATCAGTATATTTAATGCCATTCTGTTTTAGCTCAGAGCAGATCTGAGCATTGCCATTTAGATTCTTGACATAGTTATAGAATGCTTTGTGGTTGTCTTTGGAATCTTTGGCAATTTTATTTTTATAACTAGCTTTGGAGGATTTTATGAGGCATCTCAGTTTCTTACTGAGGCTAGTAAGGGAGTTTTTGCATCCTGGGATTTTCCTCTTTTCTGCAAAAGTTTCTTCCTTTTGTTGTAAAGTTTGTTTATGGCAGGGGACCACCAGATTGGCTTCCTTTTTGGATGAGAGCATTTTGGTTCTATTTGGGATGGCACGATTCATGCATGAGTGGATGTGCTCATACAGTGCCTTAGTGTAGGATTCAGCAGTTGAACTTTCAGTTCCGTCTGCATGGGTGTCATGAAGTTTGTCACTTCTGACTTGAGTAGCATGAAGTTGGCTTTGGAAAAGTTTTTTATGGTGGTTTCTTTACTGGGGGGTGGGGGTGGGATGTGGATGTTAAGGGTGATTAGCTTATGGTCAGACCTGACTAACGAGGGGGTGACCATAGGTATGTAGCATTGATTTCCCATGTTGGTAATGACCAGGTCTAGGATATTGGAGCCCCTGGTGGGACTATGGATTAGTTGATCCAGGGCGTTGGAATTTATGAATTCCAAGAACCATTGCACAAAGGTGTTGGGACATGAGTAGTTTTCCCAGTTAATGGCAGGGTAGTTAAAATCACCCAGTATTAGGGTGTTTGGTTCTATCTTAATATTTTCCAGTATGTTTAGAAAGGTGTAGTGAGAATCTTGGGGTATGGTGGGGGATCTGTAGCAAGCTACAATTTGGATTGCAGTCTTACCTAGTGTTAGTTGCACTTGGAGAATTTCAGACACATTGTGTTGGCCAGCTAGCCTGGTGGTGTGAATATCCTTGGTGAATATTGACACTCCTCCACCTTTAGTGTTTCGGTCCTGGTTTGGTGGCCGAAAAGTGTGGTAAGAGTTGTAGCCTGGTATTGCAGGGGTGCTCTCTGGAGCCTTGAACCAGGTCTCAGTTACTGCACAGATATCGATGTTCTCCATTTTTAGGAGTGCCTCGAGAGAGTGCATTTTGAGGTTTAGACTTCTAGCATTGCTTAGCATTACCTTCAGATTTTGCATGCTTGTACCTGTTACGGTGGTTTACTTCTGTTATATCACATGAATCTCTATAGACAGTCCTAATTACTGTGTTCATTTGTTTTGTCAAACTTCTAACTCTGTTTTTTTTTTTTTTTTTTTTGATTTTCTGTTGTCTGTTTCTTTCATTGATCTTAATATGTCTGTCCATTCTGTTTAATAAAGGAACTCTTCTCTTAGGTCATTTTTTCTTCTAAACTGAGGACATATTCTTTGTTCTCCATTTTCTGCGGGCATTCTATACAAAGTTCCAGAGCATCTTCCTGTGTCCCAAATTCTCTTCAGTTTCATCCTGTATCATCCGTTGCTCTTTCACATGGGAGCTCACTGGCCTGTCACTCGACAACATTGACTGTGTCAAGAGTTGCCACAGTTTACTGTTCCTTCTCTTGCTGTGCAACTCCAACTGAACGTTTGTACTAGTTTCCTAGGAAAGGCTCGAAAGTATCTTCATATGGCAACTAATAAGATGTTTCTTGCGCCACTGGTTTCTCCATAGTTCAGGGATCAATTGCTCTATCCCTGCTGTGATATTATCTAAGTAAGATTTTCTACACTAAATCCTCCACTTCACAGGTAATCCATAACCTCAGTTTCTATTTTTCTCCATTACTAATCCTCTTTTCTACTTTTCATCTTTGTTTTCTTATTTTTTTTATTGTAAAATTTTCCATGTTGGATGCCTTTGCCTGTGTTTATCTTCAAATATCTTTGGTGCTGCTCTTTTTGTACTTAGTTTTGCTTTCTCCTTTGCATAAATATTGCACCATACTAAATCTCTTTTTCTTTTCTCATGTCCATATTTCTTTTTCAGATGTCTCATGCTCCTCCTGTTTCTCCTTACTTTGAGGACTTGTTGTTTTCATGACTGACAAATACCACCATGAAGCTCTAGTCTGAAGAAAATTAAATTATGTTTTTGTAGGTGGGGTATGCCACCCTATACTTCCAGTGACCCATTACTTAAATATACTAACTTCATTGTCACACAACCCTAGGGAAAGAACTAACACCCTGGAAAAGGTGGTAACAGCACAGTGCTGTGATGTCTCAGTCTGCTTTAACTCGAACACAATTATAGAGATAAGTGTTTAGTGAAACAGTACTGAGGCCTTAGCAGTTGACAAAGAATGCTGTAGGGAAACCATTTTAATCACTGGTTAATACTACAGATTATACCATGCGAACATCGCAAACCCGACAAACGTGCATGCTGATTGGCTAATCCAACCAGCGTGCCCATAGTAAATCCTACAAGAAACAACGCAAAAAGTCTGGTCGCTAAATATCATGCGGCGACAGCAAATAAACAGTAAAGTAAAGTAAATCTAATACCCAAAACACACAACAATTTAACGAAAGCACAGAAAACTAACCAATTTCTATACTACACTCCTCATTCCCTCACCTCGAACACTAAAAAAATAAAAAGTCATGCAGTCGCAAATACATCTCACACACACACTACATAACCACCACTTATAACACAATAAAACCAAGCATTCTCATAAAACCATTCACTTACCTATATTCCCTACAATACCTATACACAGACAACTCCAAAAATGTACATACTAAAAACACACCACACATCCCTCGCAAAGTCAAAAACACACACCATACCGAATGTCCACATCAGCATACATCTAATAAAAGCTCATACAACACCACCATCTAGTGACCAAATAGTAAAAGTACCTATTTTAAAAAAATTAATACAAATTAAAACTACACCACATTTCAACATACCTATAACTACTAAAACATAACTACACGTTATAAACTTCTACACTGCTTAAACTATATTATACCAAGCACCACCTAGCCCTTTCCTAACATTTCCTGAAAAACTAAAAAATAACATGTATTTAAATTAAAACAGAAATAAACAATAAACACAAACTGAAAGTGTGGACTATTTTATCTCACAAAAAGTGGAAGAATACAAAACAAAGCAAACAAAAACATAAATAACAACAATACAAACATAATACAAAACAAACTAACACCATGTTATAAAAGCAATAACCCACTTCTGGATGTAGGTAATGCTGGATTTACCCACGGTTGTCTTTGTTTGCTCCCTCAGGCTTCGCCCTCGGGACCAAACCACGCCAACCGTGGGTAAATCCAGCATTACCCACACCCAGGCGTGGGTTATTGCTATATTATACCGTGCACGCTGATTGGCCAGCGTGCCCGTTGTAAATAGAGTTATACTAATGGAAAAAGGTCTGGTCGCCCGGACTTTTTTCCATTAGTATAACTTCGATTTTAAAACACTGTCTCGCTATGTTAAATGGGTTTAACATGGCGAGACATTAAAATAAACAACGGAGATCTCCGTTGCTTATTTTAAAGCTGTCTCGCTATGTTAAACCCATTTAACATAGCGAAATGTTAAAAAGCAATGGAGAAAGCAAGATCTCCGTTGCTTTTTATGTCTCGCTATGTTAAATGAGTTTAACATAGCGAGACAGTTAAAATAAAGCGGAGATGTCCGTTGCTTATTTTAAAACTGTCTCGCTATGTTAAACTCATTTAACATAGCGAGACATAAAAGCAACGGAGATCTTGCTTTCTCCGTTGCTTTACACAACTCTGATGTACTGCGCGGTAGCGCAGTACATCAGAACTGCCGGATGCCAGACATCTGCGGAAGGGCAGTAAACAGGCATTATACTATGCCATTCTTTAAGAAAAGTAATAGTTTCTTTTCTTAAATAATGTCATGATATAATAGCAATAACCCACTTCTGGGTGTGGGTAATGCTAAATTTACCACGGTTGGCTTTGTTTGGTCCCTCGGGCTTCCCTGGGACCAAACCACGCCAACCGATGGGTAATTAGCATTACCACCAGGCGTTATTGCTATAACAAATATAACTTTAGAAAACATGACAGCAGTCTGTAATTTAATTTGCTTTCTATTTATTCTTTAAATATGTCCCATGTGTTTCTCATAAAGGCATTTGCATGAATGTATATAGTCTTACAGTATCTTAATTCTAATGTTAAACTCCTAAGTTTTCAGTTTTCATCATACCAACATTTTCTTGCCATGTGTGTAAACCTAATGCCATAGCTTTGCTTTTAAACCAGAGAGAGGTGTGAGGAAACAGCAGGAATGAACTAATAAGGAATGCAGGCATTCATTTCCCTACTTTCTTGTTTGGAGTAAAATGATAAAGATAGTTCACAATGATGAAGACATACCACAAATGAGCAATACAAACTACATCTAACATTCTGGCTTGTTATAGTTTGGAATATGTTACATTTTTTAATGTTTGCGTTTGTTAGTGAGTAAATAAATTTATAAATAAAATGTGCAGTAGTAGTGATTTTAGAATATGTTTCTTTTATCACAGTCTCTAAGCAGAAGCGAGTTCAGTAATTCAGTCCTTGGTGTGTCATATATGAGTTACTGTATTATGGCCTAAACGATACAGAAGCTTTTGCACATAAATACTAAACGTGCATTCTGATTCTTATGTATATAACTATCATCCACAGGATAAAAGTCATACAGTAAGCTAAAGCTGTCCACACACAACCACATCTGCTTCCTGTTTTATGGACTTAATGTCCATGCCATTAGGATAATCATTTTTAATGCTTGTTTTTTTTTTTTTATTTTGTTCTCATATTTTATTGGTCACATAGCTTTTCTTTTCTTTGGGTTTATATTATATTTTGATACAGGCATGCATAGTTTTGTATAACACTCCAAAATATATTCACATAACAAAATCACTTACTTTGACACACAATACCATACTGCCTGTTTATAATTGTAGGTGAGCTAAGTGTTCGTTAATCCTGGTGTTTTGATTTCTGGTTGCTTAATTAGCTAATACTTCATTTAGATAGTATATATACTTGCAGCAGTGACTTACATTCTTTTCTGCAGTAAACACTCACCAAAATATGCACATTGTTGTATAAAACATTATTTTTGCTAACAACTTTGAAAATGCAGTATAGGAAATATAACTAACAAGTTAACTTGTGTCTTGCCATAATACAAAATTTCTTGAAAACGTCTTCTGGGAATGTATTTATGCATGTGTGCGAGTGCACACACACACTTACATATATTGGGCTAGATTCTAAAAATTTGCTCTCAGCGTAAGTGACTTACTTCATTTTAAGGCCAATCTACAAACAGACATAAACTGGGGCCAGATTCCGAAAGACCTGCTGTCAGTGTAAACAAGTGTTTTGGAATCCGACCCTTTATATCTGTGTTTGTTAATGCAGTAGCTAATGTTTATTTCTCAACATAAGAAATGGGTTTGAGAAAGTGTTCACACCCTAATTTTTCATTGCTTGATCTCCTTTCCTATCTTCATTTCCCCCATCCCAAGCAGCACCCAGTCAATTGAATATTTCACCCAGGCCCTCAATTGAATATTTCACCCAGGCCCTCAATTGAATATTTCACCCAGGCCCTCAACTGAATATTTCACCCAGACCCAGATCACTTCAGTCAAGTAGTTGAAATGTAATTTCAGTGGTCTTGCTGCCTTGCTTACACTTTTACTTATTAGCTGACCTGTATACAGTGTAGAAAATAAATATAAATAAAGCTTAAGTTCAGCAGTACCAGAGAATAAAGGTGAGATTGGCATGATACAAAAGGATACCTTCTGTGTTGCATTAGTCTTATTATGAATGTGCAAGTACCATACCTTGTCACTTGTGTCTCATACTACACACTCACATGTGCAGATATTCTCTAATAACATGTACCCTAACTGTATACTGCTACAGAGGCAGCATTGTTCAGTTCTAAAATAATACTTAGCATGTGGGCAATACTAAAGGTTGAGCCATAAGATCAGAGTTACTGTAGGGCAAGTATTATGGTATCAACCCTTACATTATAATATCCCCAATTTCTGCATATATTTAGGTGCACTGAAGTTAAACATCCGTATCTGCAAAGTCGACAACAAAATGTCAACATTGCAGACTTCGACATGCTAACTCAACAATCTTGGTGCATGCAAAACGTCAAATTAAAAAACTAAAATAAAACATTGTTTTTTTTTTTTTTTGCAGGGAGCAAGTCCCCCTGCACCCCAACACCCCTACTAATTATATATGCTTGCTCTGAGATTGGACAGTCTCAGGGAAAGGGCATATTTCCCAATCCCAAGAACTGTACAGTCACATACACCTATCGACCATCTATTTAATCAACTAAATGTTGTCAGCTAAATAGATGTCGACCAAAGTTAGAGTTGACACACACACACACACACACACACACACACACACACACACACACACACACACACACACACGTATATATGTCTTCTTCTTTCGGCTGCTCCTTTAGGGGTTGCCACAGCGGATCATCTGTTTCCATTTTTTCCTGTCTGCTGCATCTTGCTGTGTCACACCAGCCCCCCTGCATGTCCTCTTGAACCACATCACATCCATAAACCTTATCTTAGGCCTTCCCCTTTGCCTCTTACCAGGCAGCTCTATCCTAGGCATCCTTCTTCCAATATACCCAGCATTCCTCCTCAACACATGTCCAAACCAATGCAATCTCACCTCTCTGGCTTTGTCTCCAAACCTTCCAACCTGGGCTGACCCTCTTAATATACTGATTCCTAATCCTGTCCATTCTTGTCACACCCAGTGCAAATCTTAGCATCTTTAACTCTGCCACCTCCAGCTTTGACTCCTGTCTTTTCGTTAATGCCACCATCTTCAACCCATATAACATAGCTGATCTCACTACCCTTTTGTACACCTTTCCCTTCACTCTTAATGGTACCCGTCTGTCACAGATCACTCCTGACGGTCTTCTCCACCCACTCAACCCTGCCTACATTCTCTTGTTCACCTCTCTTCCACACTCATCATTACTCTGAACATTGATCCCAAGTATTTAAACTCATCCACCTTTGCCAGCTCTACTGCCTGCATCCTCACTATTCCTCTGTCCTCCCTCTCATTCACACATATATATTCTTTCTTAGTCCTGCTGAACTTCTTTCCTTTTCTCTCTAGAGCATATCTCCACCACTCCAGGGTCTCCTCAACCTGTTCCCTACTCTCACTACAGATCGCAATGTCATCTGCAAACATCATAGTCCATAGGGACTCCTGTCTGTCAATCTGTCCATCACCATTGCTAATAAGAAAGGGTTCAGAGCTGATCCTTGATGTAATCTCAGCTCCACCTTGAACATCTCCGTCACTCCTACCGCAGACCTCACCACTGTCACACTACCCTCGTTCATATCCTGTACCAGTCTTGCATACTTCTCTGACACTCATGACTTCCTCATACAATACTACAACTCCTCTCTAGGCACTCTGTCATATACTTTCTCTAAGTCCACAAAAACACAATGCAACTCCTTCTGACCCTCTCTATGCTTTTCCATCAACACCCTCAGACCAAACTTTACATCTGTAGTGCTCTTTCCCAGCATGAAACCATACTGCTGATCACTAATAATCACCTCCATTCTTAACCTAGTTTCCTGTACTCTTTCCCATAACTTCATGCTGTTACTACAGCTCTGCACATCACCCTTATTCTTAAATATCGGTACCAAAACACTTCTCCACTCCTCAGGCTTCCTCTCACTTTCCAAGATTTAATTAAACAATCTGGATAAAAACTCTACTGCCATTTCTCCTAAACACCTCCATGCTTCCACAGGTATGTCATCTTGACCAACAGCCTTTCCATTCTTCATCCTCTTCATAGCTGCCCTTACTTTCTGTTGCACTTCCTGATTCACTATCCCCACATCATCCAACCTTCTCCCTCTTTTCATTCTCTTCCTTTATCAGCCCCTTAAAGTACTCCTTCCATCTTCTCAACCCACTCTCCTTGCTTGTAAGTACGTTTCTCTCGTTAGCCTTTATCACCCTTACCTGCTGCACACCTTTCCCATATGTGTGTGTGTGTGTGTGTGTATGTATGTATGTATATATATATATATCTATATATATATATATATATATATATATATATATATATATATACACACACACACACACTTGTTTTTGTTTGTGTTGTCATACTAACTTTTATTGAAGTGAAGTTTTAGCAGCATTTCATAAGTGTGACATTCCAATGTTTGCTCTTTAACAATTTCCAAATAATTTGCCTAGGTGCCCATCCATAGTCTTAATGTGTCTTAGGTAATGAACAAACAACCATACGCTCCGCAAGGATGGCATGCAGGGTCAAGCCAACAATGTAAACCACCAACGACCAGCATTCATTACTGCGTGTTCACTATTGTTTTTTGCTGGTTAGGTAATGAACAAGCCATGCATTATCACCCTGATTGGAGAATTAATGTTCTCCAACAGGGTTTTAATATAGAGGTGCAACACCCAGAAAAAAAAAAGTCCACTACTTCATGGCATCATATTAAGCTGCGTGAAGCTTGGACAAAAAAAAATCAAACTACTGACATTTTCTTCACTCACTAAACATAGCTTTGCTTTTAGTAAGAGTAAAACAATAAAAAAGATATATTAAAAAAAGAAAACTCAACTAGCAAACTTAACTGCAGTAACAGTTACAAGGATTTGCTGTTTTACTTAAATTTCACTAATTGTTTAAAAAAATACATTGAGCAAGGTTAAAAAAATTAAATTCTGTGTGTGTGTGTGTGTGTGTGTGTGTGTGTGTGTGTGTGTGTGTGTGTGTGTGTGTGTGTGAGAGAGAGAGAGCGAGCGAGAGAGATAGACAGAGAATGGGAGTGTGAAGACTGGTAGAGAAATGTGAAGGCTGCCAGCCAAGCTAGATAAAATTTTGCAGATAATTCTGTCATTTGTAAGAATGAATGTAAACTACAGACTTGTCTTGAATGTAAAGAAATACTGTTACATGTGGAACTGGGAATAAATGTGACAACACTGCAGTCTACTGACCAAAGTAAAGCATGTGGTGACCCTTTGAAGTAGACAGTGGTGCCGAAATGTCTAGATGAAGAAATTCTTTCTATTGTTTTAAACAAGAGTTAAATTGCTAGATTTAAACATGCAAATGTATTTTTATTGCTCTGTTCCTGACCAGCTGCAAGATAACAAATGGGAGATGTTAAGAATGTAAATGCAGTTAATGTGTAGCCTGGGAACTCCAGGAAAGTGTAAAAGATGATGCAATGTTTATCAGAACTGCAATAGCAATTTAAACAGAGAATCAGAAGGCATTAAGCATTTTTGATTTGATCATCCAACTCACAGGACTGCCTCTTGCTCACATGCAAGTTATCTTAAACTTGTGTTTTCTTTTAGGAATAGCTAGAACTAGAAAGATTAGACTAAGTCTTTTCTGTGATGTCAGAACTGCACTATTGAATTATTTTAAGTTTTTCTGCGTAATCTCTAAACTCTTAATTAGCACTGACTGTGTAGTAGAATGTATTGTCTTGTGGTTTTAATTATTTATTATTAAATATTTTAAAACCTTTTAACTGTGGCTGGTTTGTGTAGAGGTAATTTAAGCTCTAGATTACATTGCATATTTATAGTGATTACTGTACCAAGTAACTCTAATAAGCCCTGACTATTTAGTCACATCTACCAATTAGATAATAATATTGCACAGTAGTAACTGAGTAACTGGACACCCTTTTAAGGGCCTTTGAGTAGCTGATAAATATTAGCTGGGTGGTGGCAATAATTACTACCGTATAGGGTAAATGGGGCACAGCTGGAGAACCTGTGCCAGCCTTCCCCAGAAGTGACTGTGTGGTTGTGCAAACTCTTATCTCAATGTGTGGGTGGTGTATCAGTTACTTGGGCAGGGACACGAAGCACTGGTTGGACAGAGATGGTGCTGGAGATTTTAGCTTGCCCAGCTAGGCTGAGATCCGGACCCTATAGCTGTGCCAGTGGGGAGTCTTATTGGGGACCTGGGGAAAAAGGGAGCGACCAGCCCCGGACTGACTGTGATCTCTGTGTGCTCTTAAGGGAAATTGCACTTTACTGTGTGTATTTATTATCCTTTCCTCTCATATATGAGACACCCTCTTTGGTGTTAGTGGTGAGGATTGAGGCTCCTTGATTGCTGGGCCAGGGCACAGGCATCACAGGGAGCACATTCCTTTCTATTTCTTTCCTCAAGAATCCACATCCTCAGAGGCTTTTGATCAACACACATTATCTGAACAGTAATACATATACAACTATAATGTCTAGCTTTTTGACTAAATGTAATAAATAAGCCTTGTCAGGGATAGTTGGGGGTGCAATGCTTGCACTGTGATAATTATTTTTTTATCACAATGACAGATAAGGTGCATTCAGTCAAGAAAGTGTTTACAATTCCTGGGTACATTTGTGTGTATGTTTCTGTATATATGCGTGTGTCTGCCTCTCACTCTTCTGCATGTATATCTGTATGACTTCCTCTGGGTCAGTAGATGGTACACTTTTATGCAGAGGGACGACTGTTGCTGTCCTCTACTCTATTGGGACAAAGCCAGTCCGGAGGCTGGTGTTGTTTTATCTTAGTATAAAAAATGACACAGATACATGCAAGATTGGCTAATGGGCCATTCTGCTCCAGGAGTACGATAGGACGTGGAGATCAGCTTATGCAACAAGAGCAGTAAGAGAAGCTGCAAGAAAATATGCACAAACTGAAAAAGATTGTTAGGCTTGGTTGACAAATGCCATTCTTATAGTTTTGACCTGTCATACTCTGAAATAGATTGGATGATACTCTACTTATCAGCATAAGTTAACATGTCTTAATGGCATGACATCTGGTATTCAGAGGACAATGACGGAGCTATAAAGATGCAGTTATGAAATGTGATACAGAACAAAATCTATCTCATACTTCTGGATGCTGTATGTAGAACAATAGATAGCAGATAATAGGTTCATCAGAACTGGAGATCAATGGTCACATTAACACCAGTGTGGAAGAAGTTCCAGTTAGGATAAGGGAACAGCACATTAAATAACTGCTAATGGTATTATGGCTAATGTGAGCAATTCACAGTTTTACTCGCTCTGTGGCATACTAGCAGTTGTGGCAGTTTTTGTAATATATGCCTGAATGAAGTAATTATATCCTTTATGATTCTGTCAGGCTTCTGTGGTTGATTATATTAGGAGTATTTTTAAGATAATAAAGTCTGTTTCTTAGTCAGTGACATAGTAGTCATGTTTCTTGTTACAGTAGATAGAAGGACATGATATGTAAGGCAGGTTTATAAGCATTTACTATGCATGCAGTCAGAATGACAATTGAGTAGCATAGACAATGACAATTGAGTAGCATAGACAATGCAATCCAAAAGACTTGTAATTGTATTAGCTGTCTAATACATTAGTCAATGGATGGTCCTTAAGTGCCTCCAGTTGCTAAATTCCAGAGTTCATCAGATATTTCAACGTGACTGGAAAACCTGAGAATTTTACTTAATGTAACTGCATGCATATTCAAATTCTGACTTTTCAGCAGGTATTTAGAGCATGTGAACTGAAACCTTGCTGCTGCTTTTACTCAAAGAATTCAGATATTAAGGCCTGTCATGCTATTCTTAAGTCTCGCTTTTTGTTCAGATAGTCCTTACATCTGCATCATAAAAAGTTGCTAAGGCAAAGTGCTTCTACACCTTACTTACCTAAAAAGCCTTTTGTAGCTGTTCTGTGGTACTACATTTCTGGCAGTAGTCTAGCATCAAAGCATCCTAGAAATAAATAGAAAAGTGACTCTCTGTAGGGCATTTATTTATTTATTTATTTATTGATTGATTGATTGATTGACATTTGTTTACCGAAAAGGTCCAGCTGGGTCACAGGAATCCATTTTCAGCAGGGGCCTGGAGAGAAAAGCTCAATTTAACAGAGAACATTTTTTTTCCAAACACATTACATAAAAAGCAGTTGAAAAACAATGAGAAAAAAGCAAAGTAAAATGCTATATACAGTTGTGGAGCTCGTCCTTTTGACAATTCACAGTAATAATAGTTTAATTATAACTATAAAGGGGGGGAGATTTAAATCAGTATAAATGAGGAGGAGGTGAGAGGAAGGGTATGTAAAGTGGTACACACAGAGTAGGATAGCCGGGTGACGTTGAGGAAGTGGTGAGGATAAGGGACTCTGAACAGATAGGGGTGGAGAAAAGTAGATGAGTTACAGTTCTAAAAGCCTGCAGAATAGAATTCCATTTTTTGGCAACAGAGTGGCAGTAAAGGCTATTTCCAATTGCATTTTGAGGTTTGTAGGTGGCGAGAAGTTGTTTATTATTAGAATGAAGAGGTCCTTTTGGGTGATAGGAATGAGGAATAGACTTTAGTACAGGGCAGAAACAGGGTTTATAAATGATAGTGTGGGCAGTATGTAGTTGTACGAAGTCCAGGTAGTGGGGTAGTTCAAGCCAGTTCAAAGTTGTAAGGGCCTTGCAGTGATGTGTGTAGTATTTTTTATTGTCAGAAAATATAGCAACTTTGTTGTAGCACAGTTAAAGGTTTGTTTTCACAGATACCTGCAAGTTAGTAAGGATAGGGGCACCATACAAGAATGAAGAAAGGAGGTAAGTAGTCGCTAGGGTGGTTTTAGCAAAATTAGTATGGAAGTTTTTATGTCTGTAAAGCATGCCAGGTTTCTGGTGATTTTTTTATATTATTTTGAATGTGTAGTTCAAGTCTGAGGTAGTCATCAGTTGTCACACCAAGCAGTTTTGCATGGGATACAATTTCTATCTCTTTATTGCTAAGCGAGAACATTTTGAAGCTGGATATGCTCTTCAGATGTGCTTTGGGGAGGAATAGGAGTATTTGCGGGGGGGGGCTGAGTACCAGTTTGGCATTGTGAAACCAGTTTTCAGCAGAAATGAAGGCTTCTTGTTTGATTTCAAGAAGATGCGCCAGAGTGTCAGATGAGCATATTAGTATCGAATCATCAGCAGACTGTATAAGTAATGCCTGCCTAGAAGAGTTATAGAGGTCACTAATGAAAATGTTAGAGAAGTGGACTAAGAATTAAGCATTGGCGTACACCAGTGTTAATGGGCAGGTAAGGAGCGAAAGTATGCTGCTGTCTAACAGTGTGCTTTCTGTCAGATAGGTAGCTTTTAAACCACTGACGCGAAAGAGGGGATAGGGTGAGATGGTCCAGTTGTTGAAGGAATTTGTTATGTGAGATGGTATCAAAGGCTTCGGACAGATCCAGAAATATGGAAGAGATAAGTTTGCCAGAGTCCGTTTTCTTGTTTATAGGGTTGGGAGGGTGGTCTAGTAGTTAAGGTGCTTGCCTTACAAACACAAGATGCAGAGTTTGAGTCTCACAAGGGATAATTGGTTAGGCTTAAAATGGCTCGCAAGGGCAGTTAGCTTAGTACTAACCTATGAACCTATATTATCTAAAAAAGATAATAATGCAGTAGTTGTCATATGGCCAGGGCATAATCCATGTTGAGTACAGGTTAAGAGCTGTTCTGAGATGAGATAGAGGAGAAGTTGAGCATGGACACATTTTTCTAGGGTTTTTGAGAGAAGGGAGAGAATTGCAATGGAACGAAAGTTAGAGACTTCTGTAGAGTTACCTCCCTGGTGCAGTGGGATGACATATGATCTTTTCAAATAGCTGGGACATAAGATTCCTGTATGGATCTGTTGATTTAGATAGCTGCGGGGTAGGATATGGTTTCTGCTGCCATCATCAGGTATTTAGGTGGGAGGTTGTCAGCAGCTGTGGGAGAAGGTTTAAGTTTTAGTACCCGTTTTTTTTTTTTTTATATGGTACATATTGTTACAGGCTTTTAAAGTAAAGTTGTTAGCATTTGTAGCTAAGGATTTCTGTTAATGTGGTAGTGGAGGGTGTAGAGAAGTGTGATGTGCTGCTGGTGAGGGCAGTAATGCTCCCAATAAAGTATTTATGAAATGTAGTTGCTGTTTTGAGGGGGGAGCAGGCTTGAAAAGGATACGGATCATTTTTTTGAGCCAGGATTAAATAGTGTGTAGATAGAGGTCCAGAATTTGTTTGGATCATTTTTTATGATTAAGTTGCAGATGGTCATTGTATTGATTGTTAGCTTTGTATATTTCTTTCAGTTGATTAAAAAAGTTCCCTGTATCACTGAAATTTTTTGATTTACCACCCACTAAACGTTGTCTCTGGTATGCATAATGTTTTGGTAAGGGTGGATCGCCAGGGAAGTGTTTTACTTTTACTCTTTTTAGACACAGAGGGGCAGATTTATTTAGGGTGTTTAAAAAAAGGTATTAAAAGTTGTAACTGCATCATCGAATGGGAGAGTCTTTAGTATAGACCAGTTGAAGGACTTTCAGATATTGTTGAATAAATCAATTAATTTGTGAGATTCCTAGTTGGTTTAAGTTGGTGGGTATTGGGGTGATGAGTGGTAAGTTTGTTTATGCAGGGAGACAGTCACTTAGGGTGTTGGGATAAGTTCCACTGATAATATATTTACTAGGGTCCAAGAATAAAATCCAGTCAAGAATTCTGCCCGTATTGCTGTTGCTGTATCTAGTAGGTGTTGTGATTAGTTGAGACAGACCAAAGAGATTTATGCAGAGTGAGGGACAGTGATATGATATGATAGTATTAGTATTAAACCATTTTTATTATTAGACCGTGGCTAGGGTACTGTATTAGGATGGTTTTCTACGGCACACTTTATTACAATTGTTATATATAGTTTATATTTTATACATAATTATATATTTTTATTTGGTTTCAGAGTATCACATACATTGACTTTGAGGTTTTGACATATATATACATATGCATTGTCATATTGGGTTATATGCACTGGTTTCAGTGTCATTTTATGATGTAGTTCAGAGATCTTGTTATATTAATATTTATTAATTGTTATATGTATGGGTTTCTATACATATAGTGTTCTTTACATTGCAATGTTTTTTAACCAAAATTTTTAAACCATTCTATAACTATCATTGGATAGCAGTTTGGCGCCAAACAGGCTATATAAATATGTAATTAATTATTGACATGTGGTTCTGATGAAATCTGCTGTGGACAGATGAAAGCGCTAAACCTGATTTTACACTTTTGGAGCTTTGTGCTTTTTTACTTGCATTAAATGGTTCATTTGGTCTCCGTGGATTTACTTTATTGGACTATTCCTGCTCGAGCTACTCGGATCTGTGGCTGGCTATTCACGTATTTTTTTTAGAGGTTACATTTTGCCAGTCAATATTGACATCACCCAGAAAGATTTTTTTCATAAGTAATACTACTAGATACCCAGGGAGCAATTTTTCAAGTATGTTGTTTCATCTTAGCTTCTAATTAGAAAAAAACATAATGGAGGACCTGTTGAACAGTTAGGAAATGTCCTTTTTTCTACTAGCCTGGCATTTGTGGGCATTGTGGATTGTTTCCTATGAATTCTGTATTTCTTGTTTGTAAGTAAATAATAACCCAAGCATTCAGACTGGAGTCTTTAATAATTCCTGTTTCCCTATCACAGTGTCTCAGCTGAGAATCGAGATATGGGCTTGTAGGCAAGAGGGTAATTTATACTCATTCAGTCCTACTGTTATGTAGAACTGCCTTAGTATTGGCCACTTACAGACAGTTATGTTGATGGTTTTATATAGCACTTGATGTAGCTTTCATAATACTTCCATATAGGATCACAGCATCATAGGAGGTCACTAGGCTAATGATCCTAGAGCCTTTTTCTAAGCCTAGACATTCATGCCCCAATTTTCCAAATTATCAGTGACCATGGGTTAGAATGGCTTTGGTCTATGCCTGTATCTTAGAGCATCTGCAAACTGTCCCTATCCATAAGGGCCACAGGTGACAAACCAGGAGTGAATTTGCGATTTCCATCCATTGGTCCTAACTCCATTTGAACAGGCTTGGGGAAGAACTCTGTTTTTACAGGAATGGGGAATCTGTTCCAAAGAAGGGATAATCTCTGAGACTTATACCTGTCTCTCCAACATGTTTTGTTTATTTCACAGACAAAGTTTAGATCCTTAGATCGGGTAATTCTAGTGCTGTTTGTTTTGTGAATGTGTAGCAGATCCATCAGGGCTGGATTTGAGAATGACTCGTAGATTAGGCATAGATCACAGCTCAGTAGTTTGTAGAAGGCCAAGTACAGGGACAGAGTTTTGAGGCAGTCCAGATAGGACATATTATTTACACCCTGTATTCTTTCACTGAGGAACCAATGTGGCCACTCCAGCTGTTGCAGATGCCTGGTCAGGTACATGCCAAAGGGTGCAATGTACTCTATTATTGGTATAATGAGGGCCGAGTGTAGAGTTGTACTGTATTATTGGTCTATTGAGGGCTGAGTATTTTGTGACTTTGATTTCCTTTGATCAGGATGCCATCCCATGTACTCTGGGAAATGGATTGAAATTGCCTGACAGTACATAATATGCGGGGGGGTAGCGATGCATAACTGAGCTGTCTTTTATTCAGGTGATGTTAGTGATGGCTAAAGCTTTGAGTCAAAGCTTGAGAGGTCTGCTATCAACATGAAATTTATTGATGCAACTATAATAATTTAATATACTTTCTAAGCTCATTATTTGTAATATACACCTGACAAATGCACAAAATAGGTAAACAAAGAAAACTTGTAGGGTAAGTAAAAGGATTGTGCATAGTGTGTAAAAGCTGTCACATTCTGATTGAATCTCTGATACAGTACTTTGCGATTCAATAATGACAGTTCATAAAACAGTTCAGGGATGGAGCGAAAACCATTACAAATAAAGTATAACACATTTTTATCATTCTCCGGTAAAAGTTAGAAACCAAGGGACCATAAAAACAACTAAATTAAAAAAAAGATCAGCAAATCCAAGCTACTTCAAATCAACGTTCTTCAAATATCCATTATTTACTAAAAGTAACAGTAAACACTTTCATTCATGCAGGACTTTATCAGACTGTTACAAACAAAGGATATATATTTAAATAACAAAACATAGTGGATTGTGTGACAACAAACAGGAAATGACTCATGCTTAAATAGCAAAAATGAATTATGGAACAGTCTAAAGTTTCAAATCCCTATGTTTAATTAAAAAAAATAAATTATCCATGCCATTAAAACATAGAAAGCAGCGAGCATTTAATTTGATTTTCCAGACATTACAGTCCAAACCCGAGGTGGTGGTGCTGCGGTAGCTTTGTTGCCTCACATTAAGCCGCTGTCCGGTTCGATTCTCACCTAGAGCATCTTCTGAGTGGAGACATGCTTGAATGGGTGTACCTTCGTTGAAGGTTGTGCGTCAGGCCTGGCAAGCCGGTACGTAAAAATCAACTTCCAATCATTAGCGGACCGGAGTTCCGCTGTGGTGACCCCTAACTGGGAAAAGCTGAAAGACACAAACAAACATTCTTTACAGTCCAAGTCTTCAATAAATTCCTTGCCATAAATAGAAACCACCCCTTCCAAAACTCTAAAGTTAAAATTGCTATTAGTAAATTTAGTATGTTAAGTAAAGCATTGTTTCTCTTCACTGACACTGGTAGCATAAAATGTTCATAAATGTATTTCCAGAAAGTTCTAGATATGCGTTCAATATAAAATCATTGACAAGTGACTCATATGGCCATGTAAATAATATTTTAACTTTTGCAACATTAGGTTGTCACATAATTTGTTTTTTTAATCATATGTCATTTCCTGTTTGCTATCACATATGTTGTTTCTTGTGTGTTTTTGCTTGATTTATGATTTTTTGCTATTTAAGTGTCTGTCATTTCCTGTTTTTTAACTGTCTGATGAAGTCCTACATGGATGAAAACGCTTACTGTTACTTATTTTTAAAGTGTCTTAGAGACAGTGCAGCGTTGCAGTGGGTTTGCACTGTCACCTCACAGCAACAAGTTATCCAGTTCGAGTCTCGGCTAGGGTGGCTTCTGTGTGGTGTCTGCATGCCCCCTGCATTCGTGTAGGTTTCCTCTGGGTGCTCTGGTTTCCTTCCATGTTACAAAGACATGCTTCTAGAATATTTTTCCCTGAGTCTCTGCTGAAAACTGGCTGGTCCCAAGTCGGACTTTTCTGGTAAACAAATGTTAAATAAATAATATGAAGTGTATTTATTTGGAGTGCCTTTGATTTGCAGATTGATTTGTTTTTGTTGGCAGTCATTTGACATCTGGTTTGTTTTTGTTGGCAGTCATGTGACATCACATTACTGTGCTAGTCTTTTCTTTTGTTAATGCTTTAGATGTTGAACTGGCTGGCAGTTTAGTTTAGGGGATTAAAGCTATAATCTGCCAACAGGCTTCTTCCTTTATTTCTGATTTTGATTCCACAGATTTCCATGTACAGACTATAAAACTGTGATCAATTCCCTTAATTAGACATTGTCCCTTGGTCAAATATAAACAAGTTATATTTGTACTTAGCCAGTTTATCTGGTTAAAATGAATTTAAAATATTGTACTGTATTGAATACCTTACAATTACTTGCCCAGGGAGTTTTCAACTATCTTTATTACTGCAGTTTACATACCTGAGTGCAACCACTAATGAAGCACTTGCTAGCCTGTACTGTACCAGTTAGCTTGTGATCTGAAAAACAAGAACCCAGTGTGTGTCAACATTTTAGCTGGGAATTTCAGTCAGGCCAAACTGAAAACTGTGCTAGCAAACTACCAGTAGTATGTAACTTCTCTACAAGAGGAAATAATACACATGATAGTGTACTCAAATATCAAACAGGCATTCAAAGCAGTCCCCCACCCCATCTTGGTAGCTCAGATCACATTTTCATCCTGCTTATCCCCATCTATAAACCAATGCTAGCAAGGAAAAAAACTTTCAAGAAGCGAATAAGGATCTGGCCTGAAAGAGCTGTCTCGGCTCTGCAAGACTGCTTTGAATGCACTGACTGGAATCTATTTAAAGAGGCTTCTACCACAAATCAATGTATTAATTTGGATGAGTACGCTGAAACGATTGTGGAATACATCACAAAATGTATTGAGGATGTCACCACCCTGAAAGATGTAACCATCAAATCCAATCAAAAACCGTGGCTCAACAGTGAGGTATACCAATTACTGAGCATGTGTAATGCTGCCGTTAAGGCTGGAGACAGAGACGCTTTGAAAAAGGCAAGGGCCAACTTGAACAAAGGTGTGAGAGTAACAAAACGGGCCTACAGTCTAAAAATACAGAGACACCTCACTGACCAGAAAGATCCCAGGCAGCTGTGGACAGGGATCCAAAACATCACAGACTATAAGCCACCATCCATGCGATGTGAAGACAACCCAGACTTTTTAAACAAGCTAAGCATCTACTTCAGCAGATTCAAGGAACCGAGTAGAACCTCACCAGTGAGACTACTCACCAATGCAGATGCCACATCACTATACCTCAACTTGGAAGCGATACAAAGAAATCTATGTAGGGTTCACCCGGGCAAAGCAGATGGTCTGGATATGATCCTAGGGAGGTTACTTAAAAACTGTGCTCATCAGCTGCACCAGTCTTCACAGACATTTTCAATATATCTCAAAGCCAGGAAAACGTGCCAAAATGTTTTAAGACCACCAACATCATCCCTCTGCCAAAGAAACCATCTCCAGCATCATTAAATGATTACCGGCCAATTGCACTTACCTCAGTAGTGATGAAGTGTCTTGAAAAAATGGTCAAGGATCACATAACATCCTGCCTACCTGCTACATTTCATCCTTTACAAATCACATACAGGCCAAATCATTCTACTGCAGACGCCATAGCCTTAACACTTCATCACACCTTGGACCACCTGGAAAGTAAGGACTGTTCATACACATGCTGTTCATAGACTTCAGCTCTGACTTTAATACGGTAATTCCACAACAACTGCTGTCTAAGCTGAGCAATCTAGGCATAGAAAACAAAATATGTAACTGGATCCTCGACTTCCTGACTGAAAGGCTACAGATAGTTCAAGCAGGAAAACATCACTCAAACAGCATCACCCTAAACACCAGGGTCCCACAAGGTTGTGTACTCAGTCAACACATGACTGCACAGCTATGCATCAGCCAAATAGAATCATCAGATTTGCAGATGACAGCATGGTAATCGGCTTTATCATGAGGGAAGACGAGGGGGCCTACAGGGAGAAGGTGAACCAACTTGTTCATTGGTGCACTGACAACAACTTAGCACTAAATGTTGGGAAAACCAAGGAAAACCTCATCAATTTTAGGAAGGAGAATAAGCCACATACCCCTATCATCATCAATGGTGCTGAAGTGATGACAGTAAATAGCTCCAAATTCCTAGGAGTATATATCTTGCAAGACCTAAGTTGGGCCACAAACACTTCCTACCTTATAAAGAGAGTCCAACAATGTCTCCACTTCTTTAGGAGACTTTGTAGAGCTAACCTTCCCCCACAGGTCCTACTTAACCTTCTACAGAGCCACAACTGAGAGCATACTGACAAAAAACATCATTGTCTGGTATAGAAATTGCTCTCATGTTTATCAGAAGGTACTAGATAAGATCGTTAAACAGGCCACAAAAATCATTGGCTCAACCTTCAATCTCTACAGGACATATATTCAAACAGATCATGGGATCATAGGAAGTTACTAAGCTGCTGACCCTGGAGCCAAATGTTATGCCCAACTCAGCACCTGTTGCCCTTGTCTATCAGGGACATAGGTGGGATCCTGGAGGTGACTTTTTGGTCTCCCATCCAATCATCCAGGTTATGCTTAAAAAGGTACAGCAATGTGCTCTGCTTAACACGAAGAGGGAGCATATTCCACAGATGGGGGAGACACTGGGACACAGATCCATCCCACCAGTCAGTTCTATTGATGTTGCGGGCTATGTTTAGGTCCCTAGTAGGAGTTACATGCGTGTTGTTGGATTTGCGATTATGCAGCATTTCCAATAAGGCGAGGTCAGAGATAGCTTTGTCTGCTAGACAGAGAATACCTCTGAGCAGCCTGTATGAAACTGAGTAGAGAGACGGGATCTTTAGCCTAGCCACATAGGAAAGATGGTTGAGACCCTGTATTCTCCTAGTCAGGAATCTCTGCAATTTCTTCAGCTGCTGTAGGTGCTTAGCAAGGTATATGCCAAATGGGGCATTATACTGGATTATTGACCTGAAAAGGTAGAAACGTAGACAAACTTCAGAAAAAACAAGTAGAAGTGCTGGGCAGTAAGACAAGTCTCCAAAGCCTTGGATTATTGACCTGATAAGTGAAGAGTACGGGGAGGTTATGACTTATTTTTTCCTAGATGCAATACCCTTTGTTATTAGATGATGCCATATAGAATACGCTTCATACTACAGAGGCTACATGGTGGTCAAATGTCAGATTGAAATCAACCTGGGTGTCCAAATTCCTCACTACTGGATGCTATGGTAGAGTCCGAAAACTGTTGAGGGATATACACCATCCAGTTTATGGACTGTTCACACTCCTGCCATCAAAGAAGTGCTACAGAAGCTTTAGATGCAGGGCATCCAGATTCCATAACAGCATCTTCCTACACGCTATCAGACTGCTGAACAACAAATCCATAGCCTAACCTGCTAAATGGATAAAACATTATTTATGTGCAATATGTCACTGTTATTTACATAACTATATGCATAGTTCACTTTGTACGTCTCTGTCTGCACTATGAAAACTGCAAACTGTAAGTTTATGGCATATATTGGTGGTGGGTAAGTTTTACATGTGTGCCTCTTTTATGTATTTATAGTACTGTTTTTTATATCCTTATATTTCTACTGAGTCTGTTCCTGTTGTTGTATTTTTGTTTCTGCTGTAAAAAAGCCTTCAATTTTTTACTTTATTTATTTTTAGTGTAATATTTAGATTTTTACTATTTAAATTTTTATTAATTTAATATGTCTTCCTTCTGTAAACTGTCGTTCTTATGGTATGGGTCTGAATATCAAAATTTCGAACAGTGATGTGCACTTTTCCTCTGTGTTGAGCTTTATGACAATAAGGTTTACTTTGACTTTGGGATTATGCACTTCTTAAAATGTCTTTTATTTAGTTAAGCCAAAAAATCATACATTGTAAATAAGTAAATTATACTATATATATAAATTATATTCATTGCAATAAGCAAACTGTTGCCATGACTGTGGCAAAACGTTATATTTACCATGCAATACACTGAGAGAATGTGTCCGTATAATGTAAGGTTTCGTTTCTTGGACGACTATTGCAGTATTACAAACTGTTGATTTATTTATTTATTATTTTATTGAACATTTGTTTACCAGGATGGTCAGACTGGGCAACAGTGTCCATTTGCAGCAGACGCCTGAGGAGAAAAGCTCCAGTACATTTTTACTAATACATATTTAGTACAACAAAAAAAGTTTACTATACAGCTTATATGTATCTACTTACAATCTAGCAGATATCAGTAAAGCAATTTATATACATAGGAGATTAATCAACAAAAATATATACATGAGAGATGAGATTAACACATGAATAAAGTTCAAATACAGTACAGCATGTTTTAGATTTTCTTAAGCCTCTACAGTACATTTAGTATGTCATCTGACAGAATACAGTTTACAACTGTGAGGAAGACAAGGGGCTATAGGTAAGGGAAGAGGAGGTTACAGGAGTTGTAGAGTGGATAGAAGTGTAGTTGGAGGTTATATCTGAGTGAGGGCGACAAGGGGATATAGGTAAGGGAGGAGAAGGTTACAGGAGTTACAGAGTGGATAGAAGTGTAGTTAGAGGTTATATCTGAGTGAGGAAGACAAGGCGATATAGGTAAGGGAGGAGGAGGTTACAGGAGTTATAGAGTGGATAGAAGTGTAGTTAGAGGTTATGTCTGAGTGAGGGAGACAAAGGGATATAGGTAAGGGAGGAGGAGGTTACAGGAGTTATAGAGTGGAGAGAAGTGTAGTTAGAGGTTATATCTGAGTGAGGAAGACAAGGGGATATAGGTAAGGGAGGAGGAGGTTACAGGAGTTATAGAGTGGAGAGAAGTGTAGTTAGAGGTTATATCTGAGTGAGGAAGACAAGGGGATATAGGTAAGGGAGAAGGTTACAGGAGTTATAGAGTGGATAGAAGTGTAGTTAGAGGTTATATCTGAGTGAGGAAGACAAGGGGATATAGGTAAGGGATAAGGAGTTTACAGGATTTATAGAGTGGATAGAAGTGTAGTTAGAGGTTATATCTGAGTGAGGAAGACAAGGGGATATAGGTAAGGGAGGAGGAGGTTACAGGAGTTATAGAGTGGAGAGAAGTGTAGTTAGAGGTTATATCTGAGCGAGGAAGACAAGGGGATATAGGTAAGGGAGGAGGAGGTTACAGGAGTTATAGAGTGGATAGAAGTGTAGTTAGAGGTTATATCTGAGTGAGGGAGACAAGGGGATATAGGTAAGGGAGAAGGAAGTTACAGGAGTTATAGAGTGGATAGAAGTGCAGTTAGAGATTATATCTGAGAGAAGTTAAGTCATGCAGGGTTAGTACATGAGCAGAGCCAGGTAGATGTTAGGTGATCTTTTAGTAGTTTCTTAAACTTGGTGGTACTGGAGGTGGATCTAAGATCAATGGGTAGGGAGTTCCAGATTTTGGTGATACTGTTTGTGTGTAGCGAGTCACAAGCATTATTGCTACTTTTAGTGATGTTTACTAGGTTTTTGTTACTGGAGTGCAGGGTCTGGTTATTGGAATAGTGAATAAGTGAGTATGTTGGGTTATCTCTCCAAATAACCATGACGTAAAGCCATGGTATCAAAGTCAAATCCTTCCATTGAGCCATACATCCAATGTATGAGCTAAACCTGCAGGTGAAAGGGTATATAAGTTGATGTATAAGAAAAAAAATCCTCAAACTATCTCAACATCAGTCCAGTGCATGTCTCACACCTGTTGGTCTGTTCTACAAATGGTTGTTGGCCTTAATTGGTTGAGATAAATGTCTTGCTGGGGAACCCTCCTTTCTTTTTCACAGAATTTTTGCCATTTGTTGTTCTTTTAGATGTCAGCTAGGAGGAGAAAGTGCAAATGCAGCAGGCAGATTTCCCTTCAAGGATCTCCACTTCCAGTGCCATTTCAGGTTAGCGGCACAGCATGATTATAAAAATTCTACAATTTGTCAGTATGTCTTCCCAAAAATATAAACAATCCAACTTTCGTTGTTCATATTATATTTGGAAATGCAGCATTTGAAGCACATCCGACTCCCCAACCTTGATGTCCCCTCATTCATAAAAGGGAATTTAAGAGGCCTAGGCATGAAAGCACAGCTCCTACCACTCCTCAAAAGGGGCCTTTAGAAACCTCTTCTGATGAGGAAGAGGATGATTCAGATTCTGAGGGCACTCCTTGGCATATTCATCATAGGTCCATTCACCAGGTCAAGTGAGATTAGATGATGAAGATACCATTTCCCTTTGATTCCTCAATGGAGGAAGCTTCATTTGTTGAAACAATTGTCAGTATGATGAAACACTTTGAATGTAAATCCAAATAAATCTCTGATATTCAGCAAAGGTACTATAAACTTCTGGAGGTTGACACCCCCTCCTGCTCCTGTATCACTTGTTCTAGAGGCCTTCTTGGATGCCTTTGCATCCACTTCACTAGACTCCCATCCTCCAGCCCCTAACAGGTGTGTAGATTTTACAAGGTCTGTGAGGAATTAAAATTCCTGTACAAAAATCCTGTTGCTAACTTTTTGTCTACTAGCAAATCCTCCAAGTTGTTGACTAATGCAAATGCTCTTCCTTGTGATAGACAGCAGGGCAGTGGACAAGTTAGTAAAAAAAAGTCTACGCATCTTCCACTCAGGGTTTTAGAGCCTGCAACTACCAGACTCAGATGACCAAATATGTATTATTGTTTTTGTTTAATCCAGGAAATAAACCACACTGCCAACAGCACACCACTACAAGTTTTTTAATAGGAAAAACAAAACACCCCACGTCTATTTTGTCCAACTTGAACAAAGTCTAGTGTGCACATGAGTAATCGAGTAGTGGCCAACACGTCTTATCCATAAAAGTACAGGCTTTCCAAGTGGCTGGACAGAGCATTAAACGTAGCTGTGATGTAGTAGAAGCTTCTTCCAGGGCAGCTGCTATAGACCTTGTGATCAGAAGGTGCATGGTTTCATTCTCAGCCACTGCCAGAGGCCATTAAAGCAAAACTGTTAGATTCTCCTCTAAACAGGGACGTATTGTTTGATCCAGTGGCTGCTAACCCTTTCAAGCAGCTTCATGAACAGGACAAGCTCAAAGCTCATAAAGGACTGTAGACAGATCTTTTTAACGTCAGTTCCCAGATACAAAAGGAATTATCCTCCCAAGCCCCCTTCTTTTGCTTGAAGGATATCGAGGCCTTTCCACAATGTCAAAAAGTTATCTAGGAAAAACTTTAGGAAAAATCTGAGAGGGACTCCAGACAAGGCTGGATGACTATCCTATGCTCCCTTCCCCACCTTTCAGTCCTTCCCTGCCCTTCTCCAAAAGACTCTTCTTGTCTCTAAAAAAAATGGTTACTCATCACACCAGACAACTGGGTCCTCTCCATCATTCAGCATGGGTATAGAGTGACTTGAAAAGATCTGACCCCTTTTATGGACATTCCCCTACCCCCTCATTACCAGATTCAGTTCATGTATCCCATCATTCAAACTGTAATTCAGCTGGGTACAATCCAGACATTTCCCTCTCAATTCCTAGGGAAAGGGTTTTATTCCACACTATTCCTTGTACCAAGAAATGAAGGAGACTGGAGACCATTACTGGATCTCTCCACTCTCAGCACTTTTCTACACTTTCCTTCATCAAAATGTTTACCTCTGCAGACTGTGTTACCTCTCATTCAGCCTCAAGTCTTCTTAGACATCCTTTAGGTCAAGGGACATTTTTTGCAGAGTCTACATCAGTGGTGCATAACGCCCAGCCCTTGATGCAACACCATCTGCCCCCCAGAGAGTAACCAAAATTTAAAAAAAAAAAGTGAAAAAATGCTATGCCTTACTCCAGTCATGCAAACTTTCCAGCATGCGCTTACTTACCTAATTGACTGTAGTTGCGCACACCTCTAATTTTAGCTGCGGAAGTAACTATTCTTTGTTGTTTATAACTTGTAGTCTATAAACAATAGTAACTTTCTGCAAGAGTTTGTAATAAGTCATGGCTGCAAGCCAGAATAGAGTAAATGCAAAGTTGATGTAGAAAACAGGCAATTTCATAACTGCTGTCTTAAGTAAAAATGCCAGTCACCTGTACCTATTGTAAACTCGTAATGACTTATTATGTTTTGAGGTGGCCCGCAGATGCATTAAGAATTCATGAAGTGACCCTCGCCACAAAAAGGATGTGCACCACTAGTCTACATGTTCTATACATGTCTGAGTTTTCATCGGAAGTCTCCAGCTTCTCCCACATCACAAAACAATTCTAGTTGTTAAGTTACCAGTCTTCTGAATTTTTTGTAGAAGTGTGTGTGCATATGTGCCTATGAGTGTCTGTGCCTATGTTTCATCCAAGATTGTTCTCTGCTGTATGTTCCTTTCTTGCCATGATGGGCTATAGCTCCTCAGGACATCAGACTCAGCTAAAGTGTGCACTGGAAATGAACGAATGAATGAATGAATGAATGATTGCAAACTATATAGCAATGTTGTTAATTCATAAATATCCCATTGTTTTAACATAGGTGCAACCACTTACATTTAGGAACAGTCAGCCTGGCACTTCCATCATAGTAAATTGGTTCTGAAACACTCAGGTGTGTAAATTGTTTGTTACATCCCATGGAATGAAAAGTGGATTCTTTAGAAGTGTTCTCTGCAACTGGGCTATCTCATTACCCCTACTGCAGTGATGTTAGTGTATGGAATGAGGTTGCGATGCAGAGAATGAAGATGCCTGCATGGGAGATGTGCTGAGAGGCCTACCATCCGTGCTTGTAAGTCATTTAGGGTACCTCCAGTCATTTGTTAACTATTGGAAGTGCATCTCTGAATTGGTTTTCAGTAAATGTGTAGGGATCAAATTTATACTGTCATGTGAATTTATGACCTAAAGTAAATTTTAGAATTGGAAGAGCATATTTTGTTTTTGTTTTCCATGAGTTCATGACCTACCTATCAAATCTACCCATTTCAGCAGCTAGCACCCTATTTTCAACAACCATTTCTGCCATGGTGCTAATGGGCAAAACTGAGGATATTCCAGTATGTTCCTTTTAAGCATATATCGCAGGCCATTTTTGAATCCTTCTGTTCAAAATCATTTCAAGAATTTGTTGGCGGCTGCAATTTTCAGCTTGCCTCTCAGTCAGTCTTTGAAACAACTACTTCCTTTCTTTTGTTGTGAACCGTCTGTGCATCAGTCTTCATTTATGTCTTCTTCCTTTTATACCATGTCATCCTCTTTTACAGCCAGGAACTCTTTAGACTGTTAATTAGTAAAATTAATCCTGTAATGTATTACATTCAATACAGGAATTAAAGAAATAGCTAAAATGTCCCATAGTAACCTTTCATTCCTACCTCTGAGCTAGGCCAGTTTTAGACTAGGTGGGGCCAGGAAGAGTTTGCCACTAAGTCTTTGTCAAAATCCACTTATATAGTGTGGGATGTGGGGGCCACTAGGCTTTCAAAAGCCTTGGAGGTCTGGATAATCTATGATGCATTTTATACCTTATTGTTGAAAGATAATGACATGCTGACTTTTTTCTGCTACCCAGTAGAGTTACTAATGCACATATCAGTAGTATGTACATCCACATATATAAATCACTGATATTTGCTCACACAAACACACACACAGAATGACACTGCCCTAAGCAAGATCTGTCACAAGATGCACAAAGACATGCACACTGCAGCCATACCTACAGGCAGATTGGAGGAATGTCAGTTCATTTGTGACATGTCTTTGAAACAGCAGGATAAAGCTGACATAGAGACAGCGAAGACATGCAGACTCCATACAAGGAGCCACTGCTAAGAATGGAAACCGTGATCTTGGTGCTGTAATGTCAGCAATATTCACTGCACCAGTACGCTTGTGATCAGTTGTTTTCACATACATCCACAGCCGGCTTTAGGTACCAGCCAACCCTACGGTTGCTGGGGGCACCCAACCACAGCAAATTATCTTATCCTGATATTTTGTAACATGTCTGTCAAACCAACAAAATTTAGTAGCATTTTTGTATACTTAATAAACTGCATGGATAATAACTCTTATTTATATTTCCTTTAAAATTCAAAGATATTTCTGGTTGTAGTAACAGTGTTTTGTCAAGTAACAGGCATCAGAATTCCATTAAATATTTTCCACTGACATAGTGCCCCTGGTTTAGTTACAGCATACTATTGGACATGTTCTCCAGTAAAACTAACTACATAGCCAGCTTTAAGTCCATGCTATACCCGTGGCTGCAAGGGCCCCCCCTTAATCATCTGTGACTGTGTAGTGGCCCCACAAAAGCTGCTGCTGGTTGTGGAAAAATGAGGAAGAAAAATGTATTAATTTCCTAATTATGCTGTAATCTGAACAGGACTGTGATATGACCCTGTTAGGATGAAGCTAGGAATGAACATGAGCAGGGTAAGCACTAGGGAGATCAGCAGCCCAGAGTGACTTATCGCAGTACAAATTTTGGATTTTAAGAAGAGCTGATGCTTCCAATCTTCAGAGATGTTTTTTTCTTTCAAGGAGTTTTATAAATACAAGCAGAACACCATATACTATAACTATTAATTCCTTTGTTTAAGAATTCAGTGCAGTCTCAAACATAATAGAATAAAGGCTCAGAATCAGGACTACATTTTAAATATTACTCTAACTTGCTTAAAAAATTCATAGAATAACACTCTTTGCATCAACATGCATTTTTGGACAGTAAGTATAAAACTCAGATGTCTAGATTGATTGTTTGTAGTCCTGAATGATTTACCAGCAAATCAAACATTTTACGAAGGAGAAAGCAGAAGTATGAACAAAATCAGGGGGGAGTCTGTGAAATCAGGGACAGTGATGGGTATGCATTACTCCTCAATGAGATAAATAAGTGACTTACCCCTGCTGCTGTTTGACGATTGCTAAACAGCCATCACTGATCTGGTGTGGCAGTACCACTGCTGCACAATGTATTGCTGTTTGCTACTGCTATGGTTTATGCTTGTGCATGTCTGCGTATGTGTGCAAAAAATATCACTGATTTTTATCTGTGCACACACCTAATAATGCCAGGACACAGACAGTATTCTTCTGGGTATCAGTAAAACAATGTACCTAACAAGTAATTATATTTTAAAAGTAAGACATAAAATATATCACAGAACATTCAGACACGTAGATCTTCTTGAAGTCTGGTGGCCTCCACTCCCCAGACTGTATGAATGGATACTGGGGGCTCCCTTAATCACTGACTCTGTGGGGACCCCCACAAAAGCTATTACTGGTTGAAGACAAATGAGGACAAAAAATGTATCAATTTTTTGATTGAGCTGTTTAACCTAAATGTTGCTGAGGTATGACCCTTTTAGGATAAATCTGATAATAGCCTCTGGCTTCAACCACACCCATTCTAAAACCACCCCTGCTCAAATGTGTGTGTAAGGTAGGTTATGGGGGACTGTGGATTGTGTGGTTATTACAACTTTAATTTTCATCACAGTCAAGCCATGTGCAAGTGAAGTCATTATAGCTTGTGATTGAGCTGAAGACAGTGTGGTCATTGTTTATTTACTTTTCTGACATACCTCAGAGGTGTAAAAAGAAAGTTACGATTGCTTGTGTAGGGGTGGTGTATTGTCTAGGAACAACAAATTAGAATATATTACTGAAATCATTCTCACAATTACACATCAAGCACATATACATGAGGCTGACTTTGAGGATTAGGGGTGAGGAAGCATGCTATGTATACGTATATTAGCAGTCACTTGAAATATATGGCTAAGGTAATTTAAACCTCTGCTTTCATCCTAGTCTAACACCAGAGGGATGTATACATAGTGACTGTCTTTTGTGGGGGGGTTAGGGAAGGAGGCAGTATTCCCAGATAAGACCCATGTATTCCCACAATTGGCGTGTTAGTTTATTGTGAGCTACTATTTTGTCAACTTTGAACATTAAGCCTTAAGCACAACTTACGTCTTCCTTGAAAGAAAAAAATAAGACTGAAACTCATTTCTCTTTCATGATTTTTGTTTAGGCCACCATTAGAGTAAAATGCTGAGAATATGCTCTAAAATGCACCCCAGGGCACATATATAACCCCAATGGCTTTGGGGGCACCAGCTTAATTGAGTTATTTCCTTAAATAGTTATTACTGTGCTGTCTTGGTCAGGAAAGGTGTGCTGAAAGGATGCAATGAAAACTAAAGTTGAACAGCAACAGCGGATTTCTTTTCTTAATCATAATTTCTGATCGTGCCATTATTGGATGAAAAGGATGTGTAAAAAGAAAAAAACTTCAAAATGCACTTCAGAGCATATAGAAAGTTATGGCTTCTTGACAAAGCTGAGAGTAAGGCAAAATGTAAGAAAAGAAAGAAAAAAGTAATGTGCGTGGTATGGGGAGCCCAAAAAGGAGGGAGGGATAAGAAAGGAGGGCTGCAGGGTGTTGGGGGGGGGTGTTGAAACAGTAGGCCTAGTCATCACTTCATTTAAGTCCAGACCTGTACATAGAGTTGTTGTAATGTATCAATTACAACTAAATGCCAGTAACTAAGTATCCCTTTGCTAGACAGGTCAACAAAGTGTGGTATATAGGGCTGTTGTAATGTAAGAACTTGTAGCTACAGGTCTGTCTGTGCGTACTACTCCTAAAAGTTTCCAGCACAAACTAAAAGGTTTCTTAAGAGGTGTGGTATTGACAGGGTGATACTTATACTGGAAGTGCCTAGGGGCCCCCCAACTTGACATTTGCTGGGGGCCCCCAAACTGCTAACACCGGCCCTGCATACATCCTGCCAAAATCACTAAAAGTATCTAGTTATTGTGCTTAATATTGATGTCTGACTGTCACATAAAGTGAAAGAAAGTATGGCTAACTTGTTACTCTTAAGTACACTGCAAAACCCTGCAACAAACACACACTGACACAAGCATAAGCCACAGCAGTGTTTGTTTTCCACTGGTTTCAGCAAATACAATGCATTGTGTGACATCGCTCCTTCTATACCAGATCAATGACTATTTAACAGTAATCAAACAACAGAAGGGGCTTGTCAGTTCTGTCCACAGATAGAATCATCATAGAAAATACATAGAATGTACAAGTCAGTTGGGACCTTGTTGTCATTTATGCCTTGTCAGTACCCAGACTTATACCTTACCTCCTGTTTCAAGGAGTGTTAGGCCAATCATACCAGGGATATATTTTTGCATACCAATCAGTGGCGGCTGGTGATTTCAAATCAAAGGGGGGCTGCAGGAGCCAGCTGAATGGGTGGGGTCAAGGGGAAGGGTTGTGGCCAACCAGAAAGGGGAGGAGCTATGCCCAAAACCACAACAACTAACTTTAATTAAATACACTGCCCTGGGTGGCAAACCATCATTATGAGAGTCCAATCAAGACAAAAATAAGTGTAGAAGAATAAAAATATTTCAATGCATTGGCTGCATGACAGCTTACTTAATATCTAGATGGAAACAAAAGGTTGTGAGGCATGAAAAAATAAATTACTTTTTAAATACATTACTGGAATGCCAGTCAAAATCAAGTACAAGCAAAACCAGAAGCACTCAACTCAAACCACTTCTCCTTGCACTGCAGTTCTAATTATAATTTATATTCAGCTTTATTAAAGTGCCAAGTAACATGCTGAAAGTAGAAATCTCTGTGATGCCCCCACTTGTAAAAATGTTTCTTATCCAAAAAAGACCTGCTGCCTGACAACTATCTACTTGTTTCATGGGGAAAACATGTAAGTAAAAAATGAAAAGCAAACAAGAAACAAGCTCAAGATACATTGCTTAAAGGATTACTGTACAGGTTATGGACCACACATGATCATTGGCATTCTGTTTAGTTTACAGGTAAAGTCTGTAGAGATGACTGGAAGTCTCCAACAAGTGTAATGAGCTTTTTAAAATAATGGAATCCTGTCCTTTAATACCCAAGGCTTATACATTATCTAGTCAAGTATTCTCTGCATGGCAACAACAGAAAGGCTTTCAATGTTGGCAATTCTTTAACAGTATGCTTATTAAAGCTTACTTGCATCTTATGACCTCAGACAATCTTACATTATGGTCATTAAAGCATTGCTACTTAAACACAGAGCAACAGGCACTTTGAGTAATAAGCATAAATCAACAGTACAAAAATATGACAGAAACCAGACCTTTCTGCAAAATCAAGGACAGATGAAAAGCCACTGTAGTACTTGTGTCTACCTTGGATGGGTGGGATTCTCTGCACATTTACACTGCATAACTACTCCTTGCCTTGCTTCGACACATCCAGAGTCACTACATGGGGGAGTGGGGTGTAACAAGTATGTCACAGTTTGAAATGTCTCTGGCTGACTTGTGATGGCCCTGACACATTTGTCATACCTCTCAACCTCAGAGCAAGAAATCTGGACAAAGCCATACAAAGAAATGGGACAAAGGCTCAAAAATAAGGACAATTTTTAAAATATCGCTCTTATAACCTTAGAAAGCTAATAGAGGTCTTGCATTAGTATGAATTTTCTGAATGGTATGAACTCTGAAACTCAAATGTCTGTCATTATTTTCTAACTTCAGTCTTTAATTATTTGTCACTAATTTGCCCAAAAAACCACAATTTTATGAAAAATGGACCAAAAAATGTGATGTAAAAATATAAAATAGCAACACAATACAGCTGGGAACCTGTCAAAGAAGGGACACTTTAATATTAGTACTGCTAACTTGAGCAGCTGACAAAATAAAATAATCTACATGCATTTCTGAAATAAAAGTAATCTGATTATTACAGTTATTTCTTAATTATAAATCCTCCATGTTTTCTTCCAAAATTGCTATTTTGCAGAGGGATCATTAGGGGAAGAGCAACATTTTGAGTCAAAATCAGGGACAGTTCAGAGGTTTGGCTATGCCTAATTCTATAAAGCAATTTATTTGCATGTACCTCGCAACCTGTTAATGCAATAAATCTGGACAAGGCCAGATATATTGGGGGAACAAACAGTACTAAAAATTGCTCTTGTACAAACTGGGACATAAATCTGGACAAGGCCAAATATATTGGGGGGAACATATGAACAGTACTAAAAAATGCTCTTCTATAAACTGGGACAATTGATAGAACAGGTCTTACTTTAGCATGCATTTTTCTGAAGGTTATGAAGTCTGAAACTAGGTGTGTCATTATTTAGTGACTTAATTCCTAAATGATTTGCCAGAAAACCACAAATTGTTATGAGGAACAAATCAAAAATAAGAAGCAAAAAATCTATTCATTCTTTGAAAATCTGGACAGTTGGGAGGTATGGTTCAGCTGGGGCTGTCTAAGTTTGCCGCCCTTCCCCCTCACAAAACCCTGGTCGAATGGAGCCTCCCTGCAGCCATTCCAATGATCCATTACTTTGCTATTTCACTCCATTTACCATAAACACTAATGTGCATACTGATTTACTTCTGTGATGATTTGAACTTCATTTGAAAATTTTATTTTTGCATTTTACAGCACAAACACTAAGACATCTGCTAAACAAACTTGGCATTAAACCTTCTCTGCCCTTGAAACTCACATTCACTGAAACAACATTAAAATCCACATTCAAAGAAAATACATTTTACTCGTGGCAGATAAAAATTAATTCTGGGCTGTTTTCAAATCATAGGCCCCTTGCATATGAAACATACATGTGCTCTTTGATGCACCTTCCTATTGCTTTGAACATTTTTCCAGTAAACAATGAAACAAAACTGTCCAATTCAGAACATTTCCATCATAAAAGTCTACTCAAACTTCTACAGTCCACTATTATCAGTAAATATGCACAATTCTACAGTCCACCATTATCAGTAAATATGCACAATCTCTGAAGTAGTAAAAAAGTCATCTAAATAATTCCACGTTAAATAAATCTGTAATGAAGAGGTTGGTGCTAGCAATCACCTTTATATTTCATGGTTTCATCAAACAATAAAGTGTCTGATGCCCCTGTGGAATAAATTGCCTAAATTACATTAAAAATAAGCTAGTAATATTGCAATAGGAAATGGATGGCAAACTGATAACAGGCTCATAATTAGTATCTTAACTTTCAGTACGGCAGCATTCACCCCTTATGGGAGTAGAACCAACAACCTTCTGCATCAAAAGCAAGCATGCAGCCTGTTGTGCTATTAGCACTAAACTTCTCTTCCCCTGCAGCTCTCAGCTCCTTGTAAAATCTACTCAATACTCAACTGCATCTCAACTTCGCAGCACAAGAAGTCTGGAAAAAGCCAAATTTATTGGGGTGGGTCAAAAGGGCAAAAAACAGGGACACATTAAACATTGCTTGTATAATCTTGGAAAGCTGCTAGAATAAAATGCTGAGTTACCACCATACATTTAACTGCCAAAGTCCCTGTGCAAAAAAGAGTCAGAACAACATACCACTATGCCAAATCACCTGCTTTGTGAAAGAAAAATGCTGTGTACTGTACATTTTACAGACAAGGTCCCTGTGCAAAACAGTCAAGAGCAACATACCACTACGCCAAATCAGCTGTTTTGTGAACGAGAGGAAAACTGAAACTTAAATGGCTATCATTTAATGAATTCGGTTCTCACCATAGCTGTCAACCTCTTAGCACAAAACACCTGGACAAACCCAGTAATGAGGGAATACAGCCCTCAAACATATTCAGTGAATTCAGTTCTTGCCATAGCTGTCAACCTTAGCACAAAAAACCTGGACAAAGCCACTAACAGGGTATTACAATCCCAAAAATAAGGAAAAATTTCAAATAGTCATCTTATAAACTTACGAAATTGCTATAATAAAAGGTTGTGTTACTATATATTTATTGCTAGAATAAAAAGTTGTTTTACTATGTATTTTCTGAAGACTATGAAGTATGAAATTCAAAATGCCTGTCAATTTTACTTCTGATGGAACAAAAACAATTTTCAGCAGAGGCCCAGGGAGAAATACTGTAGACACGTCTTTGTAAAATGGCAGGATACCAGAGCAAATCCACACAAACACAGAGATAAGATGGAGACTCAGATAAGATGGAGACTCCACAAAGAAGGCACCACAGCCAAGAATCAAACCACAAACCCTGTAGCTATGAGGCAACAATACTGCCACTGCACCATCAAATATGTAAGAAATTAAACATTCAGAAACCTGAAGTCTGAAATTCAAATGCCTGTCAATTTTATTTAACATTTGTTAATCAGGACAGTCTGACTTGGAACAAAAAAACAATTTTCAGCAGAGGCCGAGGAAGAAATAATGCAGACATGTCTTTGTAACATGGGAGGACACAAAAGCAAACCCACACAAACACAGGGAGAAGATACAGACGCCACAAAGAAGGAAACCCAGCCAAGAATCAAACCTGAGAACCTGCAGCTGTGAGGCAACAATGCTACCAGTGCACCATCAAATAAAAGCAAGCCCACACAAACACAGGGAGAAGATAACAGACCCCACAAAGAAGGAACCCCAGCCAAGAATCAAACCTGAGAACCTGCAGCTGTGAGGCAACAATGCTACTACTACACCATCAAATATCAAGCATTGTAATATTTACAAACCACAGATATTATGAGGAACAGATCAGATCAAATATGAGGCAAAAATCTGCAATTTTTTTACAAATGGTGGTGGGTAGGGAACTCAAGTCTTTAACACCTGCATACAGGGTACAGGGTTCAAGCCTGAGGTATTCCCTACCACACCACCATGAGCATCTAGGGCATTTTCTCACACACACACACACACACACACACACACACACACACACACACACACACACACACACACACCCCTAACCAGTCCAGCATAACACTTCCCTAACCAGTCCAGCATAACACTTCCCTAACCAGTCATCATAATCACACACACACTTCCCTAACCACAGTCCAGCATACATTCAAATAGTAATAATTAACACACACACACTACAAAGCATCAGTCCAGTATACATTCAAACAATAATAAAATAATTAGCACACTTACCTGTCCTGGCTGTCCATTCTCCATAATGTACATCCAAATGCCCGAGCAATAATCCAAAGACCCGCGAGATTCCTGAGATCCAAACCCTATAATCCAAAGACCCGCGAGATCCAAACCCTTCCCGATGACGTGAGACTGACTGCTGGTGTTGCAGTCCAGCCCCGACGCTTTCCCAGCGAGTCTGTGCACTTTAAAAGTGCACAGACGTCTCCTCATGTTTCCCTACCAGGACTGCCTGGAGCATGCGCAGTAGACTCGCAGTAGCCTGGACTACTGCGCATGCGCGAAGTCCACGAATTTTAAAACTTTTTTTTTTCCTTTTTCTTTTTTTTTTTAATTTCTTTTTAGTTCTTTTTGTTGAGGGGGCTGCAGTCTGGCAGTCCAATAGCACGGGCCGCCCCTGATACCAATCCAATTGCCTAATTTCTTCTTAAAGGAAGATAGTGTGTCATATTATTGATCTGGAGAGGAAGTTTGTTCCAGAGAAGTAGTAGTCATTGAGTGAAAAATCTGCCTGCCCACTATGATTTGCTTATTTGCTGAAGCAAGTTCAGATCTTTGATTCTAGTGTTCACTGGCTGTTTGATTTGTGGAGTAGTATGAGGTCTTGGACTGACAGATACCTACCAGCCAGGAAGACAAACCACAGCTCACCCCTAAGGAGTCTATAGATCACTGAATACTGGGACAAGGCCTCCAGCCTCTCTTGGTAGCTCAGCTCCTTTTGGCCCATAACTTTTTGTCAGGAACGTTTAAGGTCTGTCTCTTTGATATGTTTAGTAAGATACAACCCAAAGGAGACATTGTATTTGATGACAAGCCTGATTACTGTAGAATATAAAGGGGTAAGGACTTGTTTGGCTATAGATGAAATACCCTATGTGATCAGCTGTACCAGATTTCCTGACCACTGTTCTGACTTGATGATCAGAGGAGAGGGAATTATCAACACATGTTCCAACGTCTCTCATTTCTTCATTTTGGAGTGGCACATTTTCTATACTATAAGTTGGATAGAGGACTTGTTTACCAAATGTAACAATATTGCATTTTTAGCATTTAGTTTTAGGCCATTGTAAGAGCACTAGCTATTAACATGTAAGTTGGCCTTTTAGCTTCTGCATATCAGAAGGGAATTTGAGTGTAAAGCCCATTTTGCAATCAACTACAAACTTGGGTAACAGAGAGACTTCATACCCACCAATGGCAGCTACTTTATTGATTGTATATTCCTCAGTTGTAATAAAAATGGTGACAGTAAAGTACTCCAACTTGCTTTACATGAATGCATACTAGTCCTGTAAAGCCAGATTTATGAATGTTTAACTTGATAATGACAGCAGGATCAGTCATTTTCATCCACAAACAGCCCCCATACATAGTAATTGTAGCAACATTGTTGAGTGCATAACTTTTGGAGCCCTGGTTTTGATTAAAATAAAATAAAATAAATAAAAATTGATTAGTGATAATAATGATGATGATAATAATAAAAATGGCTAGAGTAATGCATTTTAAGTTTGTTACACACAGAGTCGCTGTGATAAAGTATTTATCTCACTTCCCACTAATGCATACAAGCTTTGTTTCCATTTTTGGGGGTTTTTTATTCTGTCCTGCCCATGATCTTGTGAAGCAGAAAGCCTATCAATTGATTGGTCAGGTGTATAGCATGTCTGTTCTAGAGCACCACTGCTGAAGTTTATTTGAACTGGGAGCTGCAGGAAGTATATTTTTCTAATGTCAAGAAACAGTACTATTTCTTTACTTTGAAATAAATAAATATCTGAAATGCAGCCCTAGCTGAAGGATAATCTATGGCTTTACATATAATATCTGGGAAGGATGGCCAAAAATTGTTTAAAAATGTATAAATAAATGAAGATGTTTGAAGATGCAAAGTAAATCAGTTTGAACCAGTGATCTCAAACCTAAGAAACCCTGTTTAGTTCAAGAAAAATATAAAAGTGGTATGTTTTATAACTGGAACAAATGCAAGAAGCAAGACGTCTAGTTTCAAACTTATTTGAAATGCAAGACTATATATTGTAAGAAGCTGTTTATGGAAAAATATAAAATATGCCATTAAAATGTGCAAAGGGACTTGTGCCAAGAAAATAATCATAGCATTTTAGTCAGGCTGTCAGTTGTATTAATTAATTAATTAAGTAATTAATTAATGACAAGTAAACTATCACTTTTGTGATGTGAAAGAAGTGATTGCCTGACCAACACAAGTGAGGAAGAACTTTTTCACTCAGATGGTCACTAAGAGGCATAATATGGGTTCTGATTGAGAGGGACCAGACTACTGGAGTTTGAAAGCACAGCTGGCACTCGTAAATATATCCTGATGGAAAATCCAGTGAAGATAGTTGGTTGTAAACTGAAAGGAAGCCCTTATGAGGTCTGCAGCTGTGACTTCTTTAAACAGCCTGTTTACTGGAGGGGCTGTAAGAGACCGATCATATATAGTAGAGATAACCTCACTTTACTGGATCTTTTATTTGCAGAAAAGGCAAATCTGATGTGTGGTTTTAAGTCTACCCACTAGGTCTTTGAAACTTGCAGTGTGTATCCAGGTATATCTCTCAATATATATAGATGTATAGATAGATATATACACACACCCACACAAACCAAAGGGTAAAAAAGGTTAAGCAGACAAACATTGAGAAAAAGCTGCAAGGAAGACCCAGCTGAGTGAGTATCCTCACTGTGTAATATGTTAAACTTCCTGTTGTGGAGGCCCATGTGATAAATGCAAATGACCCAATGATCCCATAAAGATATAGCAGTGTTTCAGCTACATGGCTTCTGAATGACTTTTTAATTAAGCTTTTATGGATGCATTCAGGCTAGTCTCTCTCTCTCTCTATATATATATATATATATATATATATATATATATACAGTCATTACAGTCATTCACTTGAGCAGAACTCATCCACAGGTGAGATACATACACACATATCATTTATATTTATATATATATATATATCTATATATATATATATATATATATATATATATATATATATATATATATATATATATACACACACACACACACACACACACACACACACACACACACACACACACACACACACGCATGAAGGAGACGGTATGGTGGGTCGACGAGTGAGGGAGATCACACAGTTTTCTGGGTTTGGGAATATTCCATTTCCCCCAATTTTGTGCGATCTCAGACTTTTAGTATATAGAATTAACTGGAGGGTGAGTAGTGCAGGGGGGGCAAAAAATTATTTCTTTCTTTTTTTGTTTTTTTTTTTGTTTTGTTTTCAGGTTTGCATACACCAAGGTTGCATCAGTATTCATATATGTGAGGTTTTGTGGTTCCAGTTTGGGATTTCAGCATACATATTTGTTGATGAAAGTTAGTGTAATCATATGTGTGTGTGTGTGTGTGTGTGTGTATATATATATATATATATATATATATATATATATATATATATATATATATATATATATATTGATAAAGTGACAAGCTACAAAACTAATAATGAGCCGGCATCTGTCTACTTCTCTAGCAGTTTAGCCATTTCATAAAATGGTGCTCTTGAATCACCTATGAAAAGTGTCAATTTGGCCTTGTGTGTTTATGCGGTTTTCACATAAGTAAAAAAAATTAAATAAAAACCTCTGTATGTTGTGTATGTGTACAATATTTATTGTTTTTCAAAAAATAGAGATGCGAATCCTGCAGTTATAAGTTTCTTTATTAGCTACCCATAACGATATTATTTCCTGGTCATACAAATAAAGAATAAAGAAAAACTTCAACGGAAGAAATGCTAGGGTAATTATTTGTATTCTTGGCTGGCTGTATACATTTCCCTTTGCACTGAGACCTTGGGAAATTCAATTATCACAGTCCTCTACAAATTCTTTAAGTTTAATATTATTCCTTTGGTCAGCTTGTGTCATAGGACTTCAGTTATTGAAACACAGAACATAAATTCACTGCAGTTATTAAGAAAGAACATTATGTTTTAAAGGACAGCATATTCAATTCATCCTGATGGTCAGGGGATGTTATAAGCTGCACTGTTTCTGAACATTGAAAAAAATACTTTGGCCATTGTTATAGTCTTGGAAAGCTGAGTCACAGTTCAAATTTAATCATATATCATCAGAAGTCCTGAAATAGCTTTAGTGTTTACCTTCTTTTTGTATTCTTTCTTTTCAGTTCTGAAATAAGTTTAGTGTAGCTTTTTTTCTGTTCCTCCTTTTCATTTTATTGCTAGTTAGCCCTTTTTTGTCGTGGCCACATTTCAAAAAATGCAATTAACAGAGAGCTGCTGTTACATATGTCAGTATTTATTCTTCAGAATCAATCATGTAATGTTTTTAAAATACTCTAGTGAATAGTGTGTTCCTGTGTCTCCCAGCTCTTACTGTGCCATCATAAAATATGTTTAAGTACTCCATTCACACCGTTCAAAAAAGTGACGGAGAAAGGTTGTTGCCGTGGAGACCAGATTGATGTCTCACAGACCCAAGGTGGCATTTGAAGTCAGGCAATTCATTTTAAATGATGGCTGGTAAATCAATGTTTGAGAAACCAGAGCCAAACCCCTGTGTTAACGTCAAATGTCTTGGAAACAAAGAAGATATTCAACAAATGAAAGCCTGGCACCTTGTCTGTTTGTTGTATAACAAAGGACGACTACAAGTGCATGGTTCTGTGGTGTAAATGTTTATTCAATGTAAGCAGAACATACTGGATGTGTATTAAACTGGACAGATTTCACTCACTGAGTAAATGTGGTACTATCCCTTTTAAAGAGAGGTCATGGAAATACCCCTATTCTAATGTTCCATTTTCTTATCTGAACTGATGAAATGTGAAAGCAGGAGACACTTGTACATTTTTGACCTTTGTTAAAGCCTTAAAGTCGTAATAGTGTTGAATTATCAGGACAGCTTTGTATAGAAGTGGATTGACCTTCCTGAATATGGGGGAAATTCTCTTTTTTTCTTGTTTTGAAAATCTGATGGATTCAACACTCGTATTTTATTTAAGTGGCATTTTTCTTTTTGTATGTGTTTTAACAGTAGAGTACATGCATTGATAAAATGGGCCAATTTAATAGAATGCTGTTGCGTATGTCTTATTGGGATTTATTTTCATAAGTGCATGCCATCTGAGCCAGTGTCATCTTCATTACAGTACATGGTTTTCCCATCTTCGTTTCAGTATCATAAAAACACTGTAGGTAAAGAGGTATTATACAATGACTGGCCATTAATACTCAAAAACGAACATGCTGATTGGCCAGCCCAACCAGTGTGCCTATTGTAAATCTGAGAATATACCAGTGGAAAAAGGTCCAGTCGCCCGGACTTTTTCTCGTTAGTATATCTCGTAATTTATTTACTTTTCTTTTTTTGAATAAAAAAAAGAAAACAAAAGAATTGAAGCAAATGAGGAGATAGCACAGACAAAAACAAAATGATAATCAGGTACATTCTGCAAAACTTAAAAAACATACCTGATTATCCTTTTATTTTATCTGTCCGACTCTCCTAAATGCAAAAAAATCTCCCAGTTTCTTTTTTATAGTCAATAAAAAAAAAAAAGAGGAAGCAACGGAGATCTGCTTTTCCCCATTGCTACTTCTGCATAGCACTGATATACTGCATAAGCATGGGAACACAAGTCCCATACGCATGGACAGTACATCAAAAAAAGCCCCAGGATACCAGCAAAACACGGAAGGGGAGCATGGACGCATTATACAAAGACATTGTTTAAGAAAAGTAAGTATTTTTTTGTTGAATAATGTCATTGTATAATAGTAACCCACGGCTGGGTGTGGGCAGTGCTGGATTTAACCACATTTGGCTTTGTTTGGTCACTCGGGCTTCGCCATCGTAACCAAACCACACCAACCATGGGTAAATCCAGCATTACCCGCACCCAGCCATGGGTTATTGCTTAACTATTTTCTCACTGTGGGTAAAGAGGTACTATTTCCTAGTTACTAGAGGCTATCGCTACTAGCTGTTATAGTCTAGCACATATGTAGAAATAAAGATTATTCATTGGCAAAAAAAAATAAAAATCATTGAATCTTAAGTGACAGACTGCTTGCTGAAATTCAATTTTTAATTAAAAGGTTGCACAGTAGTTTCATTGTACATTGACGAGTACAAGGAAACTGCCCATTGCAGTCTAATTCATTAGTTATTATAAACACACAGTCCATATGAGCATAAGATTAGGACAGCACACCCTCTCCTCTGACATCAGCAGCTACTTTTCATTGTTTGCAAGAAATAATTTCAAATATTTCTCTTTATATTGATTTAAATGCCCTTGCAAATATTTGTGTACATTGTAATTAACATACTGCTATATCACTTTTCTGCTCTTAAATCAGTGTGGTCCCTGTGAAACACTGAGGTAACTACTAATTGCAGGTTTTAACGAAAATGTCTCAGATAAAACATACTACTCTCTTTTTAATATAAATTTCCTAACAAATATTAAGTCAACTCCCACCAGCAGTTTTCATTTAGTTTTCTTGTGTTATAGTCTGACATAATTTATTAATTCCACTGTGATAAACTGGTGTCCTAAAAAGTCATGACTTAACCTTGCACATGTCTGCCCCTTCTAGTAGCATACTGAATGGTATTGAATGCTCAAACTGACCCTGCTGTCCAGGAATTGTAATGAAGGTGAAATTGCCCACTGTTTAACAAGTAGAACACAGTAAGCCATAAAACCAGTGTTTTGCCACAGTTTTAAGTTGTTGATAAAGGGTCACATATGTTAAATGTAAGTGAAACTGCTGTGGTTCTGCTCTCTGCTTTGCTTCCTTTACCTGCCAGGATATGGAGTCTGGTTCTCCTATGACCATGAATTGGAGTAAGTAGGTAATCAGAAAAGCATAGTTAAGGAGGGGCAAATTGGGCTGCCACTCTGGGTGTAAACTGTTAGGGGACAAGATCAACAGATGCTGATTGGTTAGTAGGGCAGTACTGGCATTTATTTATGTACTGGCATTTCTGAATGTTAGTATGGAAATTAGTTCTGATACTGCATTTACTACTTCAGCACTTTGTGGTATAAGTTGTAACAAGCAGTCCACTACAGTTTTTAAAATTGTTAAAGAATTTTTTTTGGTCCTAAAATTATAGTTTATGGGTGGACCTGATGCTCCTTATGAGAGAGGTAAGAAGTGCCAAACCACAGTGAAGAAGATACCTTTTTGCTCCTCAGGTAGGATTTAAAGTATACAGATTGGGAAAGAACTGACCTGGCCAAGAAGTGCTACATTGTGGAACAGATGGGAATGGATCTTTTTCCTCTTCAACTTAGATTTAAGGCGTATCAGATCCTGGAGCAGCATCGAGTGCAAGATGCTCAGAAACAGAGGATAAATGAATGGACAAATTAGTTTTTCCCCATATTATATATTCTTGCACCATGATTTCTAAGCAACATTCAATTTCTTTTGTCAAAAATGGATTTCATTTAACAGACATCCTAGGAGTGTAAAATATAATGAGTGTTTCTAAGTCCAAAGTGTCTTCTAGTCATATGCATAAAATGGAATATGTGGATATATTGTAAGATGCATCAGACTTTTTGGTACTGGATTTTGGAAATGACTTTCATGGTGAAACATCTTTGTTGAACGTTGAGTTATGTAGTTAGTTTTATTTTATGTATGAGTTCTCTCATGGATGCATTTTTACTGTAGCTCTGAGGTATATTTTAATATTGTTTAATAGTGGCATGTAACTTTTTATCCTGCTATTTTAGTAGCTCAGAGAAGGCTGTATTCAGATACGTTAAGTATGTATTTTAGTTATATTTTGTTTGATATTATTAGATTTAAAGTGGCAGGTCCTTTTCTGTCAGCATTGCTGTTTCCTGATTGTCTAACCTTGGTTTATGTTTTACTTTTTGTTCTTTTGTTGTTATTTTTCATTGGTTTGATTGTGGGTTGTGTGTTGATTTTTTTTTGCATGTTGAATGGGGCAGAGTGTAAGTGATGAAGTGGGTTCTGTGGTATTAAGTGCTTAATGACACAGAGTGGTGGTAAATGTTGGATGATGAAGCATGTAGAGTTGTGATTAAAAAGCACTTCAAGTAGATAATTTTATCATACCATTTTATTAATATATTTATCTTAACATTGATTTACACGTTGTGGTGGAAGAAATACATTTCATTTAGCTGGAGTGCAGGTCTTTTTATCATCATCCTAACAGTGTCACTAAAGACGGACATACACATAGTCAATTGACAAATGTTCACCCATTCATTCGACAGATGCTGCATATCCTACAAAATTAAATTTTTTGACATGAAAATTTATTCTTGTTTGTTAACCAGGAGCATCTTACTGTGAATACCCATTTTCAGCAGAAGCTCATGGAGGAAAGCTCTGTGCTCAAAAACAGAAGCATAAACAATATTTGAACAGTAGAAAAAAAGTAACAAGTACAGTTGTAAATAGCCACAGTTTCTCTGTAGATACTACTTGACAACAAGCATAGTAAAAAGTACAGTTGCAGATGGCATATCATAGTAAATATGGAGTCTGACACCTGTAGGGCACCAGATGAATTCTTGTTCACTTTACAAAAAAAAGCATATAATATGAAGTATACCTTTTGAGTAGTGCATGGGAAAGGACTGATTACATAGCAAACTGTACTTCGTATTCACTGATATGTTATAGCAAATGATAAAAATTATATGAAATAGGAAACTTTAGCTAATTCAGGGAATAGGGAAGAGTAAAACATACTTGAAAGTACAGTTGTGTAAAGTCTTACCATAACGGTAGATGTCCTTGCCTTCCCTGCTGTAGTATTCTTAACATTCGGGATTTCCTGCTGTGGAAGCCTGTCATCTGGTCAGTATACCAAACACTTGCTGTTGCATTTAAAGGTATACCTGAATGTCACTCATATGCTCCTTGTGTACCTTAGGGCGTAAAGGTGACATTCAGGCTTAACCATAAACAGAACTGATTGCCGCAGTAGGAATACCAGTCCAAGGAACCCAAGAGGTAACCTGTACATCCAAGAAGGCAAAGGACTAAGGGGGATGGAGGGTGGGAGTGAATATTGCAGCAGTGAAGGCAAGGACATCTTCCATTATGGTAAGATTTTGCACAACTATACTATGACCTTACATTCACTGCTGCAGTATTCTTAACATTTGGGAGAGTGCCAAAGCTCAAGAGGAAATATGGGAGGGGAAAGGAGAAGAAGAGTCCCCTAAGACACCATGGGGAACAGCACTAGCAAAACCAGCTCTAGCTCTATAGATACCATCTAACTTGTAGTGCTTAGTAAAGGTATGCACAGAAGACCAGGTAGCTGCTTCAAGAATAGAATTAGTATCTAAGCCCTTGAAAAAAGCACCAGAAGAAGCCACCGCCCTAGTAGAATGAGTCTTGACTGAAGAAGGAAGCCTCTAACCATGAAAGTTGTAACAAAAGGAAATAGCCTCAGAAATCCAAGAAAAAATATTTTGCTTGGGTACAGCTAGACCCAAAGATCCTGGGTGAAAAGAAACAAACAACTGATCAGATTTTTGAATAGCCTTACTCTGATCCAAATAAAATCTGAGTTCCCTATGCACTTCCAAAATATGCAGCAACCTCTCACTGTCAGAATGTGGAGAAGAGAAAAAGTAGGCAGATTAATAGACTGATTAAGGGAGAGCTCATTAACCATGTTAGGCATAAAAAAGGATTAGTACATAAGGACACCCTGTCCTCATGAAAAATCAAAAAAAGGAGGGTAACTCTGACACCCATCTGGCAGAAGTAAGGGCTAACAACAGAACAGTCTTCCAAGAACAATGTTGCAAGGAAGCTGAAACCACAGGCTCAAAAGGAGCCCGATTCAACTTCTCCAAAACAAAATTAAGATCCCAGGGAGGCAGAACAGGCTTCCTGGGAGGTCTAATAATAAGGACACTTTGAGAAATTGTTTAACCTCACATCTAGAAGCTAAAGGAGGAGAAAAAGGCAGATAAGCAGAGATGCTTGATAAGTGGGCCTTAATAGAAGAATAGGCCAAACTAGCATTGAGCAAGTCACACAAATAAGGGAGAATCAAAAGAACATCCACAGTAAGTGTGTTCAGGCTACAAGACAGACACCAAATAGAAAACCTCCTCCATTTGGATAAGTAGGATTTCGTAATAGTAGGTTTCCTGGCCTCCTACAGTACCTGCAGCATGTCTTCAGAATCCTATCACCCACAATGTCAGTTGAAGCGTGGACAGGTGGGGATGGATGAGATATCCCTTGTCTTGTGTGATTAGATCCACCCTGTGAAGTAACTTATGAATGCCCCTGGCTAGATGCAGAAGTAGAGGGAAACAGTGCTGTCACGGCCAAAAGGGAGTCACCAGCAAGGTTTTGTGGGCATCCTGCTGAATTTTGAACAGGACTTTCGGAATGAGAAGAAGGGAGGAAATGCATAAAGAAACATCCACTTCCAAGAAAATGAGAGGGCGTGTACACCTTCCATACCAGAGGACCTGGGACTCTGGCATAAAACAGAGACAGAGAAAGTTGTCTGTTCAGATGAGAGGCAAAAAGATCCAATTGAAGAGTACCCCACTGGTGAATAATGTCCAGAAACACATCCTTGTGAAGCATCCATTCATGGGACTGAGTTAAGGACCTGCTCAGAGTGTCTGCCATAATGTTCTAACCAGAAGGGATATAAACCACCTGAAAAGTCACTTAATACTTGACAGCAAGATCCCATACCAGAAGTGCCAACTGGCAAAGAAGGTAGGTCCTTGTTCCTCCCTGCTGTTGTTATACCACATTACTCTGGTATTGTCTGTGAAGACCGTGAGAGGTCCTGGAGAGAAAAGAGGATGAAAGGCCTGAAGGGCCAGCAGAAGAGCTGTCATCTCTTTGACATTGATGTGCTCCCTCCACTGGCAAGGTGACCACAGCCTCTGTAACTTTAGGGACCCAACTCTCACCCCCCAACCCACATCTGAAGCATCTGTGAGCAATGCCGTAGCGGGAAGAGGGGGGAAGAAAAGGTATCAGGTTCAGGAACAGCTGCCGAATCTGCCAGTGAAGTTCCTGTCTGAAAAAAAGGAAGAACTACAAAGTGTAGAGGATGTGCATGTTAAAGCCACACCGACTTCAGAAACCACTGAAACTTCCTCATGTGAAGTTTGGCCAGAATGGTGAATGCCATGAAACCCAGAGCTCTCAAAAATTCCCAGACGCCATGGAAGCCAAAGGAAGGAGAGTCTGAAAGAAAGAAATGAGAGTTAAGGCCTTCAGAGGGGGATGCAATCATATGACTGAATCCTGAAACCCAGAAAACCATGTTCCTGAGAAGGAGTCAGAGAAGACTTTTTGAAATGTATCAGGAGCCCCAGGCTTTTAAGAAGGGAAATGGCAAAATGAAGGTTTTGCAAAAGAGTGTGTGGAGAGGAAGCTTGAATCAACAGATTGTCTAAGTTAGGGGAATATTTGGATCCCTTGAAGTCTGCAAAAAGCAATCACAGAAGCAAGGCATTTGGTGAACACCCATGGGGCAGTAGAAAGGCCAAAGGGCAAAGCAGAGAACTGAAAATGCCAGGAAGAAACAGAGAAATGTAAAAGCCTCCTGAAAAGAGGATGGACTGGAATATGGAAATAAGCATCCTTTAGATCCAGAAACACCATATAGGTCTGAGGGATCAGGAGAGGAAACAGAAGCTGAAAACATAAAAAAAAAAAGCAGGAAACATCCAAAAGGAAGGCACTTTTAAAAAAGTGTTTAGTTGAGAGAGGTCTAGAATAGGTCTCCAAAAAGTGAAACTGTTCCTGAGGAGTTTGAGGAATGCCCATAAAAGAAGGGTGGGATTTCCACACCATAAAGTACTCCTGATGAATGATCAACAAAACCCAAGAATCTTGAATGATCTAAAACCAAGCAGGAAGAGAAAAAGAAGAGCCAACACATACCTAGACATATGGGTCTGATAAGTAATAGCCCGAAAACCTAAGGTAGCGGAAGTGTAAACCTTCTTACCCAGCCTTTCCATAGTTCTGCTGTCCATGTCAGAAGGCAGTAACTTGGGCAAGGGAAACAATTGAGGCAGCTTATCAGAGGCCACAGAGACCACAGAAGGGCCAGCTGCAGGACATTTATACAAAAAGAAACAAACCTCAGGCACACTATAAAACCTATCAGGATTCTTGGGAGGAGGGGGTAAAGAATCAGGAGCATGAGAAGCATTGAAAAAAACATCCAGGAAAGTAGCCAGAAGAATAGCCACAGGTTTAGTAGACTCCAACTGTAACAACTCATAGTACCTCCTATCAGGGACCTGAGCACAATCCCACTTAAAAAAATCCATCATCCTAGAGAGCTTATCCCCAAAGAAAATTTCCTCAAAAGGAGCATCAGGACTAATCGATTCTTCCTCTTCTGACCCATAGTCCAAAGAAGAAGGAATCTGAGTAGAGTAAGGCAGGGAATTGTCATCAGAAACCGTCTCAGTCTCAGAAGAATCCTGTTCTCTAGGCCTTTTAAGAGGAATAGAGGACCAAGGAGGAGCAGGAACTGAAACCCTCTGAGGAAGCTTTAAAGACATTAAAGTAGAAAATAGCCCCTGAGTGAAAGCCTGTCATTCACTTTGAGGATCCCTAGGAGCAGAAGAAACATGATTTAAGTTTTTGTTTCTTTTGTAAGGGAACTTCCCCTCCAAAAAACCGAGAAGACTCAGAACCAGGATGGTAGTCAAGAACCATAGTAGGAACCTCTTCCCCAACTAAAATCTGAGGAACTCCCCTAGGAAAAAATCAACTTTGGTTCCCCCTGAGCATCTGAGGCAGATGCCTTCTAAGCCTCATCGGGCATGCTCTCAGTTGGAAACTCACTGGCTTCTAACATGGTTGCTTTAGAGGAATCCAACAACACAGTCGGGTGAGCATCCGGGTTTGTAACAACCTCAGGAAAAACAACTAGCAGAGGCTGGACAGTGAAAGATGTCAGTCGTATATTTTTCACCTTCTTCTTCCTAATGGCTGACCCTCAGGGAAGGAGACTCCATCCATTGTATCTTTAGCAAAAAGCTTAAGACACTGGCTTAAGATACAAGGAAAGGAAAGAAAGTCTACTGCAAAGGGTTTTTGGAACAAATGCCTAGCAAATAGAACAAGACATATGGTCATGAGATGCTCCTAGGTAAAAAAGAAGCTTATTGTGGTGGTCTTTATGGAAAATCTGTCTCCCACACTGGTATTTACCCTTCCTGGCTGACATTAACCCCAAGAAGCACAAAAAAAGCAAGAGAAAACAAAAAAACCCAACAAGGCACTTTTCTGCAGTGCAAAAACTGTAGGTAATCACTGTAGAACGAAAATGCATTAAATTAGCAAAATGGATGCAGGTAAACAGACAATGGTGAAAAGATGCATTCAGACTGGTGGCAAAGAAGTTCTTTTTATGGTAATCCTGAATGTCACCTTTATGTCCTACGATATGCAAGGAGTGTTTGAGTGAGGTTCAGGTGTACCTTTAAATGCAACAGGAAGTCTTTGGTATACTGGGTGGACGACAGGCTTCCACGGCAGGAAATCCCAAATGTTAAGAATACTGCAGCAGTGAGTGTAAGGATATCATATTTTCTGGTGTTCAGTAAACCAACATATGGTAACTTTTTAAAATTAAACAATGGAAAAGAAAAAATAAAAGACAAACCATAACTAAATTCAAACCAAGCAACAGTGCGCGGCCCCAATGACAATAAAACGAAAGTGAAAATCCAAGGAATCAAAGTTCAGTGTTAGAGTAAAACAAATACAGCTTTTATTTTTCCAACGAGTAAGCGCTTTCGCCATAGGCTTCATCAGACTCTTAAAACAAACACACAAACATAGAAATCACTTTTAAAACTTCTAAAAGCTGACTATTGGTCAGCACAACGTGCTTATCACATGTTACGTTGAATTAAAAAGACATGAACATATACATAAAAAATATAAATGTAACAACATAAATTCAACTGTTAGAATACATATCGCTGAATCATTTACTCTCTGCGTTCCAAAAGTTTAAATAATACAAAGACACTAGTCAATACAAGCGTGCTCTGATCATAGATTTTTCTACTCACTGCACAACTTTTTTGCGTACTATAACATAGCCCAGTGACTAAGTGTACATACTCAGTCCTGGTAAATTCGGGTTCCAAGATTCAGCGGAACTGTTCGTGAATGCATTAAATGCCTCCATAACCTAACAAATTATGTATATAGTCTTTGTACATCTTCATGACATAACAAACCGTGGCCTTAAAATTTCGTTTACCTAAAAGTTCAACTGTCAGCTTACATATCGCATGAATTGTTTACAACCTATATTCCAAATGTTTAAATAATTCAAAGACACAAGTCAATGTAGGCATAACCTGACCATAGGTTTATCTATCCATTGCATACCTTTTAATGGACTATGACATAGCCCAGTGACGTTATGTACATGTTCAGTACTTGTAAATACAGGTTGCGAGGTTCAACGGAACTATCCGCTAAAGCATTAGATGCCTCCATAACCTGACACATTGCGTGTCTAATCTTAGTACTACATCTTGACATACTATGCCATAACCTTATATACTTCATATATTTAGTCACATCTCATCATTTCTAGTTCCGGTATTCAACGGAACTTTCTGTGAAGTCAGGTCGTTATATTTAGTCTGCTGCAAGCAGAAAACCTGCATTTGCTAATTTCACTGATGCATGTCGCTAATAAAAATGAAAACTGGTTATTATTGGAGTAAAAGCAGTATTCTTTTGCTACGTACATATGTCTGACTATTGTTGGATGTCTTTGAAGACAGGGTGGTTATCTCAGTGTGGTAGTGCTTTTAATGCAAGATTACTCAGTGTTAAAATCCACTCTATATATTTCTTTAATGAATCTATATTAATCCCTTAAAGACGAAAGTCAAACTCCCTCCTTCACGTGTCCGTGTAAGAATGCATATTTCATGTTAATATATGACAAGGTGCACAATTACATGTGAACAACATAGGGAACATCTAAAGGGGGTCAAAAGTTCCGAGTTAACAGAACTAGTAGTCGTCATAAAAAACTCTAGTTAATACAGAATTAAAATTTTTGAATAGAATACAGTGCGTAAAGCTCTTACCATATTACATATTATGAGGCTGATCACTATCTTTGGTCCTATGCTATTGTATTAAAACTTCTAAATTGTTAGTTTAAAACTTTAAGACATATATAGAGACTTTAAGACATATAGACCCTGAATAGTAGTGAGCAGCTGTTTCTAACATTAAACGTGACTTCCCATATTCATACTATTAAGCAAGTTCATTTGTAGTAAAACTATGAAAAAATCAATAAATAGGATCCCCTGGTCTCTAATCCATGTTACTAGTGTAACAATTTCTAATGTGTACTAACATACTCATTGTGACCCCTAACATGACTTTTCATGAATCTCATCATCTACGTAGTCTTCTATTTTTCAAAAACGGTTTTAAATGTACTTTATCATTGAGGCCGGGCGGTCTGTCTGATCCGGCCTCAATGATAAAGTACATTTTTTCATAGTTTTACTACAAATGAACTTGCTTAATAGTATGAATATGGGAAGTCACGTTTAATGTTAGAAACAGCTGCTCACTACTATTCAGGGTCTATATGTCTTAAAGTCTCTATATATGTCTTAAAGTTTTAAACTAACAATTTAGAAGTTTTAATACAATAGCATAGGACCAAAGATAGTGATCAGCCTCATAATATGTAATATGGTAAGAGCTTTACGCACTGTATTCTATTCAAAAATTTTAATTCTGTATTAACTAGAGTTTTTTATGACGACTACTAGTTCTGTTAACTCGGAACTCTTGACTCCCTTTAGATGTTCCTTATGTTGTTCTTATGTATTTTGGCACTTCGTCATATATTAACATGAAATATGCTTTCTTACACGGATACGTGAAGGAGGGAGTTTGACTTTCGTCATTATGGGTTTAATATAGATTTATTAAAGAAATATATAGAGTGGATTTTAACATTAAGTAATCTTGCATTAAAAACACTACCATACTGAGATAACCACCCTCTCTTCAAAGACATCCAACAATAGTCAGACATATGTACGTAGCAAAAGAATACTGCTTTTACTCCAATAATAACCAGTTTTCATTTTTATTAGCGACATGCATCAGTGAAACTAGCAAATGCAGGTTTTCTGCTTGCAGCAGACTAAATACAACGACCTGATTTCACAGAAAGTTCCGTTGAATACCGGAACTAGAAATGATGAGATGTGACTAATATATGAAGTAGATAAGGTTTTGGCATAGTATGTCTCGAAGTAGTACTAAGATTAGACACGCAATGTGTCAGGTTATGGAGGCATCTAATGCTTTAGCGGATAGTTCCGTTGAACCTCGCAACCTGAATTTACAAGTACTGAACATGTACATAAAGTCACTGGGCTATGTCATAGTCCATTAAAAGGTATGCAACGGATAGATAAACCTATGGTCAGGTTATGCCTACTTTGAACTGTGTCTTTGAATTATTTAAACATTTGGAATATAGGTTGTAAACAATTCATGCGATATGTAAGCTGACAGTTGAACTTTTAGGTAAACGAAATTTTAAGGCCACGGTTTGTTATGTCATGAAGATGTACAAAGACTATATACATAATTTGTTAGGTTATGGAGGCATTTAATGCTTTCGCGAACAGTTCCGCTGAATCTTGGAACCCGAATTTACAAGGACTGACTATGTACCCATAGTCACTGGGCTATGTTATAGAACGTAAAAAAGTTGTGCAGTGAGTAGAAAAATCCATGATCAGAGCACGCTTGCATTGACTTGTGCTTTTGTATTATTCAAACATTTGGAATACAGGTAGCATACGATTCAGCGATATGTATTCTAACAGTTGAATTTATGTTGTTACATTTATATTTTTTATATATATGTTCATGTCTTTTTAATTCAACGTAACATGTGATAAGCACGTTGTGCTGACCAATAGTAAGCTTTTAGAAGTTTTAAAAGTGATTTCTATGTTTGTGTGTTTGTTTTAAGAGTCTGATGAAGCCTATGGCGAAAGCGCTTACTCGTTGGAAAAATAAAAGCTGTATTTGTTTTACTCTAACACTGAACTTTGATTCCTTGGATTTTCACTTTCGTTTTATTGTCATTGGGGCCGCGCACTGTTGCTTGGTTTGAATTTACGTTTTGATATAGCGTGAGCTTCCTGCCTCGACAGAGAGCAGCTCTGCACTTGGATTTTTGTGTACAAACCATAACTAGTCAATCAGAAAGCATTCCTTGCAAAACTGTCTCAATTCTAAATGTCTAATCTAAATGCAAACTATCTACAAAAGAAAACTAAACTGTAAAAGTAAGTAACCTTAATTTAACGCTCAGTACAATATTAGAATTCAATAAATAAAATAATTGACACTATAAATTTTTACTTTAATGGCACATAAGTAAAACATTGGTGGGGGGGACCACTAGACACCAGGGGTAGTTTTTTTGAATTCCTGCATTAAAGGCATTTCTCAAAAACGTGGTTGGGGAAAACACTAGCCACTCTGGACTGCACTGTATATCATGCCTTACTGGTGCTTGTACATAATGTGGGTCAGGGGTACAACATGTTACCAGGGCTTACAATGCACATCATGCCTTAATAGCACATATAAAAAAATAGCAGTTTAGGTTGGGGGGTAGTGGGAAATTAGATACCAGGTTAGACTCTCATGCCTTAGTGGCACTTACAAAAGATGTGTGCAGGGGGAACACAAGGCACTAGGAAAAACTCTTCACAACCATTCCTTAATGGCACTTACAAATGTTGTAGGCAGGTGACCCAGTAGACAACAGGTACTATAAATAGCACGCCTTAACAACACTAAAAATATTCAAACCCTGCACCCTTCCACAGCCAGCACAGGATATTAGTCCTCTGTACCACCACTAGACATTAGAAAGTTGATGAGAATTAAAAGTAAACACAGAAGAAGAAAAATTACAAAGGAGGGGAGAAAATAGGCTTTGTACCCTGCATCCTTGTCAGAGGAAACATCAGCATCAACCTGTTACACTAACTGATATGTTATTATGTAGGTTTGTTTTTGTTTTTTTTTTTCTTTGTGATGAGGTTCTTGGGCATTCTTTAATGCCTGCAACAGTTCTGGAGTTATAAAGGAGAGGGACAAGAGACATAGAAAACACATAGCACAAGAAATCTAGACAAAGCCAAAAGTAATGATGGCAAATACACAATCAGGAATGGATTTTAATTATTTCTCTTATAAACCTAGAAAGTTGCTAGAACAACACCTGTGGCACTAGCATGTGATTACTGAAAGATATGAAGTGTGAAGGTGGGAAAAAAGATATACTGGGGATAATCTGAAACACAGGAACAGATATGGGGTATGTGCATGTGTGGGAAAGTGAATGGAAGGGTGCCTATGTTAAACCGATGCATCAACTACCAGTATTAACTACTGCTGGAAAATGCTGATTAGCACTAGTGGTAGTTAACAGCAATTCAGAGACATGTAGATTAGCCAGTAATGAAATTTTTCCTTATTGCAGTTAATGCTTGTGTGTCTAAATTTCGAAGTATTTCATTGCGGAAACAGGGCCTTTTTATGGCAGCCCTTAACACAAATTCTAGGGATATTTCTGTATCTTCGGGACAGTGAACAGTACATCAGTCAACATGTGTAATTTGAAAATCAAATATGCATTCATTAATTATTATTTTTTGTATGAAAACAGGTAAGTATGTATGTGCAACAAATACAGAATGTACACTAGTTAATATACATAACTAGTAAACTAAATCAGAATTGCTCGTAAAGCGAAAGATCATGTAACGTTACACTAGAACTGGATTTTGAGAAAAGATGCAATATTTAGATGCAAACCTAGGTATAAGTTAAACACTGTCAAGATATTCAGTCTACATTAATAAATAAATACTAACACAATGCTACCTTCTACCTGCTTATCCAGCAGTTGATCAGTTCCACAGATTAGAAAAGTGTTGATCTTCTAGAAATCTAATGTACATTTGTCTGAGATGCACCTTAAGGAAGATGGATTTTCTTTTCTGGAGCATACATACATAGTTAGGAAAGCATGCATAGTGTGCAAAACAACTTGCAAAGCTCTGTGGATAATTAGTGTGAATTATTTATGCATACTTGCCTCATTTAGCTGACTAATGACTTTTTGAATTGTCGCACTGTTTTTTCTGGGTTTAGGGAAGCGCAGCGTATGCTAACCATGGTGTCATACTGAATTCCACTTTGTTGTTTCAGCAGCATTAACTTTTGTGAGCTTTCAGTGATAAAGGTTGTAGCATACTGACAACAGCTGTTAATGTTCATTTTGAGATTATCCAAAGCACAGGTATTTCATCAGTCATGTGTGCAAAATAAATGAGTTTAATTTTCTCCAAAAGACATGAGTAGTCTGTGTTCAGCAGATGTGTACTAAATGAACTTTGGTGAACATATGGTTAGCACCAGTGGCAGCTGGTGACTTCAAATCAGACGGGGCTGCAGGACACAGCTGAATGGGTGGGGTCAATGGGAAGGGGTGTGGCCAACTAGAAAGGGACAGAATCACAAAACTGGGACTTTAAATATACTGCCCTGGATGCCAAACTCGTCATTATGAGAGTCCTATCAAGACAAAATGAAGTGGAGAAGAAAAAAAAATATTTCAGTGCATTCGCCACATGACAGCTTACTTACCATCTGGATGGAAACAAAAAGGTTTTGAGGCATGAAAAAATAAATTACTTTTTAAATACATTACTGGAATGCCAGTTGAAATAAAGTATATAAAAAAAAGCAGCACTCAACTCAAACCACTTCTTGCACTGCAGTTATAATTATAATTTATATTCAGCTTTATAAAAGTACCAAGTAATATGCTGAAAGCAGCACTCTCTGTGATACCAATTATACCCCTTGTAAAAATGTTTCTTATCCAAAAAAGACCTGCTGTGATGCTGCCTGACAACAACTATCTACTTGTTTCATGGGGAAAACATGATCAAAGTAAAAAAATGAACAGCAAACAGGAAACAAGCTCAAGATAAATTGCTTAAAGGATTACTGCACAGGTTATGGACCACACATGTTAGATTGGCATTCTGTTTAGTTTACAGGTAAAGCCTGCAAAGATGACTGCAAGTCCCTAAAAAATGTAATGAAACTCTGAAAATACTGTAATCCTACCCTTTATTACAAATACTGTTATATGTATTTCAGTACCTAAGGCTTATACGTTATCTAGCTATGTAAATATTTTCTGTATGGCAACAACAAAAAGGATTTCAATGTTGACAATTCTTTAACAGTATTTTTATTAAAGCTTACTTGCATCTTACAATCCCAGACAAGCTTACCTGATGGTCATTAAAGCATTGCTACTTAAACACATAACAACATGCACTGCAACAACATGCATTTTCTGAATAATAAGAAGCATAAATCAACAGTATAAAAATATGACAGAAAACCAGAACATTCTGCAAAATCAAGGATAGATGAAAAGCCACTGTAGTACTTGTGTCTACCTTGGCTGGGGGGATATTTTGCACACTTACACTGCATAACTGCTCCTTGCCTTGCTTGGACACATCCAGAGCCACTACGTGAGGGAGTGGGGTACAACAAGTATGTCGCAATTTGAAATATCTCTGACTGACGGTGATGGCCCTGACATATTTGTCATTCCTCTCAACCTCAAAGCAAGAAATCTGGAAAAAGCCATAAATAGAAGTGGGACAAAGGCCCAAAAATAAGGACAATTTTTAAATATTGCTCTTATAGACTTAGAAAGATAATACAATAGTAGATCTTGCATTAGTGTGAATTTTCTGAAGGGTATGAAATCTGAAACTCAAATGTCTGTCATAATTTTCTGACTTCAATCTTTAATGATTTGCCACTAATTTGCCGGGGAACGACAATTTTATGAAAAACGGACCAAAAATGTGATGCAAAAATATGAAATAGCCACAAAATACAGCTGGGAACCTGTCATAAAAAGGGGCACTTTTTTAATATTAGTACTGTTAAGTTGAACAGCTGACAAAATAAGAGAATCTACATGCATTTCTAAAACAAAAGTAGTCTGTAACTCTGATCATTACAATTATTTATTAATTGTAAACCCTCCACACTTCTTCCAAAATTGCCATTTTGCGGAGGGATTATTGGAGGAGAGCAACATTTTGAGCCAAAATCGGGGACAGTTGAGAGGTTTGGATATACCAAATTCTTTAAAGCAATTTAGTTGCACATACCTCTCAACCTTTTAATGGAGGAAATCTGGACAAAGCCAAATATATTGGGGGAACAAACAAACAGTACTAAAAGTTGCTCTTGTATAAACCTAGTTGATAGAATAACATTTCTTGCTTTAGCTTGCATTTTTCTGAAGGGTATGAAGTCTGAAACTCAATGTCTGATACTTTTAAATGACTTAAATCCTAAATGATTTGCCAAAAAAAAACACAAATTTTCTGAGTAACAAACCAAAAATAAGAAGCAAAAATCTATTCATTCTGCAAAAGTCTGGACAATTGAGAGGTATAATTCAGCCAGGAGATATGTGTGGCAGAAATCCTACATAACAGACTTAGCTCCCTAGGTGTGGACAATAAATAACCCCCCCCCCCAAAAAAAAAAAAAATGAAGATCTAAGAGAAGTGATTGCTTCGATCTGGCTTCATCACTTTCAGTAGCATTCAGACTCGGTGACAAAAAAAGTCTGTACTTGTAGACAGTTGATTTAACTGGTTCCTAATTGGACACATTCAACCAAGAGCTAGGAGGGGCCATACCTCAGCTGATCAGATAACAAATAAACACCTCCCTGATTTGTATTAAATTATATTCCTTGTATAATACAGTACAATTGTTAGAGGACATTTTAAATTTGTTTTGAACATTTTTCCAGTAAACAATGAAACAAAATGCATGCACTAATAATGACCAAAACTGCCCAATTCAGAACATTTCCATCATAAAAGTCTAATCAAACTTCTACAGTCCACCAATATCAGTAAATATGCACAATCTCTGCAGAAGTAAAAGTCATCTAAATAATTCCACATTAAAGAGATCTGTAACGAATGAAGAAGTTGCTGCTAGCAAACAACTTTATATTTCATCTACAAATAAAGTGCCTGTTGCCCTTGAGAAATAACTTGCCTATGTTGCATTAAAAAATGATAAGCTAGTAATATTGTAATAGGGAATGAATGGCAAACTGATAACAGGTTCATAGTTACTAGGTATCTCAATCAAAGAGGACATTCTCAGGACTGCAGTCAATATCAGCAATGCATCTACATACTGTGGGAGTAGAACCCACAGCCTTTTGCATTGAAAGCAAGTACACTACCTGTTGTGCTATTAACAATGCAAGTAGACTCAACATAAGCAGCACTAAATTTCTCTTCAAGCTCTCAGCTCCTTGTAAAATCCACTTGACACTCAACTGTATCTCTCAAGTTTGCAGCACAGGAAATCTGGAAAAAGCCAACATTTACTGGGGGAGGGGGGGGGGAGACAAAAGCCCAAAAACCAGAGACACATTTTAAACATTGCTTAATCTTGGAAAGTTGCTAGAATAAAATGTTGCGTTACCACCATGCATTTCACTGCCAAGTCTTGGACCCAGGACCCTATGCACTACAGTCAGAGCAACATACCACTATGCCATATAAGCTGTTTCTTGAACATCATGAAGACTGAAACTTAAATGGCTATCATTTAGTGAATTCATTTCTCACCATAGTTCTCAACCTCTTAGCACAAAACACCTGGACAAAGTCAATGATAGGGGAATACAGCCCCCAAACATATTCAGTGAATTCAGTTCTCAGTTCTCACCATAGTTCTCAACCTCTTAGCACAAAAAACCTGGACAAAGCCAATAATTGGGGAATATAGCCCCAAAAATAGGGGCAATTTTCAAATATTGATCTTATAAACTTAGAAAATTGCTAAAGGTTTTGTGTAGTGTTACCATGTATTTTCTGAAGAATATGAAGTCTGAAATTCAAATGCCTGTCATTAAAAATTCAGAAAACCAAACATAAGAGGCAAAAATCTGCTGTGATGGTGGGTAAGGAATTCATGCTCTTGCTACCTGTATCCAAGGTACGGGGTTTGAACCTGAATAACTGTAGCCAACAAGAATATCCAATTGGGCATTTTATACTCACACACACACAAACACACACACACACACACACACACACACGTTCCCTAAACTAAAGTCTGAATGCACACCAGTTCCCTACTGTTGCAAACAAAGTCTGAATCAGAGATTGCTTCCTAACACGCACACCCTTTCAGAGCTTGCTTCCGAATGCACACACCCTTGCAGAGTACCTGTATATATTCCCGAGTCAGAGCTTGCTTCCGAGCTGAGCTGCCAGTTCCCTAGTAGCAGAGCATGTCTAAGCCGAGAATGGTTGCACAGCTTTCTGACAAAAATAAAGTCCAGAGTGAGAGCTTGCTTCTGAGCTGAGCCACCAGTTCCCTGGTAGCAAAGCAGTCAATTGCAAAGCTTTCTGACAAAAATAAAGTCCGAGCCGCCATTACTCTCTTGCAACAGCAGTCCAAGAGTGAGTGCATGTTGTCTCTCCAATCACAGTGTGTCAAATGTGAGCCGGGGAGTGCCGGGAGCCAACCAGTTGCTATGTAGACTGCAGAAATTGCAGTCCATTCTCCTTGCAGTCTATGCAGTTTGTAACTGCATAGATTTCTGGGGCATCTACACTGAGCCTTTCTTTTGTTATCTGGACTGGTTAGACAGCAGTCCGGATAGGAAAGCACACATGCGGAGGGCTGCAGCTAGTTTTCTGTTCTTTACAACTGGGGGGGGGGGCAGCCAGGGTTGGCCTTAGGTCAGGTGGTGCCCTAGGCAAAAGGGCTCTACAGTGCCCTCCACACCACCTGGTGCCCCCTTCCTGATCTATTTACACTATCCAGTTTACTAGAAAAGTGCCCCTCCTAGAGCAATGCCCTAGGCGGCTCCCTAGTTGGCCTATGCCTAAGGCCAGCTATGGGGGCTGCAGTCCTGCAGTCCAATAGTACAAGCCGCCCCTGGTTAGCACATATATCTTCTTTTATGGTACGTCTTCCTTACACATATAGTAGACCTGTTGCATTATTTTCTCTTCTGATATACTTTGATAGGGTGATAGCCTTTGGTGAAGGAGTGGAGAAGTGAATTTGTTTTCAATCTATATAGCATAAATTTGTTCAGTTTCCTTATTGAGATCACTTACCGTAATGCATGAAATTGCAATTTCCAAGACTATGATTATCTGGACCATGAATAGGACTTTACTGCCTCCTTAGAATTAGTGTTAGTGGTACATATGAATTTGAATCACAAAGACATCAAACACCAGTTCAGTAAGCTAATTTGAATTATTCTGTTTCATTCTGTTGAAATCCACGTGATACACAGGCTATTAAATAACTTGCAAGTTTGAATCAGCTTGCATTATCTGTTTTCTTTCTATAGCGTAGTCAACTCCACAATATTTCACTAGTGACTTTCATTCTGTAACTTCAAACCTGGACTATTCTGACAATATATCCTGTGGTTTTCTTTCCCACTGTGCTGTCTAACACACAGCCACTTAACTTTCTGCCATCTATTATATATCAAGTTGCAACCTTTTATAGATGCCCAAAGGGAGACCTTTGTTTCTGCAGCTTTGGACTTTGTGGGTCAAACTACACACTCAAGCATGGGCAATGGTTGTTAGCCTGGTATACACCTATGAATTTAAGCAATAAAAAATATATATATTTTACTTTATTTCCAAATTAAAGAATCCATTTTGTAGAATGTTATTTTTTTCTTTTTATATATTGCTTAATAAATAGAAAAAAAATAAAAGGTAAAATATAGTGCCTCCTTTTAATGCAACAGTAAAAAAAAAAAATCAGCAAAATTTTTCTCCTAGACTTCAGGATATGCACTAATATCTCGGGCACAAATGCTGAAATCATGACTGACTGCACCACAAAAAAGAGGAATAGGAAATAAATCTTAAAATCTGTTTTGCAGTTTGCTTTTTCACAAGCAGAAGTGCCCTTTATATGTACATGTTTGATTTCAGGCAATATTATTCATTGCATGCAGACGAAATCTGGCTGAATAGATGCTTACCAGCACTTTTATACCATATTTACTTTCTTTTCTATTCCCATTTAATGTACCGGCAATTTCTCTCAATGTCAACTTTCAAACATACTTCTTGAGTTCCTGAGGACCACTTACTAAGTTGGTCACTGTCCTTTCACTTGGCCAATAAATTACACTGTATATGCCAGTTATTTAGTCTTCCTGGCTAACAGGTTTCTGCATTCAGGAAATGAAAGAAAACCTCTCCTGCTTTGTATTTCTCTGCTACTTGCTTTGTATTGGCTGTAAATTTACTCTCTGTTATAATATGACCTGAGGGTGGAGCCTTCAACACAATTTGTCACAGCAAACTTCTGCTTCAAATGTCCTTATTAGGTCTCTGTCAGTCCTCCCTTCTGTGGTTCAAAAGCTACCTATCCAATAGGTATCATTCAGTAAAATGGCACTCTACCCTCTCGCCTTACATCACAGTCACCAACGATGTACCACAAGGCTCTATCCTTGGTCCCCGCCTCTTTTACATTCTCACTAACACCCTCCACACATCATCACAACAGGCCTCCCTAGTACAGTACACAGATGACTCCACACTCACTTGCACATCTGACAATGTGGCACATCTCCAAAAGATTATTCAGGAAGCTTTAACAGCAACTGAACAATTACTTTATAACTCACAAACCATGCTCAGTCATAAAAAAGCAAACTACTACTTTTTCCTCAAATCCCTCTCCCATGAAAAAAAATAAAATTTAAAGTCTTCTCTCTTGATAATAAAACCATTGTAGTCACTTCTTGCAGCAGTTAGCATTGTCACCTCACAGCAAGAGGTTCTCTGGTTTGATTTCCAGTAAACAAATGTTAAATAAAATAAAAATGATTAGTGATGATAGTGGATGATGGTCTTAAATTCAACATACATATAAACATTGCTTAGTAAAAACTTTTGTAGAGTCAAAAAACGTTCTCACACACACAAGTAAAGCTACACTTGCCACTACTTAATCTCCTGCCTACACTTCTTTATGATGTTCCCAACCTTCAGGCATCACAAAACTCAAAACTTGAGCAGTGCTATAACAAAGTTGCTAATTTTACAGCAAGTACTGCTTTCAGAACCCACCACTGTATAGCACTAAAAAGCCTAAATTGTTTGGAACTACAACAACTAACATATATACTTCTTCTTACCACCTATAAAATTATCCAGACTCCATCTGCTTGTCCAGCACTAAATAACATTCTAAACAGCTATGTTCCTTTTCAGTCATTACGGTCCAAAGGCCAAAAACTCCTGTCTGTCCACAAACCTATCAGATCTGCTGGGCCTTGATTGTACTCGTACCATGTTGCTAAGGCCTGAAACTCCTTATATGTGTCTCCATCAGGTCAATACCCTCCCTCCCATCCTTCAAAACCATTATGAAAGACTTGCTAACCAAAAGCTGGCTCTGTTCTTTCTCAGCACTAGGATAAACTATATCCCTAAATGTGGAGAAATACCTCTTCATACCTTACTTCTATAAGTTTCTCTCCCCAGGCTTTTTCCCCTAAGTGTACCATAAGCCTGCTTTGCTATCACTTCATATTCCAATTCCTGTTTGTATTATACTAACTTATTTTAATTTCTCCATAAACTGGCTAAATTTCTCTACTATAAAAATCATTGTCATATAAATTGTATCTGTTCTTAACCAACGTTTTCATATTATGTCTAATTTGGTGTAATTAAACTGTAGTTGTTTTTTTGTATTATTTTTAAAGACTGTAAAATTATTATTCTTAAAATGTTTTGTAATACTTTGGAGCTTTTCTCCCTAGGCCTCCGAAAAAGGGCTCCTACCCAGTCTGACTTTACCGGTAATCAAGTGTCAATTAATAAGTAAATAAATAAGCCAAGTTATTTTCAGCAGCCATCTCTTTTCTGAAGAGTCCTGCTATTTAAGCAGTTATGAGAGTAACTTTGCTAAATTGCAGAGCAACATCAAGGGCATAGCATGCCGGCATGGAAGGTGTAAAGGTATGCTGATTACGAACTTCCAAATCAACCAGATATCTATAGTTAATATTACAAATGCATGCCTTTCTTTTTATCAGTGCCTTATATTTCATGGGTAGACTGTACACTTCCAAGGTTCTTTTAGACTAGATAATAATATAGCAATAACCCACGCCTGGGTGTGGGTAATGCTGGATTTACCCACGGTTGGTGTGGTTTGGTCACGAGAGTGAAGCCCAGGTGGCCAAACAAAGACAACCGTGGGTAAATCCAGCATTACCCACACCCAGAAGTGGGTTATTGCTATTATACAATGACATTATTAAAGAAAAAAAATAATTACTTTTCTTAAATAATGGCATTGTATAATGCCTCCTTGCTGCCCTTCCACAGCTGTCTGGTATTCTGTGGCAGTTCTGATGTACTGCGCTGTGGGCAAAAGCAAAAGAGAAAGCAAGATCTCCGTTGCTTTTTACAAACTGTCTCGCTATGTTAAAGGAGTTTAACATAGCGACGGAGAATCTCCGTTGCTTTTTTTAAAGCTGTCTCGCTGTGTTAAACCCATTTAACATAGCGAGATAGTTTTGAAAAAAGCAACGGAGAAAGCATGATCTCCATTGCTTTTTACAAAGTGTCTCGCTATGTTAAAGGAGAATCTTCTTTGCTTTTTGTAAAGCTGTCTCGCTATATTAAACCCATTTAACATAGCGAGACACCTTTAAAAAAATGCAATGGAGATAGGAAGATCTCCGTTACTTTTTTTAAAGCTGTCTCGCTATGTTAAACTCATTTAACATAGCGAGACAGTGTATAAAAAGCAACACAGATCTTGCATTCTCCGTTGCTTTAAAAAAAAAAAAAAAAAGAGTAATACTAATGGAAAAAGTCCGGGCGACTGGACCTTTTTCCATTAGTATAACTCTGATTTACAATGTGCACGCTGACCAATCAGTGTGCACGTTTTAGAATATTAATGGGGGGGTCATTGTATAATAGCTGTTTTGACTCCTTTTTATCTTACATGGTATGTTCTAGATGAGCAGCTTAATGAGGCATACTTTGCCAGATCATCATCCTCTGCCTATTGTAAATGAGTGATAATACCAGTTTATAGGATCATAGGAGGTTACTAGACTAATGGCCCTGGGGCCCTTACAAGCCTAGCCAAGAGTTTATCCCCAAATAAGAAACCTCAGTCAGCACCTGTCTCCCCTGTCAAGCTGGTGTACTTTTTATTTTACACTATGATAATTTGGCAATGTTAGTGTTTGATCTGCTCTTTATCACGTATTGTTTGACAGAGGCTAGAGTCAGACTGCTGTATGTTATCACACTTTGAACGATAATTTGGAGAAATAGCATTAAAGCCATAAGAATTATATGCCTTCTCTTTCCATATCATGTAATCAATTTTGTAATTGTAACTTGATATACCTGTGTAGTAATAGACTATGTGGGGTATAAGAAAAATTGCAAGAAAGCATCAATATCCAGATGTGTGCTTTTGTTTAACAAAAAGAACCAAACAGGACAAATGCACAAGCCATAACATAACTTCCTTAAATGGTGATATTAATGAAACTTGGACCCGACAGGATACTTGAGTGCTCTTTATGATAATGTTTTGAAATTAGAATCTCAGATGCTTAGTTTATAGAGGAAAACTAATCAACAATGAGAAAAGTTGTCTTAGAAAAGTTGCTTCTTCCACAGTGACAATAGGTTAAAATTTGCCAGTGCCATTTTGTATATTATTCTTTCCTCTGATTTGATTTGGAAAGTGGAAGTGGCGAAACAAACAGGTGCAAACTTTGTGGTGAATCCCTTACTATGGGAAAGTCATTGTGTCATTCCTAACTGGGCTGGCTAGATCGTTCATATATGTTAAAGATGATCCATGTTTGTTTTGGACATAGTGTATTGTGTGATGCAGAGACGCAGTAGACCGCTTCTGCAAGATATAGCACCTCTGAAACAGGTTTGTTTACAGATTTTGTGGATGCTGTATGTAAGGTATACAAAATACCAAAATAAATAAGTGAGGCAGACTAGAAGCCCATGTTCAAAGCTATATATGCTGTAAATATCCTGCATTTGTGGGTGTCTCCTGCTACAGTGTTCAGATTTCATTGTCAGTTTATGAAGAACCTCTGATGGACACTGTAACACATTGATATAAAATACTTAAGTCTGACAATGCAAAACAAAAATAGTCCCACAGACTAGTCAGACTGAAACAACAAAAATGAGTAATGAATCAGTTCATTTTTTGCATCAGATGTAGAGAACACATCAATGTTATAGATGCTAAGTTTTTCCAAAACAGTATGTGTTCACACTCATTTTTTTAGTATCGCACGGTGACTTTCCGTTAAAAGTGAAGTGAGCCTGCTGAGTTTGACCAGTTAACCATTTCCCCTAACATAATTTTACAAAGTTGCGTGTTTTAGCAAGGAGCTGTTGGATCGAACAAGACAAGGTTTCACTCTGTCGGGGTTAGGGGGTTGACTGCAGATGGGAAGTGTTAAGCCATAAACAGCAAAGGGCTTCAGTACAGTTTAGTGACTATATCTTAGCCCATTTATATAGTTATGTAGTTCTTCCTGATGATATATCCACAGGTACTTGAGATCCCTTGTACGACTGGTAATACGTTCCATTCTATGGCTTAAACAATGGAAGGCATCTAGCATAAAAGTCTTGCATGATTTAGGATTACGGACTACCAAGAATGATGTTCCCAAATCACTTTACCAAAGTACATTTTCAAAAATGAAGAACTTCAAATCACTACATTCATAGTTTGTAAAGTTAGATTATAAATACAGCTCTGTTTGTTTTGTCTTTTTTTTAATTTCAGTTTTATAACTTTGAGTGAAGATTAAAGCCACATCATTCCAAAGTACAAATAACACATGCCTAATGTGTAGCTTAACAAATGTGTGAGCAAAATGTAAAAAAAAAAAAAAAAAAAGAAAAATGGCAAATTAGAATCAAAACAGAATTACTAACAAATATGAAACACAGATATGTTCATATTGATATTCAGCCTAGCTTGTTAAGTGATTACTGTCCATTGATGCCCCCTTGATCTCTCAAGACCAGACAGGAACCATCAGCAAAAATCACTTGTAGAACATTTCCACAGAGCAAACTACCTGACCTTAAATACAACCTCAGTAGAATTGGCTGGTGTCTTCTCTGTTCCCAAACAGACCCCAACCTTGCCCTGCCATACTTTATTCATTATCTTTTCCAGTATTCAGGACCTGCTATTTCCTTTCACCAAAAGACAGTCAGCACACAGAAATGTCAATGTCTGACTAATAATTAAACAAAAAAAAAGGCAAACACAGGAACAGTGCCTGGAAAACGGATCCTATACAACAACCATCTCCAAATGTTTATGAAACACTGCAAATCAAGTAGAAGAGCCACAGATAGTGCTAAGGCATTATGCTTAAGACAAAGACAATTGAACTGCACATCTCAACCTAAATTATTTTGAAGAGAGGTAAAGTACTTCGGAAGTCACATTACAGACTCTTCAAATGTCTCAAACAATACACTTCTCAATGTTAACACCAACTTTACCAAACATTACAACAAGTGAACTGGGCTGTAACAGAAGCTAGAGTAATGGTGACAACACTGAGTAGCACACATAGATGTAAATACGTAATATTTAGCAAGAATCATCAGAGCAGCTGCTGATCCTTATCTCCACTATGAAAGAAATTACAAATGCCTTTCACTTAACTCCAGATAAATCGCATTATACCATGACCCCCCATTAATATTCCAAAACGTGCACGCTGATTGGCCAACATGCACATTGTAAATCGACTTATACTAATGGAAAAAGGTCCGGTCACCCGGACTTTTTCCATTAGTATAAGTCTTTTTTAAAACACTGTCTCGCTATGTTAAAGGAGTTTAACATAGCGACACAGGTTTAAAAAAAGCAACGGAGATTCTCTGTTGCTTTTTTAAAGCTGTCTCGCTATGTTAAACCCATTTAACATAGCGAAACAGTAAAAAGCAACGGAGATCTTGCTTTCTCAGTTGCTTTTGCCTACAGTTCTGATGTACTGCGTAGGCATACGCATGCGCAGTACATCAGAACTGCCGCGGAATACCAGACAGCTGCGGAAGGGCAGCAAGGAGGCATTATACAATGCCATTATTTAAGAAAAGTAATTATTTTTTTCTTAAATAATGTCATTGTATAATAGCAATAACCCACTTCTGGGTGTGGGTTATTGCTATAATATTACAATGTTGACACCACCCCACAAGTATATCCTCTAGCCTCTTTCACAGTTAACCTTTGATTGCACAGTCATCTTTCATAAAAAAGCTAAATCTCTTCTCCTAAAACTTAATTCATTTGATGCAAAATTTATGAAGCTCCATCATGCTTTCCTTAAACTGGCAGTTGAAAATATTGCAACACCCCGCATGCATATTTTAATCCGTATCTTACTATTTACTACAAGGTCAGTGCCTCCTGTATTCGAACATTCGTCATTCCAGTATCAAATTCTCCTCTCCGTCTGAACCCAAAGAATACAGACCAATTTCAAATATATGCAAATTTGAAAAACTTTTACATAAACAACTTTTTTCACATATAAATAACTAAGGCCTCGTATTTGATCAGAAACATAGCTTCAGAAACTTCTTTACTACAGTAACATTATAGATGGCAGCTACTGACACCTTTTATACAAATATGAATCAAGGCCTTATAACAACAGGCATGATGTGATGACAACAACTGAAACTCAGCCATGACCTATTACTACATAAAATGTACACATTTTGCAGGTAACAATTGTGTAGTTCTCTGGCTAGTTAAAAATAGAACCTTTCATATTTATTACAATAATTTATTCTCAGACACAAGTGTATTTACCACTGGTATACACCAAGGCTGTGTTCAAGGCCCACTTCTTTTTTTCCCCTATTATTAATGACATTTAACCTTGTAATGTATGCAGATGGTATACTTAGGACTGAATCAAACAAAACTCATCAGAAATCTCAAACTAGTCTGCAAAGCTGAGTTCTTTGTGTTATCTAATTGGCACCTTAACAATAAACTGTTGTTGAATTCAAAGCAAAGTAGTGTTGCCTGCTGTCCACCTTTATCACTGAAAGAGTTTAAAGATCCCTAACACTACATAGCAAAGGTATCTAGGGCCCACATTGGTTCTCCTGTCCTAATTTTTCACTGTGTGCCAATAACATCACCATTAAAGTTCTGTATTACCTCAAAGTATGCTATTAGGTCTCTATTACCTCAAACTATACTATTAGGTCTCTCACCTATTATAACCTACTACACACACAGATATATCACAAAATGTCTTAATTCCCAGACTTGAATATGGGCTCTTATGCATACACTACCCACACAATACTCAGAGTGCAGAAAATTAAACAAGGTCGTTTAGCAGATGTGTGAGCATGCATGAGCATGCATCATTGTGACCTACTAAGAAACTTCAGCTGGTTACCCATTGTATACAGGGCCACTCTGCTTTATGCTACTTTTTTATTCAAAATGATCCACCTTTGGTACTGCCCCCTACCAAAAATAATTATTTTCTCTAGAGGAAATGACCCACATGCAAAGAAGTAGCCAAAACAGCTTTTCTACCCTGGCCCATCCTAGATACAAAACCCCAACAGAAGAAAGAACCTTTTCCACATTAGGACCTAAACTATTGCATGAATACCCAAGTAATCAAACATTAGAATTATTCAAAACGGCCTGAAATCAGCAGCTGCTCTCATGATTCTTGCTAAATATTATGTATTTATATCTATGTGTACCTCTCAGTTTTGTCACCAGTACTCTAGCTTCTGTTACAGCCCAGTTCACTTGTAAATAAGTGCAGCCGTAAAAATATTTTGTTTTTATACAAGTTATGATTGTACAGAGTATATGCGCACTTGTGAATATTAATGGTGTAATGTTGTTCTACTGTATATTCTTTGGCGTTGTTTTGTACTTGAAATATATCACTGTTGAATATCATGTTGTTCTTTACTGCCCGGGTCATGAATAAAAAGGGTCAGTTAACCAGCTCAATCATCAGGTAAACAAATTGCAGATAAACACGCAAGTAAATTAAAAGAAGAAACTAATTTCAGAGTCCCCATTTATGAATATAAAGTTTGAAAAGTCAGTGAGGAAGGGGACATAATAGCCTAACTCAAATCTAAATGTCTGTCTTGCTGTAAAAGTTTGATTCTAAATTATACACGGGGTGCACTTTCCAATAAGACTGACTTGCTTCAATATATTTCAGTATTTCACTTGAAATTAGCTTGGAAGTACCAACAAATCACCTTAATATTAATAGGTCATGGGCAAAAGTTTAATGTAAAAAAAAAAAGGACAGCAAACAGCCAAAAAAGTAGTCTAATCCAGATGGAAGCAAAGGGATATAGACCAGTCTTCATTTTATATAGTTTAAACTTGTTAACATTTCCTTTACAGTTTTGTCCCCATTCAGTCCTGTTATTCTAGCAGTTGCTAAGCTGAGGGATTTTCTATTATTATATATTTATTTTAGGCTGTTGCATGATTCAGAGCAGATAGGTAGTCTGGCAGAGGGATTTCATTAATGTCATGTTGTGTTGTCAAGTTGGGATAAATTGCAAGCAAACTAGGAAAAAAGTAAGATGTGTTTTTAAATCATTTCTGTAGATAGCCAGTGCATGTCAAGGGTGTTAGCCATTTTCTGAGTGATTATTGCACTTGCCATTATCTTATTAAACAATTTATGAAACAAATCAGTCCTGAGTTGTTAACAAAGAATTGCTTACATCCTAGTATAGCTCTACCTAAGACTTGAGTTCATTGGCTGTAGGTACTTCATAAAGTAATTACCATGCTCCACAGGTGCACAGAAATGCAGCATGTCTCCCTTTTTTATTTCTGTTAATATTGTCAAGGTTATTGAACATTTTCATGTGCATATTTCTTAGATGGAACACAGATACTGTGTTTGTTTTTTATAATTTAAAGTATATTAAATTACTTTTCAGTCCTTAGTTTGATTGAACTGTGTTTTACAAAGAAGGTATGTTATACTGTATCTCTGTGATTTTTTTTAATAATGTCAGCAACAATTCCTTATGCACAGTTGATTAATATATATTGAAGTGCTTACATCCTTCTGAAATTCTGAAATTTTTGGACCCTATAGAGCAGACCATTGGCTGCCTCTGATGCTTGTCCTTGATTTTGAATACCAGAAGTCACTCCTGAACTCCCTCCAGACTTAATTCTGTTCCAGTGCAGCATCATACTCACATCCAAAGAGATTTTTTACTTATATCCCATATCCATGTTCATACCCCAAATCCCAACATGAAGTGATACAAGGGTGTTACAGCCATCTATTGCTGAATACCGCTAGTATTTGTAAGCATGGTATGCATACCCCAGCATCACCACCCCTAGTGTTTGTAAGCATGGGATGCATACCCCAGCATCACCACCCCTAGTATTTGTAAGCATGGGATGCATAGCCCAGCATCACCACCCCTAGTATTTGTAAGCATGGGATGCATACCCCAGCATCACCACCCCTAGTATTTGTAAGCATGGGATGCATACCCCAGCATCACCACCCCTAGTATTTGTAAGCATGGTATGCATACCCCTGCATCACCACCCCTAGTGTTTGTAAGCATGGGATGCATACCCCAGCATCACTACCCCTAGTGTTTGTAAGCATGGGATGCATACCCCAGCATCACCACCCCTAGTATTTGTAAGCATGGGATGCATAGCCCAGCATCACCACCCCTAGTATTTGTAAGCATGGGATGCATACCCCAGCATCACCACCCCTAGTATTTGTAAGCATGGGATGCATACCCCAGCATCACCACCCCTAGTATTTGTAAGCATGGGATGCATACCCCAGCATCACCACCCCTAGTATATGTAAGCATGGAATGCATACCCCAGCATCACCACCCTTAGTATTTGTAAGCATGGGATGCATACTCCAGCATCACCACCCCTAGTATTTGTAAGCATGGGATGCATACCCCAGCATCACCACCCTTAGTATTTGTAAGCATGGGATGCATACTCCAGCATCACCACCCCTAGTATTTGTAAGCATGGGATGCATACCCCAGCATCACCACCCCTAGTATTTGTAAGCATGGGATGCATACCCCAGCATCACCACCCCTAGTATTTGTAAGCATGGGATGCATACCCCAGCATCACCACCCCTAGTATTTGTAAGCATGGGATGCGTACCCCAGCATCACTACCCCTAGTGTTTGTAAGCATGGGATGCGTACCCCAGCATCACTACCCCTAGTGTTTGTAAGCATGGGATGCATACCCCAGCATCATCACCACCCCTAGTATTTGTATGCATGGGATGCATACCCCAGCATCACCACCCCTAGTATTTGTAAGCATGGGATGCATACCCCAGCATCATCACAACCCCTAGTGTTTGTAAGCATGGGATGCACACCCCAGCATCACCACCCCTAGTATTTGTAAGCATGGGATGCATACCCCAGCATCACCACCCCTAGTATTTGTAAGCATGGGATGCATACCCCAGCATCACCACCCCTAGTATATGTAAGCATGGAATGCATACCCCAGCATCACCACCCTTAGTATTTGTAAGCATGGGATGCATACTCCAGCATCACCACCCCTAGTATTTGCAAGCATGGGATGCATACCCCAGCATCACCACCCTTAGTATTTGTAAGCATGGGATGCATACTCCAGCATCACCACCCCTAGTATTTGTAAGCATGGGATGCATACCCCAGCATCACCACCCCTAGTATTTGTAAGCATGGGATGCATACCCCAGCATCACCACCCCTAGTATTTGTAAGCATGGGATGCATACCCCAGCATCACCACCCCTAGTATTTGTAAGCATGGGATGCGTACCCCAGCATCACTACCCCTAGTATTTGTAAGCATGGGATGCATACCCCAGCATCACCACCCCTAGTATTTGTATGCATGGGATGCATACCCCAGCATCATCACCACCCCTAGTATTTGTATGCATGGGATGCATACCCCAGCATCATCACCACCCCTAGTGTTTGTAAGCATGGGATGCACACCCCAGCATCACCACCCCTAGTGTTTGTAAGCATGGGATGCATACCCCAACATCACCACCCCTAGTGTTTGTAAGCATTATGTGACTTGTCTCATGCATTCAAAAGAGACGATGAAGCGGTATATGGGTTCAAGATATTTATTGTACATAAATATTGTTATGAACTGTAATTATAACTTGTATTTAAGCTAACTGATTCACTCATTACTTCAAACACACTCACATGTCCATCTCCATTCATGACTGCATTCATTCTGGCTGACTGTACAAAATGGTACTGTTCTTGCACGTGCTCAGTATTTATATGCAAGTGCTATCTAGCTACAGTGGCTGAACAGGAGCATTACACTCAATGATCTACACATGGCATGCATACCCCAGCATCACCACCCCTAGTATTTGTAAGCATAGGATGCATACCCCAGCATCACCACCCCTAGTGTTTGTATGCATGGGATGCATACCCCATCATCACTACCCCTAGTTTTTGTAAGCATGGGATGCATACCCCATCATGACTACCCTTAGTGTTTGTAAGCATGGGATGCATATCCCAGCATCACTACCCCTAGTGTTTGTAAGCATGGGATGAATACCCCAGCATCACCACCCCTAGTGTTTGTAAGCATGGGATGCATACCCCAGCATCACCACCCCTAGTGTTTGTAAGCATGGGATGCATACCCCAGCATCACTACCCTTAGTGTTTGTAAGCATGGGATGCATACCCCAGCATCACCACCCCTAGTGTTTCTAAGCATGGGATGAATACCCCAGCATCACCACCCCTAGTATTTGTATGCATGGGATGCATACCCCATCATCACTACCCTTAGTGTTTGTAAGCATGGGATGCATACCCCAGCATCATCACCACCCCTAGTGTTTGTAAGCATTGGATGCATACCCCAGCATCACTACCCCTAGTGTTTGTAAGCATGGGATGCATACCCCATCATGACCACCCCTAGTGTTTGTAAGCATGGGATGCATACCCCAGCATCACTACCCCTAGTGTTTGTAAGCATGGGATGCATACCCCAGCATCACCACCCCTAGTATTTGTAAGCATGGGATGCATACCCCAGCATCACTACCCCTAGTGTTTGTAAGCATGGGATGCATACCCCAGCATCACCACCCCTAGTATTTGTAAGCATGGGATGCATACCCCAGCATCACTACCCCTAGAATTTTTAAGCATGGGATGCATAGCCCAGCAATATCACTGGAGATTCTGTCACTATTTATGACTCCCTTCCCTGGAACAAGTGAGCCAGTAAAATACTGCTGCCTTTCCTGCCCCTCTTAGTTAGCTTCACAAGTGCTGGACTTTATAGTTGAAACAGAGTCACCTGGGTTGATTTGTTTTTGCATAATATAATGTCAGTGCATTCTATATTATGAGGACCAAAGAAAGTCTTGTCATAGTATATTTTGGAATACTTTTATAATAAATGGCCATTAGTGTCTATTATTTGTAGAAGACCTGCCTTCTAGCTGAATACTTTCATTTGTGTAGTATAATCAGACATGTAAAAAGGAATATTGCATCTACATTTGCTGTATAGCTACAGACAGAACACAAAAGTGGTTGTTAGTCTTTGGTGGTGTGTTATAAGGGTAGTGATACTATAATTAAACATTTGTTCTGTAAGGTAGCCCCTTACCCAGAGCATTGTATCGCTCATTCTGTTGCATTAATATTTCCACTAATTAAGTATATTCAGGTGAGTAAATTACACTATTTATTCTGTGCTAGCTACATAAAATTGTCTTGAATTTGAAGCTGTCTTGTATAGATCCACAGTTACAGAGAAACCGAATTCGTAAGTTTTTTGGATGGAGATGTTATGGCTGTGTTACATCCCTGTATAACATATTTTTCTTTTTTATTACTGCCTAATGCTCATTATATGAACATACATTATTACTATATGTTATATATAAAAATCATTGCCGTACTAAGTTTACATGGGAGAAATGGTAGGACCATAAAATGTTCAAGACCCTAAGTTTGTCTGACAGAATGAGCATTGTGCATTGTCCTTTATTACTAGTGCACACGGCATCCTGATGGAATTTATTGCAGTCCTAGTTACCATCTTTTATGAGTAGTGCACAAAGTGTCTTGGAGGAATGCTGATAGTACACAGCAAAACAGCCTTGTGCACCCACCTGTGTGAGTAGTGCACAAGGCATCCTAATGTAATACTGTTGACACAAAATGGTACCGCCCTGTACATCATTGTGTATGAGTAATGTACAAGGTGTCCTCAGGAATGCTGATGGTACACAGCAGTGCAGCCCTATGCACCTTCCTACATGACTGCCTCACAAAGTGCCTCAACTATGCAGTAGATGTGTAGTATGTCCAAAGTCTGCATGTTCTTGTATGAGCAACTTACAAGGCACTCTGGGGTCTGCTGATGGTATGCAGAAGGGCAGCACCATGTACCCACACTGACATAATACCTGTGTACATATACAGCCATTTGAGAGAGGTCCACATAGAGTTCTGTGCAGGGGATGGTTATTGGCACAAATATACACGACTAAGCAGTATAGTTCAGAGAGTTACTGAACTATAATGTGCTCATTTTCCAAACTCCTGTAGCTGCTCATCTGCATCTAATTTGGGCTTTGGATTTTTATGTCAGAAAAGTACAAAGTTGTGGTATAATATGGCATGCACAGGACGTGTATTGCTGTCGGTACAGTCAGTACATGTCACAATTTCCTGTGCTGCTGTAAAAATTAAAGCTGTATACATGGAACATGAAATGAATCTTAAATCTGATTTCTAAATGTGTATGTGGTGTATTATATTGTTGGAATTGCGTCTGTGAATTTGTGCAAGTTTGTGTATTTGACCATAGTTTGGATTACAGTAATTAAAAATCTGATTATAAAGTTCAAGTATTTATCAGACATTCAGTGATGATGGATGTATCACATTCATGGATCAAACATCTGGAAAAAAGAGCTCTAATTCACAGCACAGTATCCACAATTCCATGGATTATGGGGCTACTGGTACCCATACCATTGGTGTAGCTCATTTATTTCCTTCAGTCAAACCTTAAGCTCACAAACAAAATCAATCAATTTCTCCCAAAAATCTTCTAATTTGCTTTAGAAGGTGTGACCCTATGACAAAGGACTGGTTCCAAAGAGTTTGTCTTGCAAATATGGTTGCCTGACCTACATAACAAGAGTCTTTCTAGCATATATGGCTTTCTGTCTATCATATCGGACAACTGTAGAAATATTTTTATTTAATTAGAAAAATTGTTCTGTCATCACTATAGGACAACTGTATAAACATTTTTATTTAATTAGAAAAATTGTTGATCCTCACATGCCTCTCCCTTCTCTCATTCTAGCTCTCTGTCTCTTACAGAAGTGTGTCATCTTTCTCTTTTTGCTCAGTCAAAGACCATGCTACCTCCATCACTTACCACTACCACATTTCTGAATATAATGGAGGTTTTTTTCTTCATTTTTTTTTTTTAGCTTACTATCGTGTTGGTGATATATGCTGCTTATGCTGTGCTTATAAATCACTCAAATTATGTATTTATAGAGATGGCTGTAAATGCATATATTCATTTTTTGGATACTCTAGTTGTATCCATTGTGTTATACTTTCTATTAAATGTTCTTTAAAATTTGTTTTGGTAACTGTTTGAAATGTCGGGGCTCGCTAGACTGAGTCCCAAAGTATGGCTGAATGGCCAAAAGAACAGACTTACGTATACCAAACAGGGAATAAAATAAAAACTTACCTAAACAGCAGAGACCTCCAAAACACATTTATAAACATTCCGCACACAACACCAAACACATCACAGACAGCAGACAACAACCAGTGTATCACACACACAGCCCATAAGGCATAACAATAAACTCACACAGCCCATAAGGCACAACAATAAACCAAGCATACTAATCACTGGCGACTCAATTGTGAGACACACCATTGTCCTCCTCACCAGGCTCAACAAGGAGAAGATCACGGTCAGTTGTCTGTCAGGTGCCGGAATCCACCACATCATGTACGCACTTCAGTCTCTCCACAACAGGTACAGGTATAACTCTGTCATTGTTCATGTTGGTGTGAATGACTTGAGACATACCTCCCTGGACTGTATGAAGAGAGACATGATTGGGCTCTCAAAGTATGTGTCCCAGGCAGGTACGACCGTAGCCCTAAGCAGCATCCTGCCTTCAATAAGAATGATACCACAGTACCAGCAAAAATAATTGACTTCAATAATTGGCTTAGTCTCTGGTGTTATTCCAAGGGGATCCAGTATTTATCTAGCTGGGATGACATGGTTGAAAGGCCTCGATGCTTTGCCAGAGATGGCCTCCACTTGTCCCTCCTGAGATTCAGGATTCTAGCCAAGGCTCTTGCCTTCCCCATTGTGCCTTTTTTAGGCAATGTCCCAAATGCAAATCTTCCAAAATAAAAGATCTGTCAAAAAGTAGATTAAAGGTCATGCTGCTTAATGCTAGGAGCCTTAACCTGAAAATGTGGTCTGTGTCAATTAAATGAATGCTTGAAATGTCAAACATCATATGGTCGAGACCATATGATCGACATTTGAAATGTTCACAGATTGACTTTTAACGGCGCCATACTGTGCAGAATGGAAGAATTTCCGTTTTCTGCACTGAAGTGCGGTCTCGGAGTTGCCATATTTAAGTAGGGGGGTGGGGGGTGCAGGGGGGCTTGCCCCCCTGTTCGCACTGTTAAGGTATGTTTATCATTTTTTTTTTTAATTAAATATTCAAACTTCCAAATATCGACCATATGGTCTCAAGCATATGGTATTCGACATTTTGGAAGTTCGAATATTTACCGTAGACCTTGAAAATGCACTCACTGGAGGCTCTCCTCACACTGGAAGATGGCAACATCTGTGCAGTCACGGAAACTTGGTTCAAGGCTGCGGAAAGTACCTCTGCCTTACCAGGCTATACCTCATTCCACACATTCTGACTCCAAAATGAGGTCAGGAAGACTAAGGGTGATGGAGTTTCTATTTTCATAAAAGACAAACACACCTCAAAACTGGTTTGCCAGCATGATGCAGTAGAACGACTCTAGGTGCAACTGACAATTGGCAAGACACCTATCCAAGTTATAGCCAGCTATAGACCCCCCTTCATGACTCAGGATACCCACTCCTCCTGCTTGGAACTACTTGACTCCATCAAGGTACCCCCTAACAACCTGATCCTTGGTGACTTCAACTACCCCACCATAGACTGGGTGAACTATTCCTGCTGTAATGCACTCACCTAATGATTCCTTGACTTCATCAATTCTAAAGCACTAGACCAGCTTGTCTCATCCCCCACAAGGAGAGATAACATTCTAGACTTGGTTCTCATCAACATGGGCAACAACTGCCTCATTCATAGACTCATAGGTGTTTACTAGGCTAACAACCACAAGGGCCTTTTTAAGCCTAGCCATGCATCCCAAATCTCTGACATGTTCTGATACCCTTGATAAGTGTGAGCAGGGGTTTGGGAGATGAACGATTTACTGGTTATTCAAAGTGTCTATCCCATCCAACCCCACCCCCCAGCCATAACCAGGCTAAAAAAGTTGACTACAACCTTCTAAAGGAGGGTATCAGTAGCTTCACACCACAAGCCCCCTCAGAGGATGCAGACAAATATGCTGAACAGTATGCCAGTGCAGTATATACAAGCACCTGTACAACTGCATGGACTCAGCCGTACCCAACTATCGCTCTATTAGCCTGACGAGCCTGGTCTGCAAGGCCATTGAACGTATCATCATGGAACTCATAACATTGGTAACCTCCAAACTCTGGACCCTACCCAATTCGGGTTTGTGAAAGACAGATCATGCCTTCTGAACCTGATTGACTTTTTGAGGCAGTCACCAAAGCCATAGACGAGGGTAAGGTGGTTCACACAGCCTATCTTGACCTCTCCAAGGCTTTCGACACCATCCCCCATTCTGGAATTATAGCTAAACCCACTAAACGTTGGCTAGGCTTACTTAGGCCCTTGGGCCGATAGCCTAGTACCTACCTATGAACAGAACTAAAACCTGCTCCTCAAGGAAACACAAATCTATCTGGTGGACATCCTCTATTAACAGGCTTTACAACAAAAGGCAGAAACTGTTGTCCATGGGTAAAAATGCACAAATTCCTAATTGGAAAAACTCCCTCCTTAGCCTCAACAAGCAAATTAGATGACTAGTGAAAACCTCCAAAGCCAGTTAAGAATCGAAACTAGCCTCTGAAACAAAGGCTAAACATAAAGCCTTTTTCTGTTATGCCAGGAACATCCATGGCAAAGCCCAGGTTTGTTCCAAATTAGTTCTTAATGGTACCATTTACACTGATCCTGTTGACTTAGCCAGCCTACTAGCAGATAGGTTCACCACAAACTTCACCCTCATCCCACCCAAAGGCCCATTCGACATCCCCGATACCTGTCCCACACCTCACATCTCCATAGATTGTGTAAAAGGCCATATTCAAGGCAAAGAACATGGGACTTAATAGTATCCTCGGCTGTATTCTGCACCATCACCAGCAAGAACTAGCCTTGCCATTGTGCACCGTATTCAATCATAGCCTAAGTACAGGCTTCATTCCAGCAAAGTGGAAAACTACCATTGTCATCCCTTTGCACAAAGGTGGTGCCACTACTGACCCTGGAAACTATCACCCCATTAGTTTGACAAGTCTGATCTATAAGGCCATGGAGCGTATTATTATGGACCTCATAAACAAGAACGTAGGCAATCTCCAAGCACTTGACCCCACCCAGTTCGGATTCATCAAGGGCAGATCTTGCCTGTTGACCTGGTTGACTATTTTGAGACGGTCACTAAGGCACTAGATGAGGGAAAGTCAGTACATAGATTTTACCTTGACTTGGCCAAAGCCTTTGACACAATGCCCCACTTGGGCATCATCAAAAAGCTAACACAACTTGGCGTAAATCCCTATCTCACCAGGTGGGTGTCCAACTGGCTCACTGATAGGACCAAAAGGTCAAAATAGGTGCCTCCAATTCCAACAGCAGACCTGTCACTAGTTGTGTTCCCCAGGGATCTGCCCTAGGACTCCTACTGTTTGGCAACTACTTCTCAGAGGTCCAGGCAAAGACAAAAGGTCTGTGGCTGACCACGTTTACAGATGACTGTAAGTTGGGTGCTGTCATTAACTCCCCAAATGATGTTAACATACTACAAGAGGGTCTCACAGCAACAAATGACTGGTGCCAAAGTCATGGCCTTAAGTTAAATGCAAAAAAATGTATTATCATACCATTCAGCAAAAATGGCCCTACTGATTACCACATCAATGGCAACCCCCTAAGCACCCAACCTGTGGTGTGAGATCTGGGTACACAGGTTGACAACAATCTCATCTTCAACCGTCATGTAGCAGCAGTGGTCAGAAAAGCCTTTTACTTGGTTCATCTCATAAGTAAAGGGATTGCATCCAGAAAAAAAGAGGTTATTACCTCTCTGTACTTACCCTCATTAGGCCAATAGTTGAGCACAACACAGTGTTTGGTATGTACCTCTCCAAACATCTGCACCAACTGGAAAGGCCACAGACATACCTCACAAAGAGAATCCATGGCCTCCAGCACCTGTTCTATGTGGACAGGCTCAAATCACTATCACTCTACTTGGTGTCATACAGATTCCTCAGAGGTGATCAGTGTCTCGCCTACAAGGGAATCTCAGACCCTGCTCTGCCAGAGATATCCAAATCTGTAAGTCTAACTCCTCATGTACTACCCAGTCAAAAGGCCTAAATCTGTTATGTGACATTAACAAAACCTGCTGGAGAGACAGGTTTGTCTTCCAGAGGCTGCCCTGTCTCTTGAATAGACTCCCCTTACACGTGAAACAAAATACATCGCTGACCCTCTTCAAGCGCGACCTTGATGAGGGGATGGGAAACCATAAATTTGTCACAGGGTTTCACCCGTGACCCTAATTGACAGGGGCAACAGATGTTGATTGAGGTGTCTTTTTGGGGATAAACTCTTAGCTAGGCTTGTAAGGGCCCCAGGGCCATTAGCCTAGTAATCTCCTGTGATCCTATGCCATTTCTCAGAGTATTCCCTTTTCTCTGAGGTATGGCAGTCTCAGAGTTTGTATATATAAGTTTGGGGTTGTGGTGGGCCTGCGCCCCACATAGGGGGGTGCAGAGGGGCTTGCCCACCTACAAAAAGAATTTTAAAGGAAAAGAGTGATTTTCAAAAGTCATTCTTCTCCTGTGTTTGTTCTTTTTTTTTTTTTTGGTTTGTTGGCACTCAGCATTTCACATGTCGGCATTTCATTGAAATATAACTAAACAAATAATTTAGTCATATGTTAATCTGTTGAGAATTATATTAAATGAGAACATAAACGCAGATGATACCCTTAAAAATGTAGTTTAGATGGGTTCTACTCTAAAGCACTGACTTGCTGAAAGTCGATGTTCCAAAAGAAAAGAAAAATGGCCCAAAAACAAAAGGATAAAAAATCCTTTTTTCTTGTATTTTTTTTTGGGGGGGGCAAGCCCTCTACCAACTTATTTATATATACACCAACTCCACAGTAGCACCAACTTAAAGAAGGGAAAAGTCTCCCTAAAGAAGTAAATCATTCCTGGTGCACAATTAGAAATCACACCAGCAATGTTTTCCTATGGGAAAAAGCATTCAGCATTATGTCATTTGTCTTTCGCTCTTTTGTGAGCTACTGGCACTTTAGCATTTTCACTTTGAGTACGTGTAGGAAAGCTGTTCTTATGGTGCGAACCGAGTTCAGCTTGTGATCTGAATTTTAATGACTATTAGTTTTTTTGTTTTCATTAGCAGGTATATTTATATTATGAGATTAGGTGATTTAGGGAAACAACTAAAAAGAAATTACATCCATACTATGGTTATATTCATTGTAGATGTAAGGGTCATAACACTATAACCAGTCAATAGTTTTGCTGTATGTTATGTTATAAAAATGTTGAGAAACTGGATTCCATATTTATGTTTTTTTTTCCATTTGATGATAAAATATAATGAAATGAGCATGTACATAAAAGTGAGTGATAGTTTTGTTCTTCCTTTTGTCTAAGTCATTGTGAGGAGAGGAATGGACTCTAACACTGTGCAAGATGAAAATGGGCCAGATTCCAAAAAGGTTGCTCTCAGTGCAAGTGCCTTACACTGGAGTTTTTAGTCCCTCTAGTCTTACATACACAGGTCAGGCACATTTCTATTAACCAGAGGAGAAGTTGTGTGTAGCAGTTAATAAAGAGCTGAGATTTTATCTTGGAGGGGGAAACCCCAACAGTCAAGTGGGCTAAGCTGATTCTTCCAATAGAACAGGGTGGATTGGGGTTACCCGATCTGAAGGAGTATTTCAGAACTACAGAGTTAAGGCTCCTGTAGATAGCACAAACAGAAACCTATAATTCAAAGTGGAAAAGGATGATGATGAAACAGGAGGAAACTCAAAAAATAAGGAGAGACTGGGATTTTGGATCCATATCTTTAAGGAGAATAACAATAATCATACAGAATATTATATTCCTAAAGTAGCAGAAAGTATTCTAAGAACTAAGCCATCATGAGAATAGAGAAAGGAGAGTCTGCTGATGGGGATGACTGTAATTAGGGGTACAGACAAGGGCTGGAATTTATTGGAGAAAACTGGCAAAACAACCATGTTTTGGGTGCAAATAACTAGCAAGGCAAAGGTAATAGAATGGGAAGATGCAAAGAATTTATTTGGACTGCAGGTTAGAGATTATCTTCCCTATCAAGAACTGATATCGGAGTATAGGCAAAGAGAAAGAAATGGGGGGTCCTAAAAAAAGACCAGCACTGGTAGAGTTTTTAGTAGAATCTAGAATAGAAGCTGCCATTAAAAAGAGAATAATTAGTATAGCATATAAAATATTTCATGATAACTATAAGAATCAATCAGAGTTGGTTAGAAAAGATTGGGATGAGAGATTGGATAAGAAATTCACAAAGAAACAATGGGGGAAAATATGTATGTCTTCCAAATATGCAACAAAATCTAGAAGATTTAGGATTTCTGCTTGGAAATGTTTACATAGATATATTTATACCCCAAGTATAGTCCAGATAATTTTTCCACAGGTAGACAGCAGATGTTGGAAATTTGATGGGAAAGAAAGCCTTAATTGGGAACATATTTTTGGCAGTGTAATGAGTTGGCAGACTTTAAAGATTCCCTGCAGACTACTCTGTCGGAATACTGGGTGAGCAGACTAGTATAACTAGGAAAATTATTGTTCTGAATTATGATACAGAATCGGACTTGCCTAGACATAATAAGGCCTTGCTGACTCTAATTATGGTGACTGCCAAAAAAGCAATTACTAGAAAATGGAAATCTAAACCAACTGTACTAGAAGTAATGAATACAATAACAGAGATAAAACAGCTGGAACTGGGATCTTTAAAAAAGGTAGGAGCAAATTACATAGGAAAAATGGGAATTGTAGGAACAATGCATACAGGGGGAAGAATGAGGTTTAAAACAAGGCAGGACTTGAATGAACTATGAAATGTTTGACAATGATTGGGTAGATTGTAAGTGATGTATAATGTTTGTAACTAGGATTATGTCAGTATGGTTTGTGATGTAAAATGCTTACAGCTGGGATTATGTCAGTATGGTTTGTTTTCATTTATATAAATATATAGTTGTCTATGCCATAAGTGATAATTTAATAAAGATGTTTCTTGAAAAAAAAGTGTCTTACTCTAGAGTAGGCCTGCCACAATTCCAAAAGGCTTGCTCTTGTTATCTATAAAGCAGGCTTACAGCAGGTGCCAGATTCCAAAAGACTTGTTCACAGTGTAAGTGATTTACTGCATTGTACACATGGGGATAAGTCACTTACATGAGAGTAGGACTTCTGGATTCTGAACCACGGTGTAAGCATGCTTTATAGATGGGTCTTACAACCTGAATAAGTCATTGACACCAAAAGTAAGTCTTGAAATTGTGGCAGACTTACTCCAAAGTGGGTCACTTACACTGAGAGAAAGTCATTTGGAATTGGGCCAGATGTTTCTTTGTGACATTTTAGTGCTTATTTCTCTGCAGTTCCCAGGGCAATGATCTCCATAAGGAGTCTGATCAGACAGAGAAGTCCTGGCTATTTCTGGAGAAATTCTGAAAGTATGAATATCTCTGCATCGTGTATCACATTTGTACTACTTGCTGCCGAAAGTAGGAGAAAGCACAGAATCGAGTAGCAGTTCTGTTTTCAAATTATCAGAAGAAAGGTTCAAGTTCAGGAGTGGTTCATTTGGCATTGCTGTTTGTGTAGACTTCTGTCAGGACAGCACCTTTTAGTTGTTCTCTTTGCACCTAGTAATTGAACCTTAGTACAATACTGCATTTAAGTAAAAGTTTTTAAGAATAAAATATCCATGACTGACACTATGGCTGACTGCTGCTCAAAAAAAGAATGCCTGTGTAGGTTATCCCAATTCAAGCTACTTTATCTGACAACTGTTACCACTGACTAACGAGCAATTCCTGATCATCTTGGTTGCCAGCGGTAGTGTTCTGTGTTTAAAACAGTTACTTGATCTTACTGTAAAGTATCATTATGGTGCTGGAATAAACAAGGCACCCAGGTGGGGCCCTCACCTTTGCTCATTGAATACATTCTGAACTCTGTTGGCCAGCACAGATTAGGCTGGCATTTGTGCTAGACTGGAACAGAGGTAGGCGCAATACTAGGGTCTGGCAGGACCTCTCTTATGGTAATGATTGAAGCTTTTCGGGGAAAATAGTAAGATAGGAGCTGTTCATCTAAAATAAAAGACTAATACATAATTCATAACTTTCATGTTAGAAGCCAGGAAGCATGGGCTGCAGAGTTACTGACTGACATCCATGTTCAGTGAAAACATGAAAAATGTCAGTTGTCATGGTCGTAATGAGCTGTTTTAATGAAATGCTTACTTTGCAACTTTTAAGCTGCAGACCTGAAATGTGTTACAGCTAAGATGTTTACAGAATTGTGAAATACCTGTGATAACATTTTTGTTCTGTAGTACTTTATTTAAACAGATTTTTAATTTGCTGTTTGAAAGAATCTGTCTCATAATTAAAAGTTCATAAATTCATAGTAAGTACTAGGCAGTCTGCAGCCTATTACAAGCCTAGCTATAACTCATATTCAAAAGTTTCTCTAGCCCCAAAAAGGGTTATTCAAGTTGTAAGGGTTATGTAAGTTGTTCAGCTTTCCTGAAAACATTGGAGAACATGAAGATCTCTCGGAACACCATTATATTGGGCGACTTCAACTACCCAAACATTGACTGGGAGCACTACTCAAGCCCCAGCACCTTAGCCCAAAGATTCCTGGAAATTATAAACTCAAATGCTATGGAACAACTAGTCACCACTCCCACAAGAGGGGACAACATACTAGACCTGATCATTACCAACATGGGGACTCTATGCTCCACACCAGAAGTATATCCCTCATTGGTAAGATCAGACCATAAATTAATTTCACTGGATGTCCACATCCCGACCCCACCCCCAGCCCAGAAAACCACAGTGAAAAACTTCTCAAAGCGAACTTCTCACTGCGCAAAACTGAAGTGGGATCCTTCAAGGCCCCAGGGCCAGTGGAAACTATCGCCCAAACTGCAGAATCCTATATAAATGCATTCTACGGACATCTCCAGGAATGCATGGATCATGCTATCCCAAACAAAACCAAGACCCAATCATCCAAAGGCAGGCGTCCGGTCTGGTGGACCCCTGCCATAAATAAACTGTACAACAGAAGGAGGAAGCTACTACATGATAGAGCAAAATCCCTAATAGGGAAGGCATCCCTGATCAGTACTAGCAAAAATTACGATCCCTCATAAAATCCTCCAAGGCCAGCTTCGAGAGAAAAATTGCACAGGACACCAAAGACAATCATAAGGTTTTTTCAGTTATGTTAGAAACCTGGGATGCGACTCCCAGACTTGTTCTGAGTTGATTCTAAACGACAAAAATACACTGAACCCACAGACATCACCAATATCCTGGCAGACAGGTTCAGTGCAAACTTCTCCACCCCTCCCCAAAAGAGCAAGTATCTATCCCGGCAGAGGGCTGCCTCCCAAACATCTCAGATGCTCAGGTGAAGGCTGCCCTCTCCAAAGCAAAAAACACTGCTTCCATGGGACCAGATGGCGTCCCAGGTTGCGTCCTACATGAACTCCAAGAGGAACTAATCCCTCAAATAAAACAGCTATACAATCTCAGCCTCACTACAGGATATGTGCCCACAGAATGGCGTACAGCAACAGTGGTCTACGGACCCTGGAAACTATCGCCCCATAAGCCTGACTAGCTTAGTCTGCAAGGCTATGGAGTGGATCATCATGGAGCTCATAAACAAAGACATTGGGGACCTACAGGCACTAGATCTTACCCAGTTTGGCTTTGTCAAGGGCAGATCCTGCCTTTTGAACCTGGTTGACTTCTTTGAAACAGTCACCAAAGCCATAGATGAAGGGAAGGTAGTCCACACAGCCTATCTGGACCTTGCAAAGGCATTTGACACAATACCCCACTCGGGCATCATAGATAAGCTTTCCAGCTTAAATATAAACCTGTATGTCACAAGATGGGTTGCAAACTGGCTCAAAGACAGAACCCACAGAGTGAGAGTTGCTGGAGCCATGTCAGACTCGAAACCGGTCACAAGTGGCGTCCCACAGGGTTCTGTCCTGGGACCACTCTTGTTCGGTATATACTTTTCCGAGGTACAGGCAAACGTGGGAGGACTATGGCTCACCAAGTTCGCAGACGACTGCAAACTGGGCGCTATAATCAACTCTCCAGCTGACACAAACATCCTTCAAAAAGGTCTCACAGAGACAGATAACTGGTGCCAGCGCCATGGTTTAAAGCTAAATGCCAAAAAATGTATAGTCATACCCTTTGGCAAAAACAATGTGCCCACAAATTACCACATAGGCGGAAACCCATTAAGTACAGAGAAAGTTATTAGGGACCTGGGGACCCAAGTTGATAGCAATCTCTCCTTTGAAAACCACATTGCCAAAGTGGTTAGAAAGACCTTCTACATAGCCCACTTCATCACGAAGGCTTTCACATCTAGATCAAGAGAGGTAATCGTGCCCCTTTATTCATCCCTCATCAGGCCCATCATAGAATACAATGCCCCTTTTGGGATGTACCTTACTTGACACCTGCAGCAATTAGAAAGACCCCAAAAGTATCTCACCAAGAGGATCAAGGGTCTCAAACAGATGCCATATGCTGCTCGGTTAAAAATACTCCAGCTCTACTCAGTTGCATACCGCCTACTTCGAGGCGATCTATGCCTGACATACAAAGCTATGTCAAATCCAGAATTAATGGGCATGCTCCACCTCAGTAAATCTAAATCCCTTAGATCCACACGCTCGAGGGACTTGAACCTCAGCACAGAAATAAATAGAACTTGCTGGAGGGACAGGTTCATAACCCAGAGGCTCCCTTCGCTCTGGAATAGAATTCCAGTTCATGTGAGGCAGAGCACCTCACTGAATCTCTTCAAGAGGAATCTTGATAAGTGGATGGGGGATCGTAGGTTTGTCCCAGGGATTACTCCCGTGTCACTGTTAGACAGAGGCACAGTAAACTAAACCTTAAAAAGGGCACAGTATACTCAAATCAAGGGGTGGCGTAAGCCATACAGAATCGGGCTAGGCTTATAATTGCCCCAGGGCAGATAGCCTAGTATGAACCTATGAACCTATGTACTAGGCGAGAATTTGAAGCTAATACTAATCTAATTGTCTAGGCTTACCCTAAAGGTGCAAGGATGCTATTCTGTTCGACATGTAGTGAAAGTTTGTTCCAGAGGTGAAGGATACTTTGGGATATGAATCTGTCTCACCAATATGTCCTGTTTACCTGTTGATGAAGGTTTAGTTCCTTTAACAGTATGTTTGAGGAACCATTTGTACTGCAAAGAAAAAGAAAGTCAACGAGGACTGGATCCTTCATGGCTTAAAAGACTACAGACAGATTCTCATGGAGGAAACAGAGTACAGAAAGAGGGTTACCAGTCTGTCATATGGTGTTTGAGCTCACCCATCTTCTAGGTAGGAACCTCTGAGGTCTCTTAAGTTGAATGATATGTTTAGAAAATACATGCTAAAAGGATTATGTTCAATAATAGATCTGATAAAAAATATGAATAAAGGGAAATTAAGACTTCTTTGGATCTAGAGGAGATGTATTTGAAATTAGGTAAGCCAAATTTTGAAGGCTTTCCAAACTGCTATGGAAACATGATAGTCAAAACATAAAGAATTATTAGAAGGAGTGCCAGGATCCCTTATGACAATGTCTGATTAGAGGGATGTGTCACCTATGTTTTATTTACCAAAATTAACCAGACTACATTTTTTCACATTTGAGACCATTGTCCTTGCACCAATTTTCAACATATCTTAACCCATGTTAGAGCAATTGTGAGTCAGTGGAAGATCGAATAACAATACCCAATTTACAGTCTTCTTCTTTCAGCTTTTCCCAGTTAGGGGTTGCCACAGCGGATCACCTGTCCACTCATGATTGGCAGTGGAGTTTTATGGTGTCAAGTTGCCAGCCCGGCGCCCAACCTTCCACAGAAGGCACACACTCACACCTAGGACCAATTTAGACTGTCCAATCCACCTACAGCATGTCTTTGGTATGTGGGAGGAAACCAGAGCACCCGAAGGAAACCCACGCGACCACAGGGAGGACATGCAGACTCCGCACAGAAGGCACCCCGGCCGAGGATCGAACCGGAGAACCTCTTGCTGTGAGGCAGCAACGCTAATCGCTGTACCACCATGGCCACAACACCCAGTTTACAGTCATCTGCAAAATTAGATAATCATAAGCCAAGAGTGATGACATGCAGGTCTGAGAAATATATGCCAAACTGGAGAGGGCCCAACACTGAGCCCTGTGGTACACCACTGGTAACTTTTTTGCTTTCAGAAATGGCAACTGTGACTCTAACCACATAGGTTCTGTCAGATAACCAGCTAGCGCTATCTACTACATTGGGATGTAGTATTTAAAAAATACATGCAGCTAGAAGTATAATCACAGTTGTTACTTTGCCATGTTAACTTAAGCAATTTTACTGCAGTTTTAAAGGAAAGTTTCTATATATATATATATATATATATATATATATATATATGTGTGTGTGTGTGTGTGTGTGTGAGAGAGAGAGAGAGAGCACATGTGCCATATCTCTCAGGCATGTAACAGTATATGAGCAGGTATTTTACCAAGCAGCACTTTCAACTGTGCAAAATTTTCCAGAATGTCCAGATTTTTGCCTCATATTTTTATATTGTTCCTCATACAATTTGTATTTTTTCATCAAAGTCATTGAGTATTGAAGTTTCTAAATATTTATTTATTTTATTTTTTGACATTTGTTTGCTGTGAAAGTCCGATTGGGACAGAGCCCATTTTCAGCAGAGGCCCGGGGAGAAACACTCCATATGTTTGTCTTTGGAATGTGGGAGAAAAATCAAGCACCCAGAGGAACCCCACGTGCCATCTGTGCAGGATATGCAGACTCTGCATAGGTGGCACCCCAACCAATAATCGAACCAGAGAACTTCTTGCTGTGAGGCGACAATGCTAACTACTACACCACTGCACCACAGAATTACAGACATTTGAGTTTCAAATTTCATATCCTTCAGAAGATGCATATTAATAAAAAACCTGGTATACAAGCAACTTTCTAAGCCTATAACAGAAGTATTTAAAATCTGTCCCTGATTTTGGGCATGTTATTTTTGTATTTGTCCAGAATTCTTGTACTAAGGGGTTTAGAGATGTGGTGTGTGTGTGTGTGTGTGTGTGTGTGTGTGTGTGTGTGTGTGTGTGTGTGTGTGTGTGTGTGTGTATGCATTTTATATTTTGCTGTCTAAGACACTATCAGGCAGAGCCCATTTACAGAAAAGACCACAGGAAGAAAAACACTAACTAAACAAGAAGATTTACAAGATACTGCAGTTAGCGTATGTCAAATTGTGGACAGCTGCTTCACTCCTTAGGAACACATGCATATTAACAGTTAAGGCATACAGCAGAGCATGTAGCTTATAGTAATAGTTTTCAAACTAACAATCAAAATGTATGCCTAATGCTTAAGAACACAAGAAAATGCATGCATAACTAAAGACAACAGATTCTGAGCGATATAACAGTGTAATCAGTAGTATTCATTTGACCACTCAAAGATCTAAGAGCAATAAATACAGTAAACATCAGCACTGGTGAGGTCTTCAGAAGGCTAAGTGTTGATATCATTAGCTTATTAAGTCTTTAATGGAATTGTGATGCCCGTGCCCTGGCCCAGCAGTCAAGGAGCCTCAATCCTCACCACTAACACCAGTGAGGGGTGTCTCATATAGGAGGAAAGGGTAACAAATACACACAGTAAAGTGTAATTTCCCATAAGAGCACACAGAGATCACATTCAGTCCGGGGATGGTCGCTGTCTCGCTCGCCAGGTCCCCAATAAGAATCCCCAGTGGCACAGCTATAAGGTCCAGATCTCAGCCTAGTGGGCAAGCTAAAACCTCCAGCACCCTCTCTGTCCAGCCAGTGCTTCGTGTCCCTGCCCAAGTAGCTGACACACACACACGCACACACATACACACACACGCACACACACACACACACACACACACACACACACACACACACACACACACACACACACACACACACACACACTTTGAGAAGAGTTTATACGACCACACAGAAACTCCTGGGGAAGACTGGCACAGGCTCTCCAGCTGTGCCCCTTTTTCCTAGACTATACGGTATAAATCTCTGCCACCACCCAGCTAATATTTATCAGCTATCCAAAGGCCCTTAAAAAGGTGTCCAATTATTACTGTGCAATATTATTATCCAATTGCTAAGTGTGACTAAACTGTCAAGGCTTATTAGAGTGACTTGGTACAGGATCTCTGTATACATGCAATGTACTCTAGAGATTAAATGATCTCTACACAAAACAGCCTCAGTTAAAAGGGTTTAAAATATTTAATAATAAATAATTAAAATACAAGACAATACTTTTTACTACACAGTGCTAGTCAAGAGTTCAGAGATCACAGATAAATACTTAAAATAATTCAGTAGTACAGTTCTGACATCACAGAAAAACACTTACACTGCTGATGAGTTGGATAGTCCAGACAAAACTGCTTAATGCTCTCTGATTCTCTCTGTTTTTTTTTTTAAATCACATTCCTGGTTCACATTACATCATTCTTCACACTTTTCTGGGGTTCCCAGGCTAACAGGCTACATTCTTTAGTAAGCTCACACCAGGTCAGGAAGCAAAGCCATTAAGGACATTTATTTATGCATGAAAATTCTGGCCATTACTGTGGCCTTAAAACAATAGCAAGAATTCCTTCACCTAGAGAGGCCGGAGGCACCTTTAAAGATCAAAGACAGTCATAAAATGCTTGATTTAGCTTCCTTATAGCAGCGTGCACTGTTGTTACATTTTTTCCAGTTCCACATGTAACACTATTTTTACCATTTAAGACAACAAGCCTGTGGTTTACATTAATATTTACAAATGGCAGAATTATGTATAAAATTCTATCTAGCTAGGCTGGCAGCCTTCGCAGGAATAACTGTAACATGATACTGATATTGGTACAGCAGGACATAGAGAATTGATGCATTGCAGTGACTGATTCGTGAATATGTTGGTGAGATGGGTGTTAAAAACATACTGTTATGAAGAAGTGCAGCCATAGAGAGTGCATCAGTATGAAGAGACAAGGTTCTGACAGGAAGTATAGAGGCTAAGAGTTCAGTAGGCAAAAATGGTCTCATTAAACTCCACATCAAAGTTTGTAGGCTAATCCAGGTAGTATGATTTCAGTGCACACTTAAGTTGGGAGAATAATTAGTGTTACAAATATTGGGAGGTAGATGTTTCATTTTACAGGCAAAAATGGCTCACTAAACTTTATCTGAATTTACTTCATGTTCTAGTGATATTTTTCAGGCTAAGTTGACAATTTAAGTTCCATTAGAGGGGTGTGACAGGAGGCCTTTTTGATAATCTAGGTTTTTTTGGAAAACATTTGTTTTCATTTTCCTAATAAGCAGTTAGCTATGACTGGGCCACTTGCAGAACTTTTAACTGTGACTGTAGTGCAGTTGTGAGTGACTGTGTGTCTTTTGCTTGGCAGCCGAGAGAATCATCATTCACATACTGAATGAATGCCAGTACCTGCCATTAAATTGTTAATGATTTGTTTATAGGGAGAACATCAAAGGTCCTAAAACAGATAATTGTGAAGTACCTGCATAAAAAGATGTGGAGATAAATAGTTACTTTACCAGGCGGCACACTTTGGCATACTCTGACTGACTCATAACTGGATAGCCAAGCTAGGAGTCAGGTGCCAAACGCTTTCATTTCTATCAAGAAGTGTTGCATCAGAAACCTTTGCATAGTCATGGAATAAGGATATGACACTACCTTTCTTTTGTGTTTTCTAGAAAATGTGGCTTTGATTTTAGCAGTATGTATGTATGCCAGTAACCATTTGTTAGTCTATCATAGGTAGGAGAATGTCACGTGTAATGAAGGATATAAAATATGATTTGTCATTGTGCTACTTTTCATTTTTTGGTCCCCTTTGGGACATCATTTTAGCCCCCAGTGCCCCACACCAACACCATGTCTAGCACCGTCTTTCCTACCACCCCCAACCTTACTTTGGTATTGCTGGGACCAGTTGTAGATACTACAGGCATCCTGGGTGCTCAGCCATCTGTACTTCCATCTTCCCATTCCCTACCCCACCTCTCAAGACTGAATGGTAATATTAAATCAAAAGGTGCTTCAATAAAGTATTAGTTTAAGGATGTGCACACATATGCAGCCAGCTTATTGTATGTTTTTTTTATTTTTTATATTTTTTCTCCTAACAGATTTGTTTGTTTTTCAATTGAATTGTACAGGATATAGGTCACATTAAAGGTGGGAAAAGCTTTGAAATTATTTATTGTGGTCTCATTTTTTTTTATATCACGAAAACCTGGCATTTTAACAGGGGTGTGTAAACGTTTTATATCCACTGTATATATGGTTACCAGTAGATTGGGTAATTGTGGCTAAGATCAACCTACTTTGGTTGACACTATATATGGTCAGTAGTTATGCAATAAATGACGATCATTGGGGAAGGGGAGTATGCCCCTTCTCAGGGGATCATGTGATCTTGGTGTTAGTATATATAATTAGCAGGGGGTATGGTGGGTACAAGCTGCAAAAAGCATTCTTTTTTTTTCTGCTATGCATGTTCCAAGGAATAGGCTTGGAGCATTCGCAGTAGAGTTTCTACCTGTTGTTCTTGACGTTAAGCACATTTACTTTTCTGCAGATCGACTGTTCATAGATTGATACATATATATGTATGTATGTATATATATATATAGACACACACACACACACACACACATAAATATACATATAAATATATATATATATATATATGTATATATATATATATATATATATATATGTATGTGTGTGTGTATATATATATATATATATATATATATATATATATATATATATATATATATATAGACACGCATATACATATATATATATATTATAATATATGTATATATAATATATACGTGTGTGTATGCGCACACATATTTGTGTATGGAAAGACTGTAAATGGTCAAATGTTCATAATATCAAACATCTGTAATGATGGCAGAAGTGATCTCCCAGGACCAGCAAGATGACCCACTCCCTAGTATTTGATTCTCTCCAGGGAACAAAAAACCCAAGTGGGAATGAATGGGTTGTATAACCCTAACTCAGCCCAGGAATGTCTGGCTGTCGTGTGCCTAGAATGAATGCATGACTGGGTGTTAGTACTAGAGTCACTGAGCAAGGTTCTGGGAGTAGAGAAAAACATACTTGAAAAGGTACACAGTACCAGTGTCATCTTACCTTTTGCTTATTGAGATTTATTGTCTTTTGCTGGTTCTGATCTGTCTAAATCACAGTATGGCACAGTGTTGCAGCAGTTTGCATTTTTGCCTCACAGCAAGTGGTTCTCCAGTTCGATTCTCGGCTGGCATGACTTCTGTGCAGAATCTGCATGTCCTCCCTACATTTGTGTGGGTTTCCTCCAGGTATTCTGGTTTCCTCCCACGTTACAAAGAAGTGTATGGAGCGTTTCTCCCCGGGCCTCCACTGAAAATTGGCTGGTTGCCAGTCAGACATTCCCGGTAAACAAATGTTAAAATAAAATAAATAAATAAATAAATAATGCCCTTTTTAATAAATACTAAGCTAGGTAATACATTTTCCAGCAATCAGAATTTGGCATAATGTTGTAGGAGTCCCAATACCTGGAGATTTGACATCCCCTTGATGATGCATATTATAATGTTATATATCAGCTACATACGTTTACTTACTCACCATGCCTTGCTGTATGTGCCTGAAAGGTGGTGTAGATTGGAGATGGGGGGGCCTGTGCTAAGCCTGGAGTAGATGTCCAGCTGAGGTCTGCAGTTGAAGTCACACATTCATGAATCTAGATCACCATGAGTCAAACAAGGCCTGATATGCCATGTCTGAGGAACTGCCCCTGACAAAGACTCACTTGCAACTTTTCTTTTGCCAAGACACACTAGTCCTGATAGACAGGAGGGCTTAATGAAAGAAAATCTCAGTCCTGACTAAGCCTGATATTTTGTTGTTCCTTGCAGTCATTCTGGGTAGTAATGGGATGAAGCTGATCAGGCAGGGTGGGTATATAATGTGAATGTCCCCACACTGTAACCCCCATTGTGGAAAACTGTTTGGGACTGAATCCCTACTAACCAGTGACGACGATTTTCTGTGAGAAGCTTAAGAAACCATTGAAACTATGAACTTACCTCAAGCTAGTCTCCACGGCAGACTTCTTAAATATCCCTGATTTTGACTCGTGTCTTTGCCCTGTCCCATGTAACATTTTATATTTTCTGGTAAATCATTAAGGATTGCAAGCAATCAGTAATGTTGTACATTAGAGTTTCATAATTCTCTTGCAGTCAGTAATGTTGTACATTTGAGTTTCATAATTCTCTGTTCATAAAAGTCATGTTGATTCAAAACATGTTGGTCTGTTAACTGTTTATATAAATTAGAGTAATATTTAAAATTGTCCCTGATTTGGGCCTTTGCCCCCCCACCCCCATTATTTTTGTCTGTATCCCTCATTCTTGAGCATACAAGTTGAGAACTACTCCCACCAGTTTCTGCTGAAGCACCAAAATCAGGGACACATGTTGGTCATAGAGAATGGCCCTCCCATCAAGCCTACAGAAAATTGTCTTCTGTCCTTCTACAGTAAATTGTAGACAAGGCAGAAAGAAAATATATTTTTCTCCACATTTAAAAAACAAAGAGCTATAGTTGTGGAGAATTTTCATTGATAGTAGCAAGGATCCAGATTGTGAGAATGGCAAAAAAGAAGTGACCGATAAGACATTTCATGAAATTTGGTATTTAATATGAAAACACTCATTCACCATGTGTCTTTTTTCTTATATTTCCTATTTATAAAATTACTGGTCTGATTTATTCACTGTCCTGTACTTAGAATCTCTTTAAATGGTGCTTATAAATAGATGAACTAATAAAAATTCAATGCAGCCATGATAATGGCCCAGAGTTAAACTTAACAGTTAAGTGGAATAATTCAAGGAATTAGCACTTACCTATTATCGCAGCTAGATTCCTGACACAAGAAGCAGCTGATTTCTGAGCCCTTTAGGTGCCAATAGTCATAAGTGTGATTAAAATACACACACACACCACAATATTATACAGGCACACTTATAACTGTGATATTTTGAAAGTTTGTGGTATTGGTGGGTTATACTGCCTAGGGGTCATATTACAAAGTTTGCCGATCACATTCTTTTAAAATGTCCCTTCCATCGAGCTGGTTTACAAACGGGATTGCATCCTGACTTTTTTGTTGTAGATGATTACTATTATTATTATTATAATGACAATGTTGTTGTTTGTCTTTCGGCTTTTTCCCAGTAAGGGGTCGCCACAGAGGAACTCCGGTCCGCTAATGATTGGCAGTAGATTTTTTTACAAAACGCCAAGGTGCCAGCTCGACGCTCAACCTTCAACAAAGGCACACCCATTTACGCACGCATGTCTTTCGAACGCTACCCAACCATGGGGAGGACATGCAGACTCCACACAGAAGGCATTCCCAAGCCAAGCAGAGAATCGAACGGGACAACCTCTTGCTGTGAGGTAATAATGCTACCGCAGTACCACCGCAGATCACTATTATTATAATGACAGTCATTGACTCAAATAAATGACTGCAATAGCCTGGGATTTATTTAAAAAACATTGTCTGAGGGACAGGACAGGTAAAAACTGGGGAGCGTAGTAACTTCCCTTTTCAGTAGCACTTTTCAAATTGCATGAAATGCAGACGCATGTGCTCGGTGATTTAAATTACTGATTGCAATGCTCGTTGATTTACACTTAAAAGGTTTTTTTGAGGGACAGGAGAGGTAAAACACGGGGAGCAGTGTTGCCGGGAAAGGAGTGCCAGTAAGAGTGAAAAGGTGCCCTCAAGCTTATGCTGAGCCAAAAGTAAGGTAACCAACTACTATGAACCTAACAGACCGGAAAGTCACAATCCAACAACCAGGAGTAGTGGTGTCTACCTATATGTCATTTTGATGAACAAGGACTTCTCTTATGTTCTATCAGTAAGGACATTGCTATATTGACAGACAGATTCATTTTAGTTCACATTAGCTGACGTCCGTAATGCTTGCTAAGCAGGAAGATGATTTTTTTCCATTATTCCTGTTCCTGCTGCCTGACAAAAGTGATAGATTAGTAGTTAGCACTTTGAAGACACTGTTTCACTCTTACTTACACTCCTTTCCCGGCAACACTGCTAATTATGGCTCATTCAAAATCTGGTTGTGATAATATGCAAGTACCAAGGAATTTAAATATTTTAATAACAGTAAGTCAGTGTGTCCCTGTAAGTAAATAGAAAAGGCAATCCAAATATAAAAACTATTATCTCCACTATACAGGTAGTCAGCCATTGCAGTATTCCATTGCTAAGGCTGTAAGGAAATCCGTAACACAAATGTTGACACTTCATAACATTTAATGACTTAACAGATTGCAATGCCTGTAACATTCCAGGACCCAGTCATTAGTGTATTGGTCAGAAATTAAGCTGTTACTCTTACTCGTATGTCTAAAGAATTCAAATTTCAGTAAACTGAAATGACAAAGAATCTCTAATATGCTCAATGGACTGTAGGTGCAACCCATTTTTTTTCTTTTATTCAAATTCTGGTCTCCTTAAAAGCAAAGACAATATGATGATTTTGTAATCTTTTACATAAAACAAAGCCCTACACAGTTCTTTAAAGCAAGGTCTCACTGCCTGCAGAAACTACAGAAATGCAAGATGATCTATATACTGTTGATTTCCAAAACCTTTATACTATTTCCCTTAAGAGCACACAGAGATCAAATTCAGTCCGGGGCTTTTCCATTTTTAGACGCTCCACATCTGTCATTGGGAAAGTAGTGAAACAGAAATGTTACATAATAAAATCAGATACACAAGGCAGCACATGGCAGAGAGAAAATTTAACTGTACTGGTGAATTCGGATCACGGGGCTTTTACATAGGTAACAAAATACTTCTGAACTGTAGGATGAGATTTAGTATTTATGTATTTTGTTTTGTTTAACTTTGGCTGTGTTAGACCCACTAGACCAGTGGTCTCTTTTCCAGGAAGACCCAAGATGATATTCATAGTGACTAGGGGAAGTTTGGCCATGGCATCAAGGAAATTCCCCAATTCTTTTTGATAAAACCCACCTTAGCTACCACCATATCAGGTAGATGGGAACCAGTTTAATATTTCATCCAAAGGACGGCACACTTAGGAGTGCAGCAACTCCTTATGCCGCACTATAGTGTCAGTCATGGAGAATTAATTGAAGCATGTTGGCTGGGATTAGACCCCACAGGCATCTGATCTTCTGGCATCAATAGTGAGTATGTGCCACCTGTTGAGCCACTGATTTAATCACAGATATAAATTAACATGAAGTTGTTACATACTGTTTGCCAGACTGGATGTGGATTAGTCTGGTAACTCACAAAGCCCACCTGATACTCACGGTCCTTGCTGTCTAGTCTCCTATGTAGTGTTCCGCTGGACAGCTCAGTTTACAAACTCCGCATATCTAAGCCTAATTTGCAGGCCCACTGCTTCTTTAACTAAATGACTACTGATATCATCTCATACTTTCTGTGCAGAAATACTTTCATTTTCTATGAAAATGTGTTTTCTGTCCTTCTCTACCAGAGTTTTGCTTAACTTTATGTTACTTGCTTTCAAGCAAAACCCAGGAATCCATGCAAGCATGCCATAAGAAGGCATAAACATGCATGTCCACAGCTAGTGGGGTTTGGCTTTACTGGCCTGAAATCCTTAAAGGTAATTTGCATGTATCCCACGTTGTCTCTAATACAAGAGGTCTAAGGTATCACACAGTGGAAAGTCTAGCTTTGCTAGATTTTTCTTTTTGTGTTTTTTAACTGATTGTTTTTTCTGTGTGACCTTTTTACTCATTGTTTTAGTTTGCAAGCATCCTGGAAAAGGAAACACAGAATCTCGCTCTGTGGCATAGAGGGACAGAGTTCTAACTGCTGCAGGTGACCAAGGCTTGGTTAGTGGCCTTGGCAGTGGAAGAGCTGGGTGGGGTAAGAAAGGAATGAAGGGGGTGAGGTCTGCTCAACTCTCTCAGAGTGGGGGAGGGGGTTGAGGAGCATGGGCTTACCTCTGCTGTCAGTAGCTGAAGTCCTGGTGGGGGAAAGGGTGAGGTGTGTCTTAAAAGGGTGACTGGTCTTTGATTACCTCGCTTGTGGAGGCATGGATAACAATCACAAAGCCCTCTGAGGTTGTCCTGGGCATGCTGAATGAGTGGTTGAGGCATGAACTCAAAATCGTGTTCCTCCACCCACTCCTGGTTCATATGATCCTCATCCCAAAGGTATGAGTAAGACACAGGGCTGTTGCCAAGGGCAAGAAAATGGATCAGCACAGTGGCCAGGTGAGAGAACTGATAGTTGGATGGCAGATGGATCAGAAAAAAAGAAAAGAGCTGCAAGCGATAGTGACTGCGACTAAATAGTATGATTTTCTGCTCTTCACTTTGCATTGCTAGCAACTCGAACTGCTGACCACATTGGCAGGAGATGGGCAGAAAAAGGAAAATCAGAACTCTGCCAACACAAAGGTGGTCCTCTTATACTTGAATAATAACACATCATATTTTCCATTTTTATCTCTAATTCGGAAACATGTTTGAGAATATACTGTAGCAGCTTGCAATAGTTAGTAGTTTTACACTTTAGGTTCAGTCATTTTATTTTAAATTAAATGGAAAAACTAGAAATCAATTGTCAGATTGGTAAAGCAAACCCATGTGGTGGAACCATAATATCAACAGGCTTTATAATAAAACAAAATTATTTTGACAAAAAGTAAGAATAGTAATTTCCAGAATGTTAGATCCATTGTCACTGAAATAAACAACTCAGGAGCTTAATAAAATCCAGCAAAGCCAAATTCGTGGCTAAAATAGCTACCCAAGCCAAAGACCATCACAAGGCCTTTTTTAGTTATGTTCATAATCTCAAAAGCACAATGCAGCAATACACTGAGCTGATTTTGAATGATGTTACCAACATTGAGGCTGAAGATATAGTGAGCCTGCTGGCTGATCAGACTAGCTCTAACTTTAACCCTTTCTCCTCCCCGTCCAGCTGTCCCTCAGGATAGACCTGAAACTGGCTAACCTCTAGCTATCAAACAAGACAAGTCCTAAAAGTGCTGTCAAAGGCTAAAATACTACATAAGTGGCTCTTGATAATATCCCTGGATGCATCTTAAGTAGCATGAAGCACAATTTAGCCACACCCCTATCAACGCTGTTCAGTCTCATCCTCCATACAGGTTTTGTACCAAATGAATGGAGGATGGCTACAGTCATTCCATCCATAAGGGTGGACTTTCCACAGATCCATAAGTCTGACCTGCCTCATATGCAAAGCCATGGAAGTAATTATCATGGAATTATTCAGTCAGGACATAGGGTACTGCCAAACACTGGAACCGCTAGATTTATTTTTTTGAAAAGGTCAACAAAGCAATGGATGAAGGCAAAACAGTGCATACCCCATACCTCAATTTGGCCCAAGCTTTTTACACAATTCCCAGTCAGGCATAGAATCAAAGCTAAATAAACTGGGAATAAACCTGCTGGATTGTCAACTGGCTCACAGAGAGGATGCAGGTAATCAAAACAGGGGAAGTTGCCTCCACAGAGAGAGACCAGTCACCAGTGGAGTCCCCCAATGTTCTGTGCTGGGGCTGCTGCTGTTTGGCATCTGCTTTTTAGAAGTTAAAGGCAGTACCACAAGGGCTCTGACTGACAAAGTCTGCAGATTACTGCAAGCTAGGAGAGGTCATTTAATCCCCAAATGACCTTAGCCATTCTGCAGGAAGATTTGTCTCATGTAAATAACTGGTGTCAAAATCATGGACTGAAATTAAATGCAAAAAAATGCATTATTGCATCCTCTGTGAAGTCATTTACCCCAGGGTAACAACCACATTGACAATATGTTCCTAACAGTTAAGCCATTTGTTACGGATTCGAGAACTTATTTGGACAGTGACCTAACTTTTTACCAGCTTGAGTCTAAAGTCCTTCTGTATAGTACAGCTTATAAACATAGGAATTTGTGTCTAGATCTAGGGATGTGATTGTCCCCCTTTATTCAGCCCTAATTGGGCCAATCATTGAATATAATGCCCCTTTAGGCATGTATCTGTCCAGACACATACAACAACTTGAACACACACAGAGATGCCTTACTAAAAGGATACATGGCGTAAACAACTTGTCCTACATGGACTGACTCAAAGCCCTGTCACTATACTCCGTATCCTACAGACTGCTAAAAGGTGACCTGTGTCTGACATACAAGGCAACCTGCAAACCATTACTGATGGATTTTCTGCACGCCAAGTCAAATGGTGTCAGAATTACTAAGTCTAGGGATATAAGCCTCTTCTGCAAAATTAGCAGAACTGTTTGGAGGGACAGGTTTATCTCGCAGTGGATATTGCTGCTGTGGGACAAACACACCATCCACAGAAAACAAAGGTCATCCCTGTCCATATTGAAGCACAACTTAGATCTATGGATGGAAAATTGAAAATTTGCCCCAAGACTGCCTCCGTACTACTAATGCATAGATGCAGCTCCTTAATACTTGATCTGACCCATATTATCTGTGGTATGATCCCAGTTATACTCATTAGGAGTAATATGTAATTATCGACCATGGGATGGGTAAGGCCAATCTATAACCAAGAGGGATAGGTAATCTCAAGTACAAAAAGGGAAACAGGATAGGCTTAAAATAGCCCGCAAGGGCAACTAGCCTACTTAACCTATGAACCTATGTTTTACTTCATATAAACTTTCAAGAAAAGACTAAATATTGATTTGACTCGTCCCTGCAGCAAGCTGTTTAAAAGTAACTACTTTGTGCCAATATTATTTATGGTAAGACGGCAAGCATACTTAGAATGCTGGACATGTAATATTATTACTCTATAAGCTGTAAATAAAAGAAGTAGCCATTGCTTACTTTGTGTAAGTCAGCTACTGATTATATGCATTTTCCTGAAATAAAACCAAAAGGTTACTCATCACAACGATTGTACACAGTAGGTTTTATCCTCAAAGTACTACACAGACATGTACCTGATATACCCAGTCCTAGAGAGACAACAAAATGATGACATTAAAACGGTACCACTACTATCTTGTTATTCTTCTGCATTCTGAATGACTTGCTAATGTGCAGGAACCTCAGAGATGGGGTTAGATGTTCCTACTGCTACCTTATGAAGTATCGGATTCTAATTGTAAGATGTGCTTCATAAGCATCACTGCTGCAGTAGCCTAAACTATATGGGGTTATAGCCTGCTAAGGGTATAACCACCAGCCATTTTCCAAAGCTTTCAAGGCACCTTCCACTCACCCAAACCATTAGTCAGCTTGAGTTGAGTTGACTAGAGGACAGGTTTGGATGCCAAGCCTGTAGAGCTTTCCTTCCACCAGAGAGAGCTCTCCTCCATGGGTTTGAGGATTGATGGGTGGCTAACTCTGTTGCATTGCTGGGTAAGTAAATTCCCGTTAGGGAAGAAGACTCCCACTTTACCTTTTAGGACAAAAAATTAATTTGTCAGTAAAACTTATTTTTTTTTAACCTAGGAGAAAGTGTTTTTAAACACTTAAACAAGAATGTTACTTTTTTAACTTTTGTGGTAAAAAGTTGTGAAAACTAACTTTAGACTATGTTTTTTTCCTGTGGTAAAAGCCGTGTTATTTTACTTTTAAGGGTTTGGAGAAAGTATTTAACATGTTTTTACCATGTTTTAATAGGGGAAAATGACTTTTTACAGCGTATCTATTTTACCAACTCACCAGGTTTCACTGGGAATCAGGGTCCTTTTTCAGTTGAACCATGGAACAACCTACCAGTTCCTCTGTTCTTCCTTCTTTCAGCCACAGAAAGAACATGATCAAAGAGCCTTTGCCACCACATAATGTTGATTAAGTACCTCAACTACAGTTGGGGGACTATACTGTGGCTAAAACTGGATGTTCTTCGTGTTTCACTGTTGCAGTCATAACTGTAGGGTGCTCCTGCCGGCAGGCAGCCCGAGGTCGGCCAGAATCCCAAAGTCTGGGTCCGGCATCGGCTGTATAAGCTAGTATCCTGACGTCAGGACGCCTTGGTACATAGCCCTCAGCCGACGCCATCTTCTCCAGTCTTTCTTGCTGTGCGGTGGAAAGCAGCTCGCAAAACGTTGGTTGGCGATTTTCGAACAGCGTATTTGGTTGTTGTCGGTCCGAAGTTGTTACTTCGCTTCTCAAAGCTAAGTACCCCGTTGGGGAATCTTTTTCTTGTTCCTCCGATGTCAGAAAAAGTTAATAATTGTATAGCGTGTGGGAAACAAATACCTCATAAAGATTTCCACTCTTACTGTCTACCTTGCTTAGGCCCTGACCACGACGTTTCTTGTTGTCGGTTCTGTGCCAGGTTCAACTCTCGTACTATCAAGCACAGGTACGATTGGGCTTTAAATTATTTTGGCAGATGCTTCAATTATAGAATGTCGTCGGACACTACCGGAGTTCAAAAGAAGCGCAAAGACAAAGACAGGCCTCCGAGGTCCAAACAGGACTCGTTGCAGCTGGAGCCAGCGTCCGGTTCGGCTGTCGTCAGTGAGGCACTTTTGCAGCCCCTGTCGTCCGCCACTTCTGAACCGATGGCCGATACGGACTCCCATGGGGAGCCATCGAGGCCCACTATTTTAACTGCTGCAGGACCTTCGGACGTCGCTCCTTCAGATGGGTCCAGAACCGCTGTGCAGGTACCGGCTTCTGAGGGGGTTTTCAGGCCTACTCACATCACTATTTCAAAGGCAAAGGCAAAGACAAAGACTCCTACTAAGTCTAAAGTTCCAGCTCAAGCTGCTTCTGAATCCACTCCCAAGACACAAAAACAATTACTGAGGATGTCTGAAGATTTGCTTACAATGATTAGGGGTTCTCACCCCCCTCCTGAAAAAAGGCCTCGACAGGATGTTACTCTGGATTCCCCTGACCAGGCTTCTGTATCTTCTGTTTCTTCCTCTGATCAGGACTATTCCTTTCCCCCTTATGAGGATTCGGATGCTGAGGATTCTTTGCCCTCGGCCTCTCCGCCTGAGGATTTTTCTTTTGGGGAAACCTTGCATGAGATGAGGGAACATTTTCATTGGGAAGGACAGGAATATTCTGCTTCCAAAAAGAGGCTTAGAGAATTTTTTCTTCTTCCTCAGCATAGGCCTTTAGCTATCCCTCCTGTCTTGGACATTGTAGATGATGCTTTTTCTGAGGCTAATTTGAATCCTGATTCCATGCCTCCTGCTCCTAAGCCTGATAGATTTTATAGGGTTCCAGACTCTCATTTATTTTTATTTAAAAACCCTTCTGCAGATCCTGAAACTATTTCTCAGGGCTCTAAGGCTGCTAAGGTTGCTACTTCTAAAAATCCTATTCCCTCTGAGAAGGATTCTCGTGCTTTAGACAGGTGGGGAAAAAAGGTATATACTTCTGCTACCCTGTCTGTAAGGGCTTTAAATTGCCAGTTTCATATGTTTAAATATCAGCAATTTCTTTTGTCTGTTTTAAAGCAAAAGCTTGCTTCCCTTCCTGCTTGTGCAGAGGATAAGGAACTTCAGGATGTTTTGCATGCTACTGAACAGGTTAACAAGCATAGCTTACATTGTGGTTTTGATGCTTTGGATGCTTCCTGCAGGGCTGCTGCCTCTGGTACTGTGATTAGGAGACATGCCTGGCTTCGTGAACAAAGTTTACCTGAACAGGTTAAGGCTAAGTTATTAGATGCCCCTGTTCAACAGGATGTTCTTTTTGGTTCTAAGGCTGAGGAAGTTATTAAAAAGATGGAAGAAAAGGCAAAGTCCATGCAGACTGTAAAAGATTTCTTGCAGGTTCAGCCTCCTAGATTTTCCAGGAATTGGCCCTCTAAAAATTGGTCCTTTCCCACGTCTGACAGGCCTCAAAGGGGAAGATAGATGCTCCAGAGGTCGTGGTCAAGGCCAGACCTCTTACAGATGTAGACAATGGACTGCTTCTTCACCTAGGAGGGGAGAAGACAGATCCCAATCTCAAAGAAAGCAAACTCAATGACTCTCTCGGTTGGGCTTCAGGAGCCCTTTACCTGGACGCCCCTCTCGGAGGAAAACTGTCTCTTTTTTACAGAAATTGGACTCATATTACCCAGGACAGATGGGTATTGGACGTGATTTTAAAAGGTTACAAGTTCCACTTTCACACTTTGCCAAGGACTCACGGTTGGCCAGATCTGCCAAAACTTCAATGGTCAGAGGCCTTAACTCAAGTGGATGCTCTTCTGGCCATGAGAGCCATAGAGCCTGTTCCACTCTCGGAAATGGGAAAAGGGTTTTATTCAAGGCTGTTTCTGGTTCCCAGAAAACAAAACTCATGGAGACCTATTCTGGACCTTTCTGTGTTAAACACCTTTTCGGAAATTCCAAAGTTCAAGATGCTTACTCTGCAACAGCTAATTCCAATGCTCTCTCAGGACGCCTGGATGGTGACATTGGACTTAAAGGAAGCCTATTTGCATATCCCTATCAGACAAGAACGCAGGAAATTCCTCAGGTTCAAGGCAGGTTCGAGGCACTTTCAATTCTCTGTTCTGCCCTTTGGTTTATCTACTGCGCCCAGAGTCTTCACCAAGTGCCTGGCACCAGTAGTGGCTTACTGCAGACTTCAGGGGATCCAGATTTACCCCTATTTGGACGACTGCCTTATTCAGGCAGACAGCAAAGATCTTCTGCTAGAAAATCTGGACTTTGTTCAACGTCTTCTCCTACTACTGGGATTCTCAGTGAACATAAAAAAGTCACATTTGATCCCTTCTCAACAAATGGTATTCTTGGGAGCCCTCTTAAATACAACCTTACAAAGGGCCTACCTCACTCCAGAAAAACAAACTCAGCTGGCTTCTACTTTCAACACCTTGGCAACTCTATCTCAGCTCACTGCAAGGAAATTCCTGCAGGCTCTGGGCTACATGGCTTCCTGCATTCTGTTGATTCCAAACGCAAGGCTTCACATGAGAAAGCTTCAATGGTATCTGAAAAGTGTATGGTCACAGCACTACCACGATCTGGATATTCTGATTCATCTGATCCCCTGCCTCCAGAAGGAGTTCCTCTGGTGGTCCAGGGCATGCACGTTAAACGAAGGAAAACCTTTTCGTCTCCCTCAGCCTACTCAAATCCTAACCATGGACGCCTCGGATTATGCTTGGGGAGCACACTTTCTAGACAATTGCCAACAGGGAACCTGGACAAAGGACCATCTTCACTGGCACATCAATCTGAAGGAAATGTTGGCAGTTCAAAATGCTCTTTTAGCCTTCAAAAACCTTTTACAACCAGGGCCTCTGCTAATTCGCACAGACAACACCACGGTCATGTGGTACATCAACAAGCAGGGGGGTTCTCATTCATACTCCCTTTGCAGACTAGCTATGGGTTTATGGGACACAGCTCTAAATTTGAATCTGCATCTCCAGGCTCAATTCATTCCAGGGAAACAGAATCTCTTAGCAGACAGCCTGAGCAGAAACATTTCAGATCCTCACGAATGGATGCTAGACACCAACTTGTTCAACAGGATTACTGCAGTTTGGGGATGTCCCCAGATAGATCTGTTTGCATCCCATCTCAATCATCAGCTGCCTCGCTTTTGCACCAGGTCCTTCCACAAAACAGCATGGAGAGTGGATGCCCTGTCCTTCAGCTGGAGAAGCCTGTCAGCATATGCCTTCCCTCCTCTTCCTCTACTGCCTCGGGTACTACTGAAGATAAAGCAGGACAAGCCCAAGTTCCTCATCTTGATTGCTCCAAATTGGCCTCGACAGTTTTGGTATCCAACCTTAAAGCTCCTGTTCTCGGGCCTCCTTGGATTCTTCCACTGAACCCTTCGCTTCTGTCCCAGCATCAGGGTCAGTTACTACATTCCAATCTCAAGACCCTTTGCTTGGCAGCTTGGCTCTTCAAAGGAATTTGATTTCCTCTAGTCTTCCCAAACAAGTTTTGGATGTTCTTTTGGAAGCTAGACGGCCTAGCACTAGGAAATCTTATGCCTCTAAATGGAAGAGGTTTTCTATTTGGATGCAGGACCGAGGCTCTGATCCTCAGGTTCCTGATCTCTCCTCTATTTTGCTTTACCTTTCGGAACTTTTATCTAAAGGACTTTCCTTTTCTTCCATTAAGATTCATGCTTCTGCTATCTCTGCGCATTTCAGTTCTGATCCTCCTGTTTTTTCACATCCTTTGGTGAAGCAGTTCTTGAGAGGGGCTAAAAATTTGCGGCCTCCAAGGACCCCTCCTATCCCTGCCTGGGATCTTAATTATGTTTTAGAAAAACTTACTTTGCCTCCTTTTGAGCCTGCTGCATCTTCAGATATTAAATTTCTATCCTGGAAGACTGTTCTTTTGTTAGCATTGACCTCTGCCAGAAGGGTCTCAGAGTTGCAAGCTCTCATGGCTGTGGAACCATACCTTATTTTCCATCAGGACAGAGTATCCTTGAGGACCAATCCTACTTTCATGCCTAAGGTGATTTCGAAAGTGGCTTTGAATCAGACAATTCACCTTCCTACTTTCTTTCCAAATCCTCAAAATAAAGGGGAAAGGATTTTGCATTCATTGGATGTGCACAGACAGTTACGATTTTACTTGGACAAGACTAAAGATTTCAGAAAGTCTAACCAATTGTTTGTTTCCTTTGCTTCCAGTTCTCTTGGAAAACCTATTTCTAAACAAACTATTTCCAAATGGATTGCTTATGGAATCAGATTTTGTTACACTCATCATGGGAAACAGTTTCCAGGGACCATTAGAAGTCATTCTACTAGAGCAGCTGCTACTTCTACTGCTTTCCTCAGAGGAGTCCCTACCAAGGATATCTTGGAAGCTGCCACTTGGAGTTCTGTGCATACTTTTTCCAAGCACTAAAATCTCCCCTTGTTTTCTAAGTCTAGGGCAGGCTTTGCCTCTGCTGTCTTGCAGGGTATTCTTGCCTCCCCTTCTTCTATCTAAAGCCTCCTCCCTCTCTACACTGCTTTGGGATTCCACCCTACAGTTATGACTGCAACAGTGAAACACGAAGAACATAGTACAGTTGTGTACACCTACCATAAATATAGATGTTCGAGTGTCTTCACTGTTGCAGTCGGGGTTTCCCTCCCTCCTATCCCCTCTTTCTCTCATATTTGTGGTGTATTTGTGTTTCCTTGTTGGATTCATTTTTGATGTGTTGGGGACTTCTGACATCTAGGGCAAGAAAGGCTGGAGAAGATGACGTCGGCTGAGGGCTATGTACCAAGGCGTCCTGACGTCAGGATACTAGCTTATACAGCCAACGCCGGACCCAGACTTTGGGATTCTGGCCGACCTCGGGCTGCCTGCCGGCAGGAGCACCCCACAGTTATGACTGCAACAGTGAAGACACTCGAACATCTACATTTATGGTAGGTGTACACAACTGTACTTTCCTTGGACCACTTATCGTTTTATTTGGGTCCCAGTGGTGTAGTCCCTACGGCTACCATGGATCAGGCGTAGACACATCCTCTGCAACTGTTGAGGTGCCCTTGACAGGTAAGGGAGATATTCTTTTGTCAATCCTGGGAGAAGAGGCAGAGAATGAATAAATAAACAGTCCCAGCAAGCTGCTGGTAAGCAAATGTTTTAAAAAGCAATGGCAAGGAGGTTCTCGAATGAAAGCAATAACCCCCCCCCCCCCACCAAGAATAAAGGGCAGACTAATAAGTCAAGCCTAAATGACTATATGAAGGACTTTCAACCCTCCATCCCTTGCTGGCAGCACCTTAATCCTTCCAGAAAGTCTGAACCTCCATTTCTGTCTTTGGTAACAGATAGTTTCAGACAGATAGGTTCAGAGAGTAAATCATCAGGGTTACATATAGAGTAAATCATCAGGGTTACATATGGCAGTGGGAGTCTCTCCTGCTGCTTTTGAAGGTTCATATCAACTCACTAGACTGGTCTCTTTTTTTTTTTTTTTTTCCTCCTGTCATTCAGCATATGCTTGTTCAGCACATGATAGAGCATGTCCTTCCTCCTTAGATACAGGAAGGGTTTTATTCCAGTATGTTCCTGGTGCCAGAGAAAGAAGATTCTTGGAGACCATTTCTAAATCTGCTGGTGATAGTACTCCAGTTCAAATGCTGTTTCTTCACAACTTTTTACCCCTCATTCTCCATTTCAGTTTTCTAGTGAACTTGAATTTAAAAGGTGCATCTCATCACATTCCTATAAATCTAGATCTGACATGTTTCTTAAGGTTTCTGTGTCTGGGTCACATTAGCAATTCTCTGCACTACCATTTAGTCTATCTATTGCTCCAAGGGCATTCACAAAGTGTCTGACTTCTGTGATAACCCACTATGGACTGCAAAATACTGACATTTTTAGTTGTTTAGATGACTTTCTTATTGTTCTAGAGTCTTTTTCAAAGTGTCAGGGACCCCTGAGTTGGGTAAGGCATCTCCGACACAGGCTGGGATTCCTATGCTTGTACACCATTTCTTTTAATATCCAGAGGGATTCTGAAAGTTCAGATGTAGTCTGCAAAGATGCTTCTCCCTTCTTTTGAAAATAGTCAGGGACAATTACTACAAGCTTCCTCACAGACTCGATTTACTCATACAAGAATAGGGGTGTCTGATACATTCTGCCCCAAGTAAATACATCCAACTGCTTGGATGGTAGAATACTAATACTTTTCAGGCACCTTTACTGAGGACATGCAGCATATAGTAGTGGAGGCAAGAAAGCCTGCTACTGGAAAATCATAAATCAGTAAATGGAAAAAGGTTTTCTAATTGGTGGCAAGATAAGAATCAACACACACATTCAGGGCTAGTATTTCTGTGGTTCTACAGCCTGTGGCTCATCTTATTCCTCAAGTCAAAGTTCATTTGTTGGTCATTTCAGCACATTTGCCCAAAGATCTGCTCTTTCAGTGTAATCTCATGTGAAAATATTTTGGAAAGGGGTGTTGCAAAAGAAGCCTCCTAGAAACAAGTGACTCCTCCTTAGGATCTTAATTGTGTGTTAGAAAAAAACTAAGTCTTGCTCAGTTTGAACCAGCTTATCAGGCTGACTTGAGGTTCTTGACATGGAAAATAGTCCTTCTAATTGGTCTCACCTCTGCAAGAAGAGTATCTAAATTGCAGGCTGTCATGGTGGGTCAACTTTATCTCATTTTCTGCAAAGACTGGGTTTCCTTAAGAACTAATCCTTCATATATGCATAAAGTGGTGACCGAGTTTACCTTAAACCATTTTATCCATCTTACTATCTTCGTTCTAGAACCTAAAAATAAGGGGAAAAAAGATACCCCATACCTTGAATGTCCACAGACAACATAGGTACTATCTTAACAGAACAAAATATTTTTAGAAATTCTCATCAGTCGTTATTTTCTTGTGAAGGTAAGAAAAAAGGGCATATGTAAAAACAGACTGTTTCAAAATAGTCTCATGCTGTTATCTTTTGTTATACTCGCCACAGCAGAACAATTCCAAGCAGGGTCAAAGCTCACTTTATCAGGGCCTTGGCTTCACCTGTGGGTTTTGGAAAGGGATGTATTCTAGAAGTATTCTAGAATCAGTAACTTGGTCCTCGGTGCAAAATGAGATTCCTTCTCCAGGTCAGGCTTTCCTATGATCATTCTCTTGGAGCTCCTGTATCCCTGTCCTTCCACATCCTAGTTATGTTAAGCTATGGTAATCTCTTCATATAGCTTAGGATACTGCACAATTGATCTTTATGAAGAACAGTACAGTTGTAAGAGTAAACCTACCATAACAGTAGATGTTTGAATGATCACTGCTGCAGTAGCTGCTCCCTCCCTCCCTCCCTCTATTACTCTTTATTTTTGTATGTTTTTTTATGCCACCATGTTGACTTGTATTGTTTTATTCTTAGCATTGTCCTGTCACGGCTTTAGCCACACTGTCTCTGTTGGCATGAAAACTCTGAAGGCCATGATGCCCAAACCTGACTTTTAATCATCTCAGTTTGAACAAATTAACAGTTTGGTCATGGGGATGCTGCTTTAAATAAACCCTAAATATGTAAGTGTGGCATTTTGTTTAGGTACATCACTATATCAAGTATTTTGTATACCAAGCTGAGCATGAAGTTTAGATGTGAGAGTTGGAAAAGGGACTCAGAAACTGAGTTTGTGTTGTAAACTGGGGTACCAGCACAGTTTTCCTGTTGATTCTAAAAATACCCTTAATGTTAAAACCTACTGGCTTTATATCTTCAGGCGTCACCCTCCCTGGGCATTTAGAAATGCATGGCATTCAGATGCAGGAAGTGAAATAATGCCTGGGGGTTTGCTACAGTGTGCAGCCTCTAGTGGTTCCTGTCCTGGTGCCTGCATTCTGTTGTGAAGAACTGTGCTTCTTATCTTTGAATATCACTTTCATAAAATATAATTTGTCATTTTTTCATGTCCTATAACTTCTGATAGTGATTTATTTAGCATTCGTATAGTTGTACATGAAACATATTATACATACGCTGTGTCAAACATCACAGCAATCATTTTATTCAGGTTTGAAGAAATCTGTTTATGGCATGCATTTTCATATATTTCAAGGAACTACAGCAGATATATTTGGAAATTATTGTAGCTAAATGTATTCCTTCATTAATGCTGCATATATTAATGTATTAGCTGTTACCCCATTTTTACATCTCCACATTTGGTGGTGTAAAATGTTCTAGTTGTTTGCTTCAAAGCTCTAGAATTCCTTACATTGGAGTCTTCATTTTGCAACCATTTGTTTTGTGTTTTAAAATTCATTGTAGGAGTTTTGATTCAGCAAAGCTGTTTAATACCATACATAATAGCACCTTAGGCACTGTGGCCCCAAGAATGGATTAAGCTCTCAACAGATGTAGCCCATGCCACCTAAAGTCCAGTTGTAGTTCACTCCTCATCTATCCTAGATGTGTTACTACAATAGGTGTTATGGCCCCTATACTTCCTTTACTGTACAGTGTTCTGCAGTCTGCCACATCAGAGTTATTTTGTAAATGTAAATTTGTAAATTGCCACTGCACCACTTGTGAAAAGACTGTGCTGGCATGCCCAACTGTATCAGGCTGTGTTTTGAATGAGGTTTACAACACTCACTCTCTGTTGTCAGTATTGTATCATTGTTGTTAAACTTTTAAACTTTCTCTTGTTTACATAGAGCTTGTGTCATAACACTATGTACAAAATAACCACTGTCATACTGGACATCCATCCCATGGACTGCTGTACCCACTGATTTCCTAGAGAAATGAGTAAACAAATTGGAACATTTTTGCATTTAATAGCCACCATAAAGTAAATAATATTGCTTTGCAGGTGTTGTTTTTATGGCTATTAACACCTCAACCATATTTAATAAAACTCATAATAGATTCATTATTTTTTCTGGGGGGGGGGGGTATTGGGCATTCCTTGTAGTGAAACATAATTAATTGAATCAGACAATTTTTAGTTCTTGTTTAATTTCACAAAGAAAAGAGCAGGGCTTGACATTTGAAGTGCAGAGCTCCAAGTGTTTGTATTATTTTTAAGAATCAGGTATGATTATTATAAAATATGTTATAAAACACTACTTTCAGACATATGTCTTCAATCAATCTGGTTTCTAATTGGAAGTCGTGCCCTCTAGGTGAAATTTTTGCCAGTTTTGGGAGACGCATTTTTCTGTGAATGGTCTTCTAATGCAGTAACATCTGTTGCATGTTTTTATGGCCCAACAATGAATACATATTTATACTTTCTTACCTTGTCTTCTGCTTCCATCTTCCTTGATAAAAGGCATTCTTTTCTAGACTGAATTAAAAAAAACATACAAAAGATTATAATTCCTTGTGTTTGTTGGTTTGAGGATGAACCCTACATCCCCATATGAGTGACTGACATTACCTTTCCCTCTACTGTGTTTGAAAAAAGTAATTCACGTGTATATAATCCAATAAAAAATGAGAATAGAGCAAGCATATCACAGGCACTTATGTACTTATTTAACTAGGTAAGTAACGTAGACATTGTGAGCCCTTTTCAGCAATGACTTGGGCCTTACAAGAGCAAGGGTAATGCATTTTTATTGTTTATTTCTTTTTTATTTTTTGGATTGGATTTTGTACCTCAGAATATGAGGGGAGGGCCATGGGAAGATTTTATTAAATACAGAGAAATGATGTGGCAACTAAGGTTGAATGCTTGTGTGCCCCCTGGCCTTAATGAATGTATTTTAATCATTAGTGTACTGCGTTTAAAATTATATAAAGTGTAAACTCTGCACCTTATGTTCTAACAACTACCTTCTTTTGTACTTGACAACATAGGGTTAACAAATTTGCTTCTGTTGTTAATTGATGTGGTGGTCATGTGATTTTTTACTATTTAAATATTGTAGAGTTTGTTGAACTTTTAGATTCTGATGTAGTCTTGGTTATAGACTGACAAAAGTGCTTAATCTTGTTGGCTCATTACTAATAAATGTTTTAACTTTCCACTGTCTCGCTGGTGTCTTCAGTACCTTCAGTTTTTGGATTGTTTGTATTTGTTGTTCCTGGTTTGTGTTTTGCAAGCCTGAAAGGATCCTGTCCTTTGCCACCTCCTACACATCTGTAAAACAAATAACACCCAAAACACCCCTCAAATGAACTAAACTTCCACTGCAACATAACTCAGACCTGCTGACAAGACAGATATCTATCATTCACCCTACCAAAGAATCCCTGTTTTGTAGAATACACTTCCCTTAGATGTAAAGGAAAGTAGCTCTCTAACCTTCTTCAGGCGCAGTCTAGATGAACAGATGGGACACTGTAAATTCATTCTTTATCAGACCCTTAAAATGAATCTATGAGCCACATGGAAAGGGACCAAAATTATGTAGTACTTATTCATGTTATAGGGTACTGATGAAATCAGATCATAAGGCTGGGCTGTAAATGATCTATCTGGTCATCAGCCTATTATGGACTTAGTATATATGAACAGTGCCAGTCAACCTGCAAGCATTTGAGAGGTGGGAGAAAACCCCACACAGTCAAAGAGAGAACTTGCAAAACTCCATATAGATAGCAACTTCAAATATATTAACCACTGAGCCACATTGCTGATGCTGCCATACATACAAAAGAGTTTGCTGCTGTGTATTTGGCTTCTCAAGAGTTTTAACTTAAAACTTGATAAGTTTGATTCTGCATGATCATTGCAGTTTTAATTTTACTTCTATTGATGGTGCATCTGCAGTTGTTTTTTTCAGTAAAAGTGTCCACTGCAGTATAATGTCATGTAGACTTTCACCTGCTTATGTCACAGTTCCTGTACACTTGCTTGCATTTTCTGGGTTTCACTTGTATACCTGTGTTCTCTCTTTATACATTTAAGTGCTGAGCCTGGAGGCTTTTCCAGGGTATCAGCACATTATTCAGAAATATAGCTGTCAGATGAGTGCATCTCTTGTGAGTGTTTTTGTTGTAGTTTCTCTTATTTACATAAGAAGAAAAACAGCATTGAAAACAATACCATTTCATGCATAAGGGTGAGCTAGATGACTGCAGTTTCTTGTGCAGTTTAGTTATTATTATTGTGACATCACTGACATAATATAAACTACAGAACTTGCTTTTCAAGATTGAGGACCAAGACCTCCAAGAAAGAACTGCTGTGCTACTTGAATGAAGCTAGTATGCTCATGCTTTTTCGCTCCAAGAATAAAGAAAGTAAACTTTATTCATTATTTATTTATTTAGTTAACATTTATTTATCGGGAAAGTCCGACTGGGACAGAGCCCATTTTCAGCAGAGGCCCAGGGAGAAACTCTCCATACGCATATCTTTGCACTAAATTACTCTGACTGAACTCTCTCAGTATTCTGGTTTCAAATAGTTCATTGTTGGATGACCTCTGTATTTTTTCTGAGAGTCAATTTTTAAATAATGACTTCCATTCAGCCTACAGATAATCTGCCAGACTATTTTTAAATTAGATGTCAATGCCGACAAAACGTGATTATTAGAATATTCCAAGACTGTGCAAGAAGTTCCTGCTCCATGTACCATAACTGGTCCCTGTCAAAATGTTGTGGCAGAAAAAGCAACATGTTAGTGCTTAAAAAAAATAAGTAGACATGTCCTTGAGATCAATAATCCCTGGGGTAGGGGACTGTGCCTTTTCGCCAGGGCTTGCCCTCCCCTATTGCAAAAACACAGTTAGATAGACATGTTTTTTTCTTTTCTTTCTTTTTTTTTTTTTTTTTTTTTTTTATGTTTGGTGCAACAAGGGTATATTTTTCCTGCTGGCATAACATTTCAATCTTCTGCAGTGGCAATCCAGGAATTTGCAGAAGGGGGGTAGTCTAGAAAGTACACCAGCATTGGAGAAGAACACAGGATGTCAAGGTCTGTTGAAAGACCACCTTAACATGCTCTGACAGCACACGTGAAAATATAGTAATATACATTCTGTTGTACAACATTGTGGTAGTGGAGGGAGATAACTCCTATCCAGCACACAACAATTACAGACAGCACCAGATGTTTCAAGGGATACCCAGGTGAGACTTGATCACCCATGGAAAGTCACAGTCCCATTCCATAGTGGCATATTTTGCATATGCATTATGATAGCCTAGTAAAGAGTCCCATTGAAGGCAATATCACCACAGCAAGTATCATAGTAAAATCAAGCAGTTTTGTAATGATTTCTGTGAGAACGGTGAATACTTTAATAAAAATCAACATATCACAGAGAAATGTAACCCAAAATCTACTTTACTGTTGTGCAATGTCAAATATAAACCAGAAGCACAAACTTTTAGGTGAATCAGTAAAGATTCTATTTAATTTGTGCAAAAAATAACAACACAAAACACTTTTTTTCAGTAGAACACAAAAATGTCTTTTAACAGTTTAGGCCCAATCCTCTTGTCAACAGACTGACCTTTTGATGATTTAAAAAAAAACTATTAGATCAGTGTATGTTTTGTTTTATAGAACCACTAACCACAGTTTGTATTCCTTCTTGCTCCATCCAAATACACTGCAGTCCTGTAAAGTTAGAATTACAACAGCAAACGTCAGCCATTTCTTTCACAGACTACACCCTTATACCCACTGTCTTTTTTCTTTTTTTTTTGTGTCTGCTCTGGCCCTGTCAGGTTAAAAGGAAAAGAAAATAATGGTTGGATTGATGCATTTTTTTCATACATACAGTCTTTACAGCTTGTATTATGTCTTACTTCTCCCAAATACACCTTATTCCTGCAAAGTCAGAATTAGAAAATCAAAACAGCAAGGCCAATAATTTCATTCACAAACAGCCACCACAGCCATAACCTACCTAAAGTATGGGTCTGACCGTGACAGGATAAAAAAAAATCATTAATGTATTTTTCTTTCACATAACAGTAATTGCAGCATGTATTTCAACTTGCTTCAAGCAAATGCATATTAATCTTGCAACAGAATTACAACAGCAATCAGCAAGGCCAATCATTTCATTCACAGACAGATCCCATACCCACTGCCTACCCACAGTATCTGGTTTGACCCTGCCAAGATAAAAAAATAAGTATTTTTAATTATTTGTTGATCCTGCTAGGATAAAAATAATTACATTCATGTATTTTTTGTTTCACAGGAGCAGTAATAACAACTTCCAGCTTGTTTCACACAATGTACATTAGTCCTGCAAAGTTAGAATTAGTGGGTTGGGCTGCTCATGTAATAGGGAAAGGGGTATTCCCACTACAAATACTTGAGAAAAAGTTAAGAAATGTATGAATAAATTAACTTGCCAATAGGCGCAACCAAACTTGCAAGTAACTGCAAGATGGACATCACTATCGTTACTGCATTCAAAACTATGGCAATCGAAAAACTTAAATGCATAATGATATATTTTACATACCATGAGTGACAGAGTTAAAGAAATTCTAAAAATGCAAAAAAACTATCCAGTTATTGTGTAGCTGTCATTTAAGTACCTGTTGTCTAAATAATGTGGAAATGAGAAAAAAGAAGAACAAGTTCCTCTTGGCCTCCCTCTTGAGAGCTTTATCAGTCAGGATGCAAGACATGGTTGCAGTAGTCACTCCAGATTTTAAGATGACTGACTCCTTCAACAGCATCTTCCAGTATGACTTGTGATAAAAAATGCAAAAAATAAAGCCTCTGTGGGTTGAAATTGGAAAATATAGCAAATGAGGTACGTTCTCAACTGCGTACCGTGTTTGCAGTGTATTTTCCTGTTTCAGCCGAAAGAGTTTAATTTTTTTTTACATCAGGTTACATGGCAGGTTGTCAAAAAGAGGGTGGTGCTCGCCACCGCACTAAGGCCTAAATCCATCACTGATGGTCTTCGTGTTTCACTGTTGCAGTCATCACATTTGGGTTATCCCTGCCAGGGTAGCCCTCGGCTGGCCCGAATACCAGAGGCTTAGTATTTCTGCGTCGGTTGCTGTCGCTTCAGGACTGACGTCAGGTCATCAGTAATATAAAGTAAGGCAGCCAACACCATTACATCAGTCTTTCGTGCTGAGGAGCCCGAAGCAGAAGCAGTTCGCACAAGTGCCGGTTAGCTGCTACCTGAGTTTCGTCTTCTGAATTGAAGCTGAAATCTTCTAAAGCTAAGTACTCCATTAGGGATCCTTTTTTCTTGCACTAACCGATGTCAGAAAAAGTTAACAATTGTCTCGCCTTTGGAAAGCAAATACCACACAGAGACTTTAATTCTTACTGCGTCACTTGCTTAGGCCCAGGCTCTGACGTTTCTTGCTGTTGCTTTTGTGCTTTGTTTAGTGCCAGAACTATATGTTGTCGGCCCTTATTGCAGCTAAATATTTTCGCTTACAGTCCTTGAATTCCGATATGGCTTTGGTAAGCCATCCAACAGCAGATCTTCCGAAAAAAATGTAAGGATAAAGACAGAGACAGCCCGCAGAGGTCCAAACCTACTGATGACACTTCCGTTAAGCTAGTCATCAGTTCTCTGATCCTCAGTGAGGCACTTTCGCAGCCCCTGATGCCCGCTTCTGTGGATTCGCAGGCCGCTAATGAGACCTTTCAGAGTCTGGTATGCCGCAAAACTCATCTTCGACTAAGGATCCTGCGATTGTCTTACCCTTGGATGGGTCCGGAGCCACTGAGCAGGCACCGGCTTCCGAGGAAGTACTTCGCACCACCGATTCTTGACACAAACTAATGACTTCTTTCACGTCTACAGTTCTTTCGAAAACTACCGAGTTTCAAAGGCCCAGGGTACGAACCACACCCAAGAAACCGACGACCCAATCTCAGGCACCTGCTTCCTTGCCTCAGTCTCCAATGCTTAAAATGTCGGAAGGCCTTATCATGCTGATGAGGGGAAGCCAAGCTACCCCTTCCAAAAGGAAAATAGATCTGTCCCCCATAGTTTTGTCTGAACAGGAGTCTGATGAGTCTGATGCATATAAATATGAAGACATGCAACCCCTCTCTGCTTATGAGGATTCTGATGCAGAGGATTCCATTCCTTCAGCCTCTCCACCCGAGGACTTTACCTTTGAGGAAACCCTTCATACCTGAAGGGATCATTTTCAATGGGAAGGTCAGGACTACTCTCATTCTAAAAAAAGACTCAGAGAATACTTGGATCTTCCACAGCACAGACCCCTGGCCATTCCCCCAGTCCTGGATGTTGTGGACGATGTTTTCCTGGAATCCAGTTTGACTCCTGACACCCTCCCTCCTGCACCCAGGAAACCTGACAGGTGTTACAGAGTACTCCAAATACAACACCTCCACTCCTTCAAAGTTCCAAAATTCACTGAATATACAAAATAGGAACACAATCACTGGTACGTTTGATGAAACTCTTTTAATTCTGGTACCTCGGCCTTCGCCTTCTCCTGGAATACATTTTACAAAGTCAAACACCACCCTTTTTATATTACATCTAATTAGATTATTAGTGCACCAGCCCTTCTTCAATAATTTAATTACCTTGGGTTATTCACCCAACCATTATAACTTGCATCTAAAAACATTTTCTAACTTCACTTGCTTACATTATACCTGACTTCATTGAATATCGAATATATATAAACATCTCTATACAAATATGTTAGCATTTTTTTACTTAATCTTTTATGTTTTTGAATAAATACTTCTATATAAATAATGCTAATGAAACATTGCTTTTATGAAATGCTTTGCTTTTAAAACAAATGTTATTATTACAAAATTCATTCTGCATATATTTATCATTAAATTCCTTATGTAACATTCCCTATTTCTGGGAGATATGTGGAAATAATAGCTTCAAATTTCCATATTCATTCCATTGGGGAACAAGGTTTTATAATTGAGAATAAACCTGGACTCCATTTGTAACAATCTTTCACGAAACACAGTTTCATTACCAAATACATTAGGCCTGCCCAATACACAAAATACAAACCCCTCTGGGACCCCCTTGTGTTGCTCACAAAAATGTTTCCCTACCGGACTTTCCATTCTTTTATGTTTTATATCACCTAAGTGTTCAAGAATCCTAAGCTTTACCTTTCTTGTTGTTTGGCCTATGTACCATTTTTGTTTCACACATCCACAACCTATAATATATACTACCCCTGTGGAATTGCAGTCATAATATTCAAGGGCCCTATATGTGACATCATTTATTTTAATGCCATCCAAACTTTTGACCCGACTACAAATCTTGCAATTTCCACATCTGAATGTTCCCTTTCTGATGCTCTTTTTAAATGTGCTGATGTTTCTGAAGTTCAATGTTTCCTTTAAATTTGGATACCTACTATATGAAAAGGTAACTCTTGATGGAAAAAGTTTTCCTATTTTTTCATCTCCACTGATAATGGGCCAAAATCTCATCACTGCCTCCCTTATTGCGTCGGAAAATTGTGAGTATCTAGTTACAAAAAACATATTGTCACCCGTCCTATCTCCCCCAAGATCAAGCAAACTAGAATCCAAATTTTCATTTCTTTCATTCCTAAACTTACTCCTTGTTTCAGATGACTTCCTAAGGCCTAGCTCATGTTCTACCCTATTTCTGGACAATTTTATATTTTCTTCGGAATATCCCCTACATTTAAGTCTTTCTTCAACCTTATTAAATTCACTAGAAATTCTTTTACTCTCTGAAGTGTGTATTCCTATACGTTTAAATTCACCAAATGGTAAGGACTTGAGCAGAGAATCACTATGCATACTTGATGCATGTAGAAAATTCTCAGCTGCTGTCTTCTTCTGATGTGGTTTGTATTGTATTTTATTATCTAAACTCAAATAGATCTCCACATCCAAATATTGAATGCTTTTTCCCCCGATGGTATGGGTGAATATTATGACTGCAATTCCACAGGGGTAGTATATATTATAGGTTGTGGATGTGTGAAACAGAAATGGTATTCAATGAAGTCAGGTATAATGTAAGCAAGTGAAGTTAGAAAATGTTTTTAGATGCAAGTTATAATGGTTGGGTGAATAACCCAAGGTAATTAAATTATTGAAGAAGGGCTGGTGCACTAATAATCTAATTAGATGTAATATAAAAAGGGTGGTGTTTGACTTTGTAAAATGTATTCCAGGAGAAGGCGAAGGCCGAGGTACCAGAATTAAAAGAGTTTCATCAAACGTACCAGTGATTGTGTTCCTATTTTGTATATTCAGGTGTTACAGAGTCCCTGACTCACAGACATTTACCCCACTGCTGACCCTGAGGTAATTTCTCAAGGGCCTAAAGGAATTAAAGCAACCTCCTCCCACCCCCTCAGATAGGGATTCCCGAGCACTAGACAGATGGGGTAAAAAAGTATACACCTCTGCTACGCTTGCTACCAGAGCACTAAATTGCCAGTTCCATATGCTAAAATTTCAGAAACATACCATGGAACTCCTCAAGCAAAAAGTATCTTCCTTTCCTGCTAGTGCAGAAAATAAAGAGTTATAAAAGTTAATGCATTCTGCAAGTCAAGTGACTAAGCACACCCTACAGTGGGGTTTTGATGCACTAGAAGCTTCTTGCAGGGCAGCAGTCACCTGTTCTGTCCTTAGAAGACATGCATGGCTTAAGGAACAGCCCTTGCCAGACCATGTTAAATCAAAATTAGTGGATGTACCCTTGCACAAAGACAACTTATTTGGCACTAAGCCAGAGGAGGTCTTAAAAAAGATGGAAGAAAAAACTAAATCTATGTAGACAGTTAAGGATTTCCTATAGGTCCAGCCACCAAGGTTCAGCAAGCATTGCCCCTCCCAAGCACTGGTCCTTTCCTGCTCCCACCAGATTATTTCAGCCCTAACCCCATGAAAGTAGACCCCCCCCAGACAGCAGCCACAGGTAATGCAGAGATCTAAACAGTGGAATTCCTCCACTTCAAAACCAGGGAGTTCTACGTCACCCCCTCATGGTAAGAACTCACAATGACTCTCCTCCCCCACCCCCTCCCTCTGCCCACCTGCACTTACCCCTAGGGGAAAACTCTGCTTTCACGCAAGCCCCTGGGCCACCATTACCAATGACCGCTAGGTCCTCAACATAGTGTCCCAGGGATACAAATTTTCTTTCCACACTCTTCCAACCCCAAAAGAATTCCCAGATCTACCTCCAAACCAGTGGACAGAGGCAAAAAAGCAAGTCCTTTCCCTGCTCTCTATGAGAGCAACAGAGCACGTTCCCTGCAGAACAGATAGGCCATGGTTTTACTCCAGACTATTTCTGGTACCCAGAAAAGAGGGCACCTGGTGCCCCATCCTTGATCTATCCATTCTAAGCACCTTCCTGGTAATAGCAAAATTCAAAATACTCACCCGCCAGCAACTGCTACCCATGCTCTCCAAGGATGCTTGGCTAGCCACCCTAGACATCAAAGAGGCCTACCTCCACATCCCTATCAGGGAATCATACAGGAAATATTTATGTTTCAGGGTAGGATCCCTGTACTTTCAGTTCTCTGCACTTCCATTTGGCTTATCTACTGCTCTCAGAGTTTTCACAAAATGTCTGGCTCACGCCATTGCCTTTTGCAGACAAAGGAATATCCAAATTTACCCATACTTAGATTACTGCCTAATTCAGGCAGACAGTCAGGAAAAGCTGCTCAAGCACCTGGCCTTTGTAAAGTCTGTACTGGCCTCCCTAGGGTACACTATCAATGAAAAGAAATCCAAACATCTACCCACCTAAAGGATTATATTCCTGGGAGCAAGCCTAGACACAGCATCCCAGATGGCATTCCTTACATCAGAAAAGCAAACTTACCTGACAGCCTACTTCTCTCAACTAGCCACAAGACCCCAGTTATCCGCTAGGAAAATCCTGCAAGCTCTTGGGTTCATGGCTTCTTGCATTCTACTCATTCCATATGCCAAACTGCATATGAGGAAACCTTCAATGGTACCTAAAAAGCCTTTGGTGTCAACACTCTCAAGACCTGGAAACTCTTATACCAATGATACCTTGCCTAAGGAAATATTTTTTTTGGTGGGCAGCAGCATGCTTCCACAACAAGGGACTACCTTTTTCACCACCCCCCGCTTCCCAGACCCTCACCACAGATGCATCAGACTATGCTTGGGATGCACACCTGGACAGCAGGTGCACACAGGGCCAATGGCATCCACAGCAAATCCATCTGCACATCATCTAGTAAGAGATGTTAGATGTCCAGCATGCATTGACAGCTTTCAGGCCCCTTCTCTCTCCAGGGGCTCTCCTGATTAAAACAGACAACACTACTGTGATGTGGTATATCAACAAGCAGGGAGAGACTCACTCCTACCCTCTATGCAGGCTGGCCATGACCCTTTGGCACACAGCCTCTGCCATGCAGCTCCACCTGTTAGCACAATTCTTGCCAGGTTCTGTAAACTCTCTGGCAGACCACTTAAGCAGAAATCTTCTGGACCCACATGAGTGGCAGCTGAACAAAAGAACCTTCACCCAAATAACTCAGAAATGGGGCACCTCGAAGGTTGACCTCTTTGCCTCCCACACCAACCATCAGCTCAGTAAGTTCTGCACCAGGGAACATCACTGCATGGCTTGAAAAGTGGATGCCATATCCTTCCCTGGGTCAATCTATTGGTCTTTGCATTGCCTCCAGTACCTCTCATCACCAGGGTACTGCTCAAAATAAGGGAGGAAAAACCAAGGACGATTCTTATTGCTCCAGACTAGCCTCCCCAGCACTGGTACCCACTGCTGCCATCTCAATCAGACCCCAACCCTCCTGACCCAGAGGAAAGGAGAATTCATACATCCCCAATTGCAGACCCTAAATTTGGCAGCCTGGCTTATTCTCTGACCACTGATCAATCTGCTAACCTCAGTAAACAGGTTCTAGATGTTATACGTGAGGTCAGACGCCCTAGCACTAGAAAGTCTTATGCTGACAAATGGAAAAGGTTCTGCACCTGGATTTAGGCTAAGGGAGCTGATACGGCACAGACCTCCCTACCCCTCATCCTGGATTACCTAGCTGACCTGCTACACAGTGGTCTCTCTTTTTACTCTGTTAAAATTCATGCCTCTGCTATCTCGGCTCATTTCCACACCGAACAGCCCCTTTTCTCTCACCCTCTGATCAAACAATTCCTAAGAGGGGCTAGCAACTTGAGACCAACCAGAAAAGCACCCACCCCGGCTTGGGACCTTAACTTTGTGTTGGAAAAGCTCACCCTTTGAACCAGCATCTTCAGCAGAGTTAAAATTTCTCTCCTGGAAGACAGCTTTTCTTCTGGCCATCACTTCAGCCAGAAGAGTCTCCAAGCTACAAGCACTCATGGCTGTGGAGCCCTTCGTCATCTTCCATGCTGACAGGGTTTCACTCAGGACTAAACCATCCTTCATCCCCAAAGTGGTATCCAGTGTGGCTCTCAACCAAGCCATTGATTTGCCCACCTTTTTCCCTAACCCACAAAACAAGGGGAAAAGGATCCTGCACTCTCTAGATGCAGACAGATAGCTCAGATTCTATCTAGACAGGACTAAATCATTCAGAAAGCCTGATCAATTACTGGTTAGCGTTGCTGCAGGGGCAGAATGCAATGCCATCTCCAAACAAAACAATTTCCAAATGGATGGCAGACTGCATTCATTTATGTTACAAGCAATGCGGAAAACCTCCCTCTAAGGGGGTCAAGACTCACTCCACCAGAGCAGCCACCACCTCTGCAGCTTTCCTCAGAGGAGTCCCCACCAGGGACATCCTAGAGGCTGCTGCCTGGACATCTGTTCACACTTTCACCAAGCATTACCACCTGCCTATCTTCTCCAAATCTATGGCAGGCTTTGCCACTGCAGTCTTGCAGGGCATCCTAGCCAGCCCCTAGTCTCCTTGACTGCCTCCACCCTTTTCCTCAGCTTTGGGAATCAACCCAAATGTGATGACTGCAACAGTGAAACACAAAGAACATAGTACAGTTGTGTACACTTAATAAATGTAGATGTTCAAGTGTATTCACTGTTGCAGTCCTGGTTTCCCTCCCTCCATCCCCCTTTCTCTCTCTCTCTCTCTCTCTCTCTCTCTCTCTCCTTACAAGGAACATTTTGGTATTTATTTTCTACTGGTGGCTTTCTTCCACCGTAACCTGGCTCCCACTTGGGGGCTTCTGACAGGGCAAGAAAAACTGATGCAATGGCGTTGGCTGCCTTACTTTATACTACTGAAGACCTGACGTCAGTCCTGAAGCGACATCAACTGATGCAGAAATACTAAGCCTCTGGTATTCGGGCCGGCCGAGATCTAACCTGGCAGGGATAACCCAAATGTGAGACTGCAACAGTGAATATACTCGAACATCTACATTTATGGTAAGTGTACACAACTGTACTTTCCTAGTTTTGATGTAGTGAATACTCGATTAAGTGAGCATAATGACAGATGTTTCAGGTTTGTGCTTCATATCCTTTTAAAAATGCCAGCACAAAACTAATTCTAAGAACTTTCAAAGTTTGTAAGAGCAATATTTAAAATGTATCCCAATTTTTGTATCTTTGCCCCCCCCCCCCCCCCTTTGTTGGGCTTTGCCTACATTTCTTGCATTTTGCAAAATAAATAAATAAATCAAAAATGCATATTCTGTTTTCTCCATTGCTTCTCCTGAACTGTCCCATATGCATGCGCAGTACATCAACAAACAAGGATGAACACGGAGGAACACTACAGCACCATTATACAAAGACATTATTTAAGAAAGGTATGCAATTTCTTTATTAAATAATGTCATTGTATAATACCAATAGAGAGTAGGCTATTGCTCTCCTGATGAAATTACTCCAACCATGGGTAAATCCCGAGATCCGCACACAGTTATGGGTTATTGCTAAAATAAACGTGTTCACTGTTTAGTATATGTCATTACTCACTTGATTGTCCCGTGTGTTAGCTGTGACATTATACCAGCTTTCTCGATTTTAGAAGATGCTTTTCTGCACTCCTCAGTTCTTTACTGATGATCTCATTTCACTTCATTTCTGACTCCCTGTTGCCCCTCTTACTATGGCCATGAACAAGTTTCGGCATGTTCGTTTGAAAAGAACCACTAATCACAGTTTCTATTCCTTCTTGCGCCATCCAAATACACTGCAGTTCTGCAAAGTTAGAATTAGAACAGCAAACACCAGGGGCCAGCTATTTCTTTCACAGACTGCGCCCCAATACCCATTGTCTTTTTTTTGTATCTTGTCTGGCCCTGTCAGGTTAAAAGAAAAAAAAAAAACTAATGGTTGCATTAATGTATTTTTTTCATACACACAGTCATCACAGCTTGTATTCTAGCTTACTTTTCCCAAATACACCTTATTTTGCAAAGCCAGACTTACAAAAACAAAACAGCAAGGCCAAGAATTTCATTCACAAACAGCCCCCATACCCATAACCTACCTAAAATACCAGGTTTGACCGTGACAAGATAAGAAACATTCATGAATGTATTTTTCTTTCAAATAACAGTAATTACAGCATGTATTCCTGCTTGCTTCAATCAAATGCATATTCATTTTGCAAAAGCCAGAATTAAAACAACAATCAGCAAGGCCAGTCATTTCATTCACAGACAGACCCCATACCCATTGCCTACTCACAGTATCTGGTTTGGCCCTGCCAAGATAAAAAATAACTATTGTTAGTTATTTGTTGACCCTGCTAGGATAAAAATAATTACATTTGTGTATTTTTTGTTTCACAGGAGCAGTAATAACAACTTCCAGCTTGTTTCACCCAAATGCACATTAGTCCTGCAAAGTTAGAAATAGGGGGTTGGGCTGTTCATGTAATAGGGAAAGGGATATTCCCAATGCAAACACTTGAGAAAAAGTTAAGAAATGTATAAGTAAATTAACTTGCCAATAGGCACAACCAAACTTGTAAGTAACCATGAGATGGACATCACTAGCATTACTGCATTCAAAACTATGGAAATCAAAAACATCAAGGCATATTAATATATTTTACCTTTCGTGAGTGACAGAGTTAAAGAAATTCTAAAAATGCAAAAATCTCTACGGTTATTCTATAGCTGTCATTTTAGGTACCTGTTGCTCTTCTTTCTTTCTCATTTCCACATTATTTAGACAAGTTCCTCATGGCCTCCCACTTGAGAGCATCATCAGTCAGGATGTTGCAGTAGTCACTCAGGATTTTAAGATGACTGGCTCTACCAACATCATGACTTGTCATATAAAAATGCAAAAAATAAAGCCTCTGGGGGTTGAAACTGGAAAATACAGGAATGAAGTACGCTCTCAACTGTGTTTGCAGTATATTTTCCAGTTTCAGCTGAAACAGTTTAGCTTTTTTTTTCCATCAGGTTACATGGCAGGTTGTCAAAAAGGGGGTGGTGTTTGTCCCTGTGCCAAAGCCTAAATCCATCACTGTTCTGGGTTTTGATATAGTGAATGCTCGATTAAGTGAGAATAATGACAGACATTTCAGGTTTGTGCTTCTTATCTTTTCAAAAATGCCAGCACAAAACTTATTCTAAGAACTTTCAAAGTTTATAAGAGCAATATTTAAAATCTATCCCTATTTTTGGAACTTTGTCCCCCCCCCCCTTTTGTTAGGCTTTGTTTAGGTTTCTTGCATTTTGCAAAAAAATAACTAAATAAATAAGTAAATAATCAACAATGCATAGTCTGTTTTCTCCATTGCTTCTCCTGCATTCTCCCATATGCATGTGCAGTACATCAACAAACAAGGAAGAACATGGAGGAACACTACAGCACCATTATACAAAGGCGTTATTTAAGAAAGGTATGCAATTTCTTTCTTAAATAATGTCATTGTGTAGTAGCAATAGCCTACTCCTGGATGTGGGTTTCACAGGATTTACTCACAGTTGGCTTCAGTTCATCAGTCGGGGTTCACTTTCATGATGAAATTACTCCAGCCATGGGTAAATCCTGTGTTACCCACACCCAGTCATGGGTTATTACTAAAATAAACATATTCAGTATTTAGTATATGTCATTACTCCCTGTTTGTCCTATGGGTTAGCTGTGACATTATACAAGCTTTCTCGATTTTAGAAGATGCTTTTCTGCACTGATCAATTCTTTACTGATGACCTCATTTCACTTCATTTCTGACTCCTGGTTGCCCCTCTTGCTATGACCATGAGCAAGCTTTGGCATGTTGGTTTGCAAAGAGTTTGACATGGTAAACTGGGTCATTTTGGATTATGTATCCAAAAGCATTCTACAGAGATTACAGTGTGATGAAAGAAACCTGAAAAACAACAATCTAAAATCTGACTTTGGTGCTGCATTACATCTGTTCTTACAGGACATCAGTAATTAATATTCATATTTCAAATGCTAGTTCCTGTGCTCTGTATGGCAGACATAAAATAATTGTCATTTTCCCCTCAAATAGTGTATTTCATGTACTTATTTTCCAAATTCAGTGTGCATTTTATATGTGACCTTCAATTTTTCTTGCACAGTGTAACATTAGTAAGGCTCCAGTGGTAGCTATTTTTAATATTGTGTTTGGTAAATGCTATACTAACGCTAGCTTGAAGTCAGACTTATCATTGTCCTAAGGGAGGTCATATAATTCTCAGTCATACTCTTTTGATTTATTTAGTTTGAATCCATGTGTACTGGTTTTAAATATCATGTTAGTAGGATGCTTGGCTACACAGCCATCCTATGTAAAAATTTCTGGTATCAGATATCTGATAATTAATATGAAACTGCTTAGGCCTACTCATTGTGGTCATGGTAGGCTGGGAATCTTGTCAGTGTCTTTTTTGAGAATTCAGTAAACAAGAAGAAAGTAATATGTCATTTAGGTATTTTGTGATTCTGAAAATATCTAATGACAGTATCCAGTCCCCCACCCCCAACATACACACAGACGCAAGTATAACAAAAGGCACAGAAGAGGGTGTGGTACCTGTATCATTTTATATGCATGTGTATAAAGAAGATTTTAAAGCTCTTTGTAAAGCTTTTTTCATAGACTATTACTCATTTTTACTCACTATTTCTGCAACTTATGCAATCACAGTGATACCTCACTCAAAAGACACAGCATAATCATCATGTAGTAAAATGAGCAAATCCTTCTGTTTGTATTTGCTCCTTGAAGTCATTACCTGTGATGCTTTGCACTGAGGATGATCTGTGCTATAGTTCACTGATTGACTCTGAAGTGATTTTATAATGCATTCATAGTCACTGCTTTGACCATACAAATAGCAGATGTTAGACAGAGACCTGCACTGTGCTGCTATTTTTATCTTTTCTTTTGCTGTAGGCTGTGTTTTCAACTTTGAGGTCAAGATATTTCGCAGTGGGATATAACACAGATATCTTAATTATAAGCAATACCTGTTGTGATCTGCTTTCTGTAATTTACATTATGCACCAGTCTGACTTTTCCCAGATGGATACTCATTAACCTAATTCCCATGGTTCTAGATACAATCAGTAAAAACAAAATGAAAACTCCAGCAAAACTAGAACTTCCACTGAGTGACCTCCCAAACCTCTTGTATCAGAGGCACATGGGATATGTGCAAATGATCCTTATGAACATCAGGTGTTTCAGCTAACCGGCAATTCTGAATGCCCATGACTTGTTTTGTCGTTTTAATGGACAATTTCAGACCAATAAAGCTAAATCCCACTAGCTGTGGATATGCATATTTCGGCCTTGTTATGACCTCATCAGCACAGCACAAGCAGAGTGTTTGATTGAGCATTAGAAACACAGGGCTGTTATTCCCCTTCTAGTGTTCCTGGAGTTTTCATTTTGTCTTTACTGATTGGTTTTTCAGTGACCTTCTCACTCATTGCTTTAGTTTGTTGTTCGGGATATTTTTGTAATGACCCTAATGATTATGGACATCAGCTGGGTATAACAGCCTTGTGTTCTGTTTCTAATGCTTAGTCAAACACTCTGCTTGTGCTATGCTGATGAGGTCATAACAAGGCCGAAATATGCATACCCACAGCTAGTGGGGTTTGGCTTTATTGGCCTGAAATTGTCCATTAAAACGACAAAACAAGTCATGGGCATTTAGAATTGCCAATTAACTGAAACACCAGATGTTCACAAGGATCATTTGCATATATCCCATGTGCCTCTGATACAAGAGGTTTGGGAGGTCACTCAGTGGACGTTGTAGTTTTGCTGGAGTTTTCATTTTGTTTTTACTGATTGTTTTTTCAGTGACCTTCTAACTCATTGTTATGGTTCTAGATACAGGGATATTATTCTAGAATGTAGAAGTTTAAAACTGCAGATTTTAAGGACTTAAAGTAAAACTGCATCCGAAAACTGGATACATGTTTTTCATTTTTTTCTTCAGTATAGTGTTCCTGCATCATTCTAAAGGGTTAATAACTGTTTTTCTATTTGTTATACTCCAAAATGGTCTGATATGGCAGATTGCTTTGCTGCATAGTTTTGTTTTATAGTCATTTGGTGCTACTCACGAGCATTATGTGCTGTCATTTGAGACTGGTGCATGGTCCCGACAACAGAGCTAGCCCTGCTTGTACAGTAACACACAGAGCACTGAAGTGCTTCAGCCCTAACCAAGGATTCAGTGTGGGCATCTGCCAGTCACTCTCCATAACACCTTGAGCCCAGGGAAGCTGCAACTTTTACCCTGTAGTAGCTGCGCCTTTGCCAGACCCTATAGTACAGTCCTACATGATTTATAATGGGACCAGTACACAGTAACAGAACAACATACACAACTACATACCTGGAGGTATCTAGATAAGCAGTTGTTATTTAAGGAGGTATAATCCACAGTTCAGAAACGGTCATAGAATACACACTTCACAGAATACATTATGGAGTAGGGACAGGAAGCTATGGAGACACAAATGAGAATGGGTAGACAGAAAACAGGAACCTGATGCACAAAGTCCAAGAAATGGTGAGGCGTTGCTCGGCATAACATAGTTGAATAACAGTATTGTCCATTACTGGAACAATAGTCGGTGTAATGTCTGGAAATAATTTAGAGAAGCCACTCTCATTCCCTACTGTTGCCTGCAATGCGTACAGGTACACTGCTACACCCAACTCGACCCACCCCTACTCATTGACAGTGCTGACCTTTACCAGTCAGAGAAGCAACTGTACATTATCCCTTCATTAGCACAGTATCTTGATGACACTTACACTGTAGTCATGGCAGTGTTGTCAAAAATGTGTATGAATCAGCCCATGCCATGAATATAGGTGCATTGCTTCTTAAATTTTTTTGGCCTGAACAGGTGGTGGTACATATGATGGCACTGTAATACAAGCTTTAAATCTTTACCACTGCTACCAATTAATGTGTGTGGGACTGAGACTGTTGTTTTATGGTCTATTCCACTGCCATCTCCGATGCGTGGGGCAAGCCCCCCCTCATACACCCTAATATATATATACACCAACTCTGAGATTACCAAATGTCAGCATACAAGCAAATCCAAATCTAAATGGTATTTCTATCTGTGTTGCTCAGTCACTCATCTGAAACTCAGTGGAGATGCCCATCCAAAGCCCTACTACTATGCTACAAACTGCATCACTATCCTTCCCAGCACAGTACCTCTAGCTACAAAAAAAATCTGACATACTACCTACAGGTTATAATATTTTCAGACTTGACAGAACAAACAAGGTAGAGGAGTAGCAATTATATACAAAAACTCCCTGGAACTTACCCTTTCCCCACATGTAGCAATGCAGAATACCTCAAAGCATACCTCAGACTTAAGAACAGAAAAGCCATCTGCATCACCGGACTTCAGATCCCACCAGGACAAAGTAATAACACAACACGTACCTCCCTGGATTATATGAAGAGAGACATGATTGAGCTCGCTGAATGTGTGTCCCAAGCAGGTATGTCCCTAGCTTTAAGCTGTATTCTACTGTCACCCAGAATTATGTCTCACTGCAAACAGAAAATGATTGACTTTAACAATTGGCTTAGTTTCTGGTGTCATTACAGGGGATTTAGTGCCTGATAGCCTAGGAAGATATGAGCGACAGACCACAATGTTTTGCTAGAGATGGCTTGCTTCTGTCTCACTTGGGCTTCAGGCTTCTGGCAAAGGCTCTTGACTTCACCATAGTGCTTTTTTTAGGAAAAATCATGAGGTCAATAGTACCAACATAAAAATTTCAACAAAACACAAATTAAAGGTCATGCTGCTAAACACTAGGAGTCTAAACATGAACCTGCACTCATTGCAAGCATTCTTAACTCTGGAAAATGCTGACATCTGTGCAGTCACAGAAACCTGGTTCAAAGCTGCAGAGAGCACCCCAGCCTTACCTGGTTACTCATCCTATCATACATTCAGACACCAAAATGTGGTCAGCAAAGCCAAAGGAGGTGGAGTTTCAGTATATATATTAGACACACCCACCTACAGACTGGTCAAATGGTATGACGCACACTAAACACTCCAGGCACAGTTAACTGTTGACAAGACCCCTATTCAAATTATAGCTAGCTACAAGCCCCAAAATTTGACTCAAGATGCCCACTCCACCTATCTGGATCTCTTCAAATCTCTCAAGATTCCACCCTTTACCCTGATCCTGGGTGACTGTAATTACCCAACCATAGACTGGAAAAACTACTCATGCCAGAACACAAATGCCCAGATTCCTCGATTTTATCAATTAAAATGCCTTGGAACAGCTAGTCGATACCCCAACAAGAGGTGATAATATCTTGGACTTGGTATTAACCAGCATGAGTAACCACTGCAGCACTCATACAGTATAATCCTTCCTGGTTAGATCCGACCATAAGTCAGTCACTTTTGAAGTCACCATCTCCCCTGACCGCCCACTAGCTAGGGTCAAACAAAAAACTTTCTCCAAAGCTTATTACAACCTCCTGAGGGATGGTATAAACAGCTTCATAGCCCCCTCCTTCACTGCAGGAACTGGCACCAATGTCCAAAATCTACACCAAATTACTATATGAGCATTTATATAGATGCATGGAATCAGGAATACCTGACAGGACAAAATCATCCTCCGCAAGGAAGAGTAAACCTGTCTGGAGGACATCTGCAATAAATAAACTATATAACAAAAGGTAAAAATTGCTGTCCAGGACCAAGAAGGAGCAGGTGCCCAATTGGAAGCAATGTCTCCTTAGCCTGAACAAGCAAATGAAATCCTCTAAAGCCAACTTTGAGTCTAAATTAGCCATATCTGCTAGAGACAGTCATAAGGCCCTGTTTCCATATGTACACAGTCTCAAAGCTAGATCTGTTCAGAATTGGTGGTCAAGGAACCACATATACAAATGCTGTAGATATAGCCAATCTACTGGCTGACAGATTCAGTGAAAACGTCTCCCCTCTGTTCCCTCCATCAGTAAATTAGGACATCCCCAGTACCTGCCCCCCACCCCTTATCTCTGGGGAAAAAGGCATCACTGCCCTCTCAAAGGCAAAATATAAAGCCTTCATGGGACCCGATAACATCTCAGTCTGCATCTTACATGAACTCGGTCATGAATTTGCAGCATCATTAGGCACCCTATTCAACCAAAGCCTGAGTACCGGCTTTGTCCCAGCCAAGTAGAGGACAGCCACTGTCATCCCTTTACACAAAGGTGGAGCATCCACCGATCCAGGAAATTATAGATCCACCAGCCTAATTAGCCTGATCTGCAAGGCTATGGAACGGATTATCATGGACCTCATTAACAGGTACATTGGCAACCTCCAAACACGATACCCCACACAGTTTGGCTCTGTCAAAGAGAGGTCATGTCTGTTAAATCTGGTCAACTTTTTTGAGACAGTCACCTAAGCCATGGATGAGGGAAGACCGTGAACCACCTTGACCTGACCAAAGCCTTCGACACTATTCCCCACTTGGGCATAGTAGATAAACTCTCTCAACTAGGCATCAATCCATATGTTACCAGATGGGTAGCAAACTGGCTCACTGATAGAACCCACCTAATCAAAATATTGGAAGTCACCTCAAGCAGTAGACCCGTAATGAGCGGCATACCCCAGGGATCGGTCTTGGGACCTCTGTTATTCGGGATATACTTCTTTGAGGTGCAGGCCAAAACCAGTGGGCTATGGCTAACCAAGTTTGCAGATGACTGCAAGCTGGGCGCAGTCATCAGTTCCCCAACTGATGTGGACGTTCTCCAAGAGGGTCTCACCCAAACAAATGACTGGTGCCAGAAACATGTCCTCAAGCTGAATGCCAAAAAATGCATCATCATCCCCTTTGAGGAGAGTGACGTCCCCACATATTATCACATTAATAACAACATCCTAAGTACACAATCAGTAGTGAGGGATTTGGGCACCAAGGTTGAGAGCAACCTGACTTTTGACCACCATGTTGTTTCTGTTGTACGGAAAGCTTGCTACATGGCCTACCTTGTAAGTGAGGGTATCTCATCCAGGGACAAAGAGGTCATAACATCCTGTCTTCTTCCCTTATAAGGCTAATTTTTGAGTACAGTGTGCCCTTCGGCATGTACCTTGCAAAGCACATGCAGCAGCTGGAGTGACCACAGAGATTCCTTACCAGGAGAATCCAGGTCCTCAAACACCAACCCTTCACAGGCTAAAAGCCATATCCCTCTCCTCAGTTTCATACAGACTTGTCAGAGGTGACCTCTGTCTGGCATACAAAGCAATCTCAGACGCCACCTTGATGGGACTGCTGCATATCCGCAAGTCAAGCTCCACTCGAGCAACCCATATGCACGACCTCAAGCTGGTCTGTTATATCAATATGACTTGTTGGCAGAACAGATTTCTGTCCCATAGACTCCCCCATCTGTGGAATAGACGCCCTCTCCACGTCAAGCAGAGTACCTCATTATCCCTTTTTAAGCACGTCCTGGATAGGAAACAGAAAATACACCCCTGGGATTCCACCTGTGCCCCTGCTGGACAGGGGATCTGGGTGCTGACTTGTCTAAACATGGGCTAAACTCTTATACTGTTTGCACTTTAATTGATTGTTTTTAAGTGTTTTTCAACTGTTTAACGGTTAAGGGCTACACACTCAAGTGCTATAGCCAGTTTTCTACTTTAAAAGTGTTCGTATTCCTGTATCTGTTTTAACTTTTGTAAAAAAAAAAAAATCCTATCTCTCTATTAGTTTGCCACCTTTCTACTACCAGTAGAGTCCGGTTTTCAGATTTTGCTGAATTCTGGGCTATTTGTAAGTTTCTGTGTTGCCCAGACCTTTCTAAGGTAGAGGGAAGCGTCTCTGTTCATCAGTGAAAGGGGTGAGCTTTGAACAGCCTATCTGTCACTGGAGGAGTGGTTTCAGCTCAGAATCTGTAGTTTTATTGGCCATTTTGGGCTATTTCTATCCCTTTCATCTTTCTGTTTAAAAACCTGTGTTTGTGCGGTTTTTGCACTTGTATTACCTCAGCAAGACCCTGCCTGGGTGTCCTGCAGAGTCCTACAGCAGCAGAGAGAGAGAAACAGGAGACTGATTGGATTAAGTACCTCTGTTTTGCTTTTTATTGCTTACTTTTGCTAGCCACATAATTCCAACCATTTTTATTAACTTTGCTACTTTTTTAACTGTTTTTTGAATTCTTATACTGTTTGCACTTTAATTGACCGTTTTCAACTGTTTAACTGTTAAGGGCTACACACTCAATTGCGATAGCCATTTTTCTGCCTTAAAACTGTTTGTATTCCTGTATCTGCTTTAACTTTTAAAAAAAAACAAAAAAAAAAAATCGTATCTCTATTCATTTCCTGCTTTTCTAGAACCAGTAGAGCATGGTTCTCAGATTTTGCTGAACTCTGGGCTGTTTGGAAGTTTCTGTGTTGCAAAGACCTTTGTAAGATGGAGAGAAGCTTCTCTGTTCATTAGTGAGAGTGGTGAGCTTTGAACAGCCTATCTGTCGCTGGAGGAGTGGTTTCAGCTCAGAATCTGTATTGGCCATTTTGAGCTATTTCTATCCCTTTCATCTTTCTGTTTAAAAACCTATGTTTACGTTGTTTTGCACATCGCGCAGTGGCATATAGCTACCGTTAAACTATTCCCGGTGCCAGAAAGTCTGCTCTTCATTTTCCCTTAGAACTAGCCAGTGTTCTAGTTTTAGCACTCAAATCTGTCTCTTTGTCTTCAGCACTGTCCAAATCTAGTTACAAGCACTTAATAATCTACAAATTACTGCAACACTCAACTTTCCTCACTTATCAAGAGGAAATCAGTTTTTAGTACTTAAATTAATAAGCACTAACCAGGCATGTCTAAGGGTCAGCTCCCAGTATTTTCTCCTGCCCACCTGATGAATTTGGGCATCTTGGGGCAATATAGCAATTGCCTCATGTACACTGACAACCCTCTCCTCCTACCACCCAACACTGCAACCTATGAGAGATGCAGTTATATAGCCAAACTGGAAGCCAAGTTCTCTCCAGCCAAGACTGGACTAGACAGTCAAGAGGAGAAGGTAAGCACCACACCGCACTCTACACATAGTCCATCAAAACCTGCACCACTCAAACCCACACATAGTAACACAAAACACACACCTACATTTGCAGAGGCTATCAATAAAAATCTGCCCAAGTAACAGAGACCTACAAAGATGAAATGCAAGCAACCACCATCCCTCCAGCACTACCCGAACAACACATAGCCCGCAAAATCAGTGTGCCTCTCAACCTCAGCCCATAAGGTAAATCAATGTACCCAACACACTAGTCATTAGCGACTCTATAGTCAGGCACAATGACATCCCTCTCACCAGGCTAAACAAGAAGAATGCTACTGTCAGCTGCCTGTCAGGTGCTAGGATCCGCCATATAATGCATGCATTCAGGTCACTCCACAACAAGTACAAATATGGCTCTGTCATTGTCCATGTTGGAGTGAATGACCTGAGACCTACCTAACTGGACTACATGAAAAGAGACATGGAGGAGCTCTCTGACCATGTGGCCCAGGCAGGTATGACACTAGCCCTGAGTAGCATCCTGCCATCACCCAGAATGATACCACAGTACAAGGACAAAATGACTGACTTCAGCAATTGGCTAAGCTTCTGGTGTCATTCCAAAGGGATCCAGTATCTGTCTGCCTGGGACGAAATGATCAGCAGACCACGATGCTTTGCCAGAGATGGCCTGCACCTGTTTCCTCTGGGATTCCGGATACTGGCTAAGGCCCTTGCCGCCCCTATAGTGCCTTTTTTAGGCAAGGCTCAAACATCAAAAGCACCACCATAGTAGATACAAACAAGCAAAATCTAAGTGTAATGCTACTCAGTGCTAGAAGTCTAAACCTCAGAATGCACACACTTGAGGCACTCCTTAAGATGGAGAACATCGACATCTGTGCAGTGACAGAGACCTAGATTAAGGCTCCAGAGACCACCCCTGCATTACCAGGCTACAGTTCTTACCACACCTTTCAGCCACCTAACCTCGACCGAAACATTAAAGGAGGAGGCTTGTCCATATTCATAAAGGATATCCACACCTCCAGGCTAGTTGCTCAACATAATGCATCTGAAATTATCCAAGTACAATTAACACTGGGCAAGACTGCAGTTCAGGTTGTAGCTTGTTACAGATCCCCTGCCATGCACCAGGACACCCACTCCATGTTTCTCGATATACTGTATAATATTAAGGTACAGCCCAGTACCCTAATATTGGGAGATTTCAACTACCCCACCATTAACTGGGAAAAGTACTCATGTACTAACTCATCTGCCCAACATTTTCTGGAATTCATCAATTCCAACGCTCTGGATCAGCTTGTCCATACCCCTACCAGGGGCAGCAACATCCTGGACCTGGTCATTACCAATATGGGTAAAAGATGCTCCATGCCAGAGATCAACTCCTCGCTGGTCAGGTCAGACCACAAGCTAATCACCCTAGACATCCATATCCCACCCCCACCCTCCATTAAGGAAACCACTATAAAAAAAAATTTCAAAGCCAACTTCATGCTTCTTAAGTCAGAAGTGAACTATGACTCTCTTAAGGTAGCCAAATGCCTCGTCATCTAATTAGTGATGAGCATGAATGGATGAATGAGATTCCCACTGTCCCTACCTACTATCTAGTGAAACCACAGCCAAGGGAAGGGGCTTGGCAGAATCAGCAGTGAAAGAAGACTCTGTTGAGCTTGACTCTAGTCTGGCACTGTGCCACCATAGACTTGTACTCCCTAGATATAGTCATCCTGACAGAAACCTGGCTAAAACCTCACATTACCAGTGAGCAAATCCTCCCTACCGGTTACGGCATACTAAGAGTAGACCAGCTAAACAAGAAAGGAGGCGGTGTAGCTATAATATTTAAACAGCATCTAAACATCCAGATCTTAAAATCATCAGACCCACAAATAGGCAATGAAGAAATAATATATACCAACCTCAAAATAAACTAAAACAAAACCATCAACATAATTGGATGCTACTTCCCACCTGGCCAAAACTTCCCTTCACTTGAAAACCTCCTCAGCTGGTCTACCCACCATCTCCCCCAAGAAACTATAATTTTAGGTGATTTCAAAATTGACTGGCAATCCTGTTCTGGCAACCATCCAGCCCATCATGTAAACCTTCATGGCTTCACCCAACTAGTCCAGTCGCCAACCAGGATAAATAAAAACTCCAGCAAGCACACTACCCTCGAATGGATACTAGTCAGTAAGAGCCCCCAGTCATATGTAATAGGCTGTTTATCAGATAGCCTCAGTGATCACTTCCCAACATTCCTACTCAAAAAATACCTATACCAAGCTAAACCTGTCATCTACTGTCAAATACGTAAAAAACTAAACTTTAACCCACTCACATTCATCTCATCCCTCAAAGAATTTAACTGGCATCCTCTAAAGTGCCTGAGTCTTGATGACGCAGTTGAATTTTTTAATACTACCTTCCTGAGCATCCTTAATTACCATGCCCCCCATAAGACTTTCCAGAACCAAAGCACAACCCTCCCCATGGCTACAGAAAACCACTAAGTCAGAAATGAAAAACAGGGATAAAGCCTGGGAGCACTGGTGCAAAACCAAAACCCCCTCAACTAGACAGAAATTCCTAGAACTACGCAATAGAGTTAAAAAGCTAATAAAACAGGACAAATTCCAATACTACCAGTCTGCCCTAGACTCCTCCCAACACAGCCTGGTCCTCCATAAACTCCATCCTCCACCCAGGTAAAATCAGTACCCCTCCTCCTAACATCCCTCACTTCTCCGAAAATATTGCTACCTCATTCAACACACTTCACACAAACCATACTATCACTAGCTAAACAACACAACCCCCTTTCCTCCAACCCACACATTCAACTAGTAATCTCCCCACTACCTTCTCTTTTTCTCCTGTACCTGCCTCCAACATAAAAAAAAAAACTCTTAATTAAACTTAAGATCACCAAATTAGCAGCAGACTACCTCCCAAGTGAATACCTACAAATCACAGCTGATGCTCTGGCCTACCCATTATCCATCTTGATTAACCGATCGCTGTCAGAAAGTTACGTTCCCACACTATGGAAAGTATCACATATAATTCACCTCCACAAAGGCAGCCCCTCCACAGAACTAGCCAATTACCGCCCCATAGCTATTCTCTCTCCACTTTCCAAAATACTAGAGAGATGCATTCACTCTCAGGTCTCAGACTGCCTCCTTACTAACAACCTCCTTTCCAATACTCAGCATGGTTTCCTTCCAAACCATAGCACCACCACTGCCTTACTCTCCTTTACTAACACTATCCTTCAGCATAAAAACAATGACCATCTCTCTCCTCTGCTACTTTCCTAGACCTGTCTAAAGCATTTGACATGGTCCCACACAAACAACTCATCTCTGTCCTCAATAACCTATCCTTCTCTCAGTCAGTCACCAACTGGTTTCAGAGTTACCTGTCTGACCGCCAACAATCCGTTATATGGCAGAATGACATATCTCACCAACTACCTGTCTCTATAGGTTCTTCTCTATTTTCACCAATAATCTAGCCTCTGCCACCAAACATGGCATACTCATACAATACGCAGATGACTCAACCATCATCCGCTCAGCCCAGTCCCTACCCAAACTGCAAAAAGTCACACAGGAAGCCTTTTCCTCTGTTGAAACTTAGTTATCCGATGCCCAATTAATACTCAACCCAAACAAAACTAAACTACTCATCTTCCAACCCACCAAACATGCTCAAAACAACTCTCACTTTAACATCACAGCAAAAGACAACACCACTATACACCCAGCAGAACACAGCAAATTGCTAGGAGTGGAAATAGACAATAAACTAAAATTTGACATTCACATATCCATGACCATAAAAAAATTCCACAAAAAAATAGGTGCATTGTACAGAAATAAGCAACTTCTCACCAAAGCAGCAAAGATTTCATTAGCAAATTCCCACATTATCTCCACCCTACTTTATACCTCTCCAATATATATCAACCTAAGGCAATGCGATCTAAACAAGCTAGAGACCTGCTACAACAAAATCACCAAATTCGCCACAGGGGCACCCTACCATAGTCACCACTGTCTCTCACTTGCTGAACTGGGCTGGCTTGAACTCCCTCACCTCCTTCAATGGTATCAACTCACACTCGCTCACAAACTAGTAAACCATCCACTAAACGTCCCATCCCTCAGGAATCTACTCCAACCCTATCGCACCACCAGACCACTAAGATCCAGCAACAAAAATCACATGCAGATCACTAAAGCCAATAACTCTGCTGGTGAAGCACTATTCTCTTGTGCCATAGCCAAATTATGGAACTCCCTCCCACACACAATTATCTCTGTACCATCATACACCCACTTCAAAACTTTATTAAAAGTGCACCTAAAAACTTGCTGGCTATGCCCTTGCAACTCCCACTCTAATATCACCCACTCCATCCAACCACTATGTTTCTTTCCACCCCACTAACTACCTTGATTATAGCAAGCTCAGATGCTCATAAGCCTACTACTTATTAAACAGCAGGAACTTCTCATTGTAACAGTTGTTAATGTCTGTTATGTACTTCGTAGATAAAGATTCTAGTTGTCTACTGATGTACTATGTTCTTCATCTGTAACTATGTAATTAATTGCTATGTTAATCAAATTGTTAATCGCTATGTAAATCTAATGTAACTACTGTCTGTATATTTTAACTGTGGAGCTTTTCTCCCCGGGCCACTGCTGAAAATGGACCTACATCCAGTCGGACACTCCCGGTCAACAAATGTAAATAAATAAATTAAAATAAAAAGTGGCCAACTTTGCGTCACCCACACAGATGGAAAATAGAGACACAACAGCTGAATCATATACAAAAACACTGTATAAGCACATGCATGAGTGCATGGACCATGTCATCCCCAACAGAACCAAGACTCTATCCTCCAAAAAAAGGAAGCCAATCTGGTGGTCCTCTGCCATAAACAGACTCTACAACAGAAGGAAGAAACTGTTGCGAAAAAAAAGTAAAATTCCATGATTGCAGGAACTCCCTGGTCTGCCTCACTAAGAAGCTGAGATCCCTCATAAAATCCTCCAAAGCTAGTTAAGAAAATAAAATTGCCATGGATTCTAAAGACAACCACAATGCTTTCTACAGCTATGTCAAGAATCTCAATGGCAACACTCAGATCTGCTCGGAACTACAGCACAATGGCACTACATTTACTGAACCAATTGATATTGCCAACATCCTGGCAGACAGGTTCAGTGCAAACTTTACCCCCCCTCACCCCCCAAAGTGCCCATCTCCATACTAAAAGATTGCAAATCCCCTGTAATCATAGATCCACAGGTAAAGACCGTGCTCTCCAAAGTGGAACCGGAAAACATCCCAAGCTGTGTTCTGCACGAACTACAACAAAGATGCCTCACTGAGACTGATGCTTGGTGTCAAAGTCATGGCCTAAAGCTCAATGCCAAGAAGTGCATTGTTATCTCTTTGGGAAAAACCCGTACCCATAAACTACTACATAGGCAGTAGCCTACTAAACACCGAAAGTGTGATAAGAGACCTTGGGACACAGGTGGACAGTAGTCTCTCCTTTGATAATCATGTCACCATAGTAGTCAGGAAATCCTTCTACATGGCACACCTCATCACAAAGGGGTCCTCCTCCAGAAAAAGAGAGGTCATCATTCGTCTCTACTCATCCCTCATCAGACCCATTATAGAGTGCAATGCCCCATTTGGCATGTACCTCACAAGATATCTACAACAACTAGAAAGGCCACAGAAATACCTCACTAAGAGGTTTACCGGCCTCAAACAGATGCCATATGCAGACCATCTCAAAAAACTCCAGCTCTACTCCATCGTATATCGCCTACTCAGAGGCGACCTCTGCCTAACATACAAAGCCATGTCTAACCCAGATCTGATGGAAATGCTACATTTAAAGAAATCCCAATCTCTCTGTGCCACATGCTCCAGGAACCTAAACCTTGTCACCACAATAAACAGAACATGCTGGAGGGATAGATTCCTGTCCCAGAGACTTCCCATGCTCTGAAACAGACTACCCATTCATGTCAAGCAAAGCTTCTCATTAGCCCTCTTTAAGAGAAATCTTGACAATTGGGTAGGAAACAGGAAATTCACCTCGAGGATCACTTCTGTGGCTCTGCATGACAGGGGCACAGGAAAATAATTTTCTTGGATGGCGAAAGCCAGGGAACCTGATTTAGCTAGGCTTATATAGGCTGTAGGGCCGATAGCCTAGTACATACCTATGAACCTAACATAAACTGAGACCCTAAAGATGCAAACACTTTATCAGTTAATCTATTTGGTTTCTCACAAATAATAAAAGATACAACCAGGATACACAAACACACAAACAAGGAATCCATCTTAGACTAGATCCTTACAAACAAACCAAATAACATAAATTTCTCTGGCTGCCTTACTGACAGTATCAGTGACCATCTACCAATTTATGCTGTGAGAAACCATCCCAACATATGCAAACAGGTAGCCCACACAGACCCGTGCGAAATATAAAATAATGCAAGTGACTTCATCTTCACAATTGGATTATCCTGAAGACCATGCCACTAGATGATGCTGTAATCCATTTCAATAATACTTTACTAAACATCCTCAGTAGCTAAGGGTATGTGACATTCAGTACTAGGAGAGTCAAGTCAAACCATGCTGCCTGGTTAACAAAAGGCACTAGACTAATTCTTCTTCATAGCGACAAAGCATTGGAAATATGGTCCAAAAACAAAACCCAGTTCAACTACCAACACTTTAGATACTTAAGAAATCATGCAAAAAAAGTTCATAAAAAATGACTAGTAATCCTACTTCAGCAACCTTCAGTCAGCACACCAAAACAGTCCCAAGCTGTTTTAGTCTTCCATAAACAAACTACTACATCCTGGCCAAACTACTATTCCCAAACCAACTACCTGTAACAACCCAGACAATATAGCCAGCCATTTCAACTCCTACTTTATCATAGGATCATAGCATCATAGGCGATTACCAGGCTATCAACCCGGAGGTCATTTTAAGCCTAGCCATTTCATCCTGATGTAATACCATAGAAATGCTAGTCAATACCCATGATTGCATTTAGTGATGACTGACCATGTCCAGGAGGGTTTTGAGCTCTATCCCCAGTAAGAATTTATGGTGCCCCATCTACTCATCCAGGTTCTTCTTTAACAGTGTGATAGAGGTGCTCTGTTTCACATGAATTGGTAGCCTGTTCCAAAGAAGAGGCAGTCACTGGGAGATAAATCTGTCCCTTCAGCATGTCCTATTTAAGTCGCAGGCCATATGGAATGGATATCCCTAGTCCCATTTGATTTACCGATATGCAGCAAGATCATTAGGTTTCGGTCTTGGATTGCTCTGTAGGCCAGGCATAAATCTCCCCTAAGAAGTGATCAATTTCAACAATTGGCTAAAGTATTGGTGTCACTCAAAGGGGATCCAGTGTCTGTCAGCCTGGGATGACATGCTTGACAAGCCACGTTGCTTCGCTAGGGATGGCTTGCACCTGTCACCCCTGGGTTTTTGAATACTGGCCAAGACTCTTGCCACCCCCATAGTGCCTTTTTTAGACAAGGCTCAAAAGACAAACCCACCTCCTTAGACAACACAAGGAAAAAGAAACTAAGGGTAATGCTGCTCAACGCCAGAAGTCTAAACCTCAAGATGCACGCACTCGAGGCTCTCCTCAGTATGGAGAATATCGATATCTGTGCAGTAACAGAAACCTGGTTCAAGGCTCCCGAGAGCACCCCTAGCACTACCAGGCTATACCTCATACCATGCTTTTCGGCCCCAAAACTCGGATCAAACCACAAGAGGAGGGGGAGTATCCATATTCATCAAAGATACCCATACCTCTAGGCTAGTGGCACTGCACGAAGCATCTGAGACCATCCATGTGCAGCTAACAGTGGGCAAAACTGTCTTCCAGTTTGTAGCCTGCTACAGACCACCCTCCCAAACTCAGGAACCCCACTTGGCTTTCCTGAAGACACTGGGGAATATGAAGGTCTCTCCAAACACCATTATATTGGGTGACTTTAACTACCCAAACATAGACTGGGAGCACTACTCAAGCCCCAACACCCTAGCCCAACGGTTCCTAGAATTTATAAACTCAAATGCTATGGAACAACTGGTCACCACTCCCACAAGAGGGGAAAACATATTGGACCTGATCATCACCAACATGGGAACTCTATGTTCCATACTAGAGGTATACCCCTCATTGGTAAGATCTGACCATAAGTTAATCACTATGGACATCCATATCCCGTCCCCACCCCCAGCAAAGGAAACCACGGTCAAAAACTTCTCAAAAGCAAACTTCCCACTTCTCAAAACCAAGGTGGAATCCTTCAAAGCCCCAGGGCCAGTGGAAAATATGGCCCAAACAACAAAATCCTTTACAAACGCATTCTATGGATACCTACAGGAATGCATGGATCGTGCTATCCCAAATAAAACCAAGACACACTCCTCCAAAGGCAGGAGACCTGTCTGGTGGACCCCAGCCATAAATAAGCTGTACAACAGAAGGAGGAAGCTACTACATGATAGAGCAAAATCCCTGAAAGGGAAGATAACTCTGATCAGTACTAGCAAGAAACTACGATCCCTCATAAAATCATCTAAGGCTAGCTTTGAAAGAAAAATTGCACAAGACGCTAAAGATAATCACAAGGCTTTCTTTAGTTATGTCAGAAACCTGGGTGGAAACCCCCAGATATGCTCTGCAAAATGACAAAAAATACACTGAACCCACAGACATTGCCAACATCCTGGCAGACAGGTTCAGTGCAAACCCCAAATGAGCAAATGACTATCCCAACAGAGTGTAGCCTCCCTGACATCACAGATGCACAGGTGAGAGCTGTCCTCTCCAAAGCAAAAAACACAGCATCAATGGGACCGGACAGTGTCCCAGGCTGCGTTTTACATGAGCTCCAAGAAGAACTGAACCCTCACTTAAAATCACTGTTCAGTCTCAGCCTTACAACAGGATATGTACCCAAAGAATGGCGTACAGCAACAGTGGTCCCACTCCATAAAGGTGGTGCCACAACGGACCCCGGAAACTCTCGCCCTATAAGCCTAACTAGCCTGGTCTGCAAAGCTATGGAGCGTATCATCATGGAACTCATAAACAAAGACATTGGGAACCTCCAAACACTGGATCCTACCCAATTCGGCTTTGTTAAGGGCAGATCCTGCCTCTTGAACCTGGTCAATTTCTTTGAAACAGTCACCAAGGCCATAGACGAAGAAAAGGTAGTCCACACAGCCTACCTTGACCTTGCAAAAGCCTTCAACACAATACCCCACTCAGGCATCATAAATAAGCTCACCAGCTTAAATATCAACCCCTATGTCACAAGATGGGTTGCAAACTGGCTTAGGGATAGAACCCACATGGTCAGAATTGCAGGTGCCATGTCAGACTCTAAACCAGTTACAAGTGGCATCCCACAAGGCTCAGTCCTGGTGCCTCTCTTGTTCGGTATATATTTCTCTGAGGTACAGGCTAACACAGGAAGACTATGGCTGACAAAGTTTGCAGATGACTGCAAACTGGGGGCCATAATCGACTCGCCAGCTGACACAAGCATCCTCCAAAAAGGTCTCACAGAGACGGATAACTGGTGCCAGAGCCATGGCCTAAAGCTAAATGCCAAAAAGTGCATTGTCATCCCCTTTGTTAAAAACAAAGTGCCCACAAATTACCACATAGGTGGTAATCCATTAAGTACGGAAGAAGTAATTAGGGATTTGGGGACCCAAGTAGATTGCAATCTCTCCTTTGACAATCATATTGCCAAAGTGGTTAGAAAGACATTCTATATAGCCCACCTTATCACGAAGGGGTTCACATCTAGATCGAGAGGTCATTGTGCCCCTCTACTCATCAGGCCCATAATTGAATACAATGCCCCATTTGGGATGTACCTTACCCGACACCTGCTACAGCTAGAAAGACCCCAAAAGTACCTCACCAAGAGGATCAAGGGACTCAAACAGATGCCCTACGCAGTTAGGCTAAAGAAACTCCAGCTCTACTCAGTTGCTTACCGCCTACTCAGAGGCAATCTGTGCCTGACGTATAAAGCCATGTCCAACCCAGAATTAATGGACATGCTCCACCTCAAGAAATCCAAATCCATGAGAACTACGTGCTCTGGTGACTTAAAAACCTCAGCACAGAAATAAATAGAACATGCTGGAGGGACAGATTCATATCCCAGAGGCTCCCCTCACTCTGGAACAAAATCCCAATCCATATCAGACAGAGCCCCTCAATGACCCTCTTCAAGAAGAATCTTGACGTTTGGATGGGAGATCGTAAATTTACCCCTGGGATCTCTTCTGTGTCACTGCTGGACAGAGGCACGGTAAACTAACCTTAAATGGGCTATCTTCTGTGACCTACTATACAGAGGCACAATCAACTAATCTAAGAAGGGTGGCGAAGGCCAAACACACTCTGGCTGGGCTTGTGGGTGCCCTGGGGCAGATAGCCTAGTATCAACCTATGAAGTCTAAATGATATGGAGTATAGTGACAGGGAATTTAGTCTGTCTGTGTAAGACACATGCTGGAGCACCTTGATCTTCTTTGTTAGAAACCTCTGAGGTCTGTCTTAATGTTACAGGTGCTTAGTGCAGTACGTGCTAAATGGGGCATTATACTCAATTATGGACCAGAGAAGTGATGAGTATAGGGGTGTTATAACTTCTTTTGGTCTCGAGGTGATACTCTTACTAATCAAGTGTGCTCTGTAGAAAGCTTTCCTTACTACAGTAGACATGGTGGTCGAAGTCAACTTGTGATCCCAGGTCTCTTATCCCTTCATGGGTACTTAGGGTATTGTTGTTGATTTTGATAATATGAAGGGATATTGTTTGTGCCAAAGGGAATGATGATGCATTTCTTTGCATTCAGTTTGAGACCACAACTAATACACCGGATGGTGGTCTGTGTGAGACCCTCCTGGAGTATACTGACATCACTTGGGGATTTAATGATTGTACCTAGTTTGCAGTCTTCTACAAACTTGGCCAGCTACAGCCCCTTAGCTTTGACCTGAACTTCTGAGAAGTATATACTTCATGGAGGCTCTCAATAGAAATCTACCCAAACAGCAGAGACCTCCAAGGCAGAAACACACTTGACCACCACAACACAGCACAAACCGCAAGACACATAGTTCACCTACACAGTGTGCATCTCAACCTAATCCCCTAAGGCAAAACAGCTTGCCCAATACACTAATCATAGGAGACTCAATAGTGAGGCACACTGATGTCCCACTCATTAGGTTGAATAAGGAGAAGGTAACAGTCAGCTGTATATCAGGTGGCAGAATCAGACACATAACACAAACACTCGGGTCACTCTACAAGTATGATTCTGTCACTGTCCATGTGGGTGTGAATTACCTGATATGCATCTCCCTGGACTACATGAAAGGAGATATGGAGGAGCTCTCTGATTATGTGGGCCAGGCAGGTATGACCCTAGCTCTGAGCAGCATCCTACCGTCGCCCAGAATGATACTGCAGTAACAGCAGAAAATGATTGACTTCAACAATTGGCTAAGTTTATGGTGTCATTGTGAGGGGATAAAGTATGTGTCTGCTTGGGAAGACATGATTGACAGACCTCGATGCTTTGCCAGAGATGACATGCATTTGTCACCCTTAGGCTTCCAGATACTGGCTAAGGCTCTTGCCACCCCTATAGTGCCTTTTTTTAGGCGATGTTCCAAAGACCAAATTACCACTGTAACAGGTATAAATAAATGCAATCTGAGGGTCATGCTTCTCCGTGCTAGAAGTCTAAATCTCAAGATGCACTTGCTTGAAGGACTCCTCAAAATGAGAACATCGACATTTGTGCTGTAATGGAGACCTAGTTTAAAGCAGCAGAAGGCATCCCTGTGGTACCAGGCTATAACTCATTCCACAACTTTCGGCCCCAGAACATGGAACGAAGCTCCAAAGGTGGTGGAGTCTCCATATTCATAAAAGATATGCATACCTCCAGACTAGCAGCCCAGCATAACGCATCTGAGATGCTTCAGGTACAACTAACATTGGGTAAGACGGCAATTCAAGTCATTGCCTGCTATAGGTCCCCAACCATGTCCCAAGACTCTCACTCCATGTTCTTAAACATCATGGAAACTATTAGGGTCCAACCCAACACTCTCATACTAGGTGACTTCAAATACCCCTCCATCAACTGAAAAAATTAGTCATGCACCCGTACACTGGCCCAAACTTCCTGGAATTCATCATTTCCAATGCCGTGGACCAGCTCATTCTTATCCCCACTAGAGGAAGCAACATCCTTGACCTGGTTATTACTAACACGGGCAACAGTTGCTCTACACCAATAGTCAATTCCTCCCTGGTTGGATCTGACCACAAACTAATGACCACGGAAATCCACATCTCACTGACATCCCCCACAAAGGTAAACACCATAAAAAACTCTAAACCTGTCTTTGGGCTCCTAAAAATAGAGGTGGCTAACTTTACGATACCCGTTTCAATGGAAAATAGATGCATGACTGCCGAATCCTACACTGATGCACTGTACGAACATGTACATAAATGCATGGAACTAGCCATACCCAACAGAACCAAGATGCTGTCCTTCAAAAAAAGGAAGCCAATCTGGTGGTCCCCTGCCATTAATAAACTCTACAACAGAAGGAAGAAACTGTTGCAGAAAATGGTGACGTCTCAAGACTGGAAAAACTCCCTTATTAGCCTCATCAAAAAGTTGAGATCCCTCATCAAAAAATCTAAAGCCAGCTATAAAGGCAGAATTGTAGCAGACACTAAAAACAACCACAAAGCCTTCTATAGTTATATCAAGAATCTCCACGGCAATACCCAGGTTTGCTCCGAGTTACTGCACAGTGGTACTTCCTATACTGAGCCAATGGTTATTGCCAACGTACTGACCAACAGATTCAGTGCCAACTTTACCCCTCTCTCCCCCCAAGGACCAATCACAATACAGGAGGAATGCCAGGCACCCAGCATTACTGCAGCACAAGTTAAATCTGCATTGTCCAAGGCCAAGAATACAGCTTCCATGGGACCTGACAATATCCCTGGATGTGTTCTACATGAACTACAAAGTGAACTGGTACCAAATCTGTGTGCCCTGTTCAATCACTGCCTCACCTCAGGCTTTGTCCCTACCAAATGGCGCACTGTTACAGTCATCCCTCTCCATAAAGGGTGACCGACCACAGACTCTGGGAATTATCGCCCCATTAGCCTGATGAGTCTGATATGTAAGGCTATGGAGCGCATCATCATGGTCCTAATTAACAAGGATATAGTGAATCTTCAAACTCTAGATCCCATGCAGTTTGGTTTTGTGAAAGGTAAATCATGCCTGCTCAACCTGGTTGACTTCTTTGAGTCAGTTAGCAGAGCTGTGGATAAGGGCAGGGCAGTTCGTACAGACTGCCTCGATCTGCCCTATTCCTTTGATACCATTCCCCACTCAGGAATTATTGATAAATTCACCAAACTAGGCATCAACCCCTATATCACTAGGTGGGTTGCAAATTGGTTCACAGGTAGAACCCACAGTGTGAAAGTAGTGCAGTCCAAGTCAGACTGCCGACCAGTCACGAGTGGAGTCCCACACGGATCAATCCTGGGTCCTCTCCTGTTTGGCATCTACTTCTCAGAAGTCCAGGCCAACACAGAAGGACTCCGGCTAATCAAGTTTGCAGATTACTGCAAGCTGGAAACCATTATTAACTCGCCAAGTGATGTAGACATCCTACAGAAAGGCCTCACTGAGACCAATGACTAGTGTCAAAGCCATGGCCTTAAGGTTAATGCCAAAAAAATGCATTGTCATCCCCTTTGGGAAAAACTCAATTCCCACTAATTACCACATTGATGGGAGCCCACTGAACACTGAAGGCATTATAAGAGATCTGGGGACACAGGTTGACAGCAAACTCTCCTTCGACCACCACATTACCACTGTGGTCAGAAAGTCCTTTTATGTGGCACATCTCATTACCAAGGGTTTTACACCCAGGAAGAAAGAGGTCATCATCTCACTCTATTCTTCCCTCATTAGGCCAGTCATCAAGTATAATGCCTCACTAGACACATGCAACAGCTAGAAAGGCCAGAAAAGTACCTCATGAAGAGGATCCTAGGCCTTAAACATATGTCCTACATGGACAGACTTAAAAAAACTCCAGCTATTCTCTGTCTCATATCGTCTACTAAGAGGCAATCTCTGCTTGACTTATAAAGCCATGTTTGACCCAGCTCTGTTAGAAATGCTACATCTAATGAAATCCCAATCCCTCCACACCACATGCTCCAGAGACCTCAACCTCATTACCACAATCAACAGAATATGCTGGAGGGACAGGTTCATAACCCAGAGACTGCCCATGCTCTGGAATAGACTCCCCATACTTGTCAAGCAGAGCACCTCACTGACTGTCTTCAAGAGAAATCTTGAGTGGATGGGAAATAGAAAGTTCACTCTGGGGATCACTCCACTGGGAACTAATGTCGAGTGGCATGATGCCAGGGCACTTCTATGGGCTAGGCTTGTAAAGGCTCCAGGGCCATTAGCCTAGTATACACCTATGAATCTATGAAACAGTAGGGAGCCCAGCACTGAACCCTGTGGCATCCCACTGGTAACAAGGCGTTTGGTTGATGTGGAGTCTCCCACTTTGCTAGTGCATGTCCAGTTTGTGAGCCAGTTGCCAACCCATCTTACAACTAAGAGGTTTACATTCAGTTTGCTAAGTTTTTTGGTAATGCCTGAATGTGGGATTGTGTCAAAAGCCTTTGTAAGGTCAAGTTACGCTGTGTGCACAGATTTGCACTTGCCAATGCCCTTGGTCACATTTTCAGAGGAATCCTCAGATATAATAGACAGGATCTGTAGGCTCCAGGGTTTAGAGGTCATCTATGCTTTTATTTATGAGGTCCATAATAATACTTTCTATGGCCTTGCAGATGAGGCCGGTCAGGCTTATGAGTCTGTAATTCCCCAGGTCTGTTGCTAGGCCACCTTTGTGTGGAGGGGAATAACTGTTGGTGTTCTCCATTGTACAGGAACAAAGGCTGTGGTTAGGCTGTGATTGAAAAGGGTACTTAGTGGTGATGCTAGTTCATGTTTTAGCCTGTTTTAGAAGACATCCTGGGATGTCATCTGGTCTTAGAGAGGCTGTGTTTTTTGCCTTGGACAAAGCTTTGAGGACCTCCATTTTTGTAAGTTAGAAGGGGATAAGGGAGTTGATGTTGATGTTGGATGTCCATCATGGTAGCTTGTTTTTACTTGGGGGCTCTGGCTTTCATTCTTTCTGGTATGACAGAGTTTATACACTTAGGCAAGTGAATATACAAGGCTTTAGTGTAAGCTTTGACATAGTTACCACTTCCAGCTTGGGGTGAGACTTGAAATGCATTTATACCTTCACCTAGGAAGGTATAGGTTGTCGTGGTGAAGTTTTTTAGTCTGATTTCACCCTGTGAATTCTGGTGTTAGTGGCAGCGCAAAGGTGACTGATTTGTTGTCAGTTTTAACTAATGAGGGTCCAACAGTTGTGGCAGTGCATCTGTTTGACATGTCGGTGAGGACCAGATCCAGAATGTTTTTCCCTTTTTCTGGGTGTGGACAATTTGTTCTGATTGGATCATTTCATGTCAGTAATATTGCTTTCAAGACCTTGCCCAAAAAAAAGGCACTATGGGGGAGGCAGAAGCCTTTGCCAGCAGCCAAAAGTCTAGAGATGCCAGGTGCAAACTGTCTGACAAAGCAGCGAGGTTTGTCGACCATGGCTTCCCAGGCTGACATTAACTGGATCCGCTTTGAATGACACCAAAAACTGAGCAAATTATTGAAAACTGTTGATAGGCCACCTTTGTGTGGAGGGGAATAACTGTTGGTGTTCTCCATTCTGCAAGAACAAAGGCTGTGGTTAGGCTGTGATTGAAAAGGGTACTTAGTGGTGATGTTAGTTCATGTTTTAGCCTGTTTTAGAAGACAGCCTGGGATGTCATCTGGTCTCAGAGAGGCTGTGTTTTTTGCCTTGGACAAAGCTTTGAGGACCACCTTTTTAGTACTTAGGGTGGGGGGCAAGTTTGGGGGAAGGTTTGTTGTAAGTTAGGAGGTGATAAGGGAGTGAAATTTTCACCAAACCTACCCACTAGCAGATTTGCTGTCTCTGTGGGGGGTCAGTGTGTGGGATAGCATTGACCACTAGTTCTACACATTGCTCGGTCCTACCCTTTTGGTTATGTACATAGCTGTAAAAGGCCTTATGGTTATCTTTGGCTGAACTTGCTAAGTTTCTCTCAAAGGAGCCCTTGGCAGATTTGATAAGTTGACTTATGTACTTGTTGAGGCTGAGGAGGTTGTTTTTCCATTGTTGAGGCCTTGCCTTTGTTTTCCTGGACAGCAAGTTTTTGCATTTATTGTAAAGTTTGTCGATGTTGGTTGTCCAGCTTGGCAGCTTGTTTTTACTTGGGGGCTCTGGCTTTCATTCTTTCTGGTATGACAGAGTTTATGCACTTATGCAAGTGATTATACAGGGCTTTAGTGTAAGCTTTGACATAGTTACCACTTCCAGCTTGGGGTGAGACTTGGAATGCATTTAAACCTTCACCTAGGAGGGTATAGGTTGTCGTGGTGAAGTTTTTTAGTCTGATTTCACCCTTTGAGTTCTGGTGTTAGTGGCAGCGCAAAGGTGACTGATTTGTTGTCAGTTTTAACTAATGAGGGTCCAACAGTTGTGGCAGTGCATCTGTTTGACATGTCGGTGAGGACCAGATCCAGAATGTTTTTTCTCTTTTTCTGGGTATGGACAATTTGTTCTGACTGGATAATTTCATGTTGGTAATGTTGTTTTCGAGACCTTGCCTAAAAAAAAGGCACTATGGGGGAGGCAGAAGCCTTTGCCAGCAGCCAAAAGCCTAGAGATGCCAGGTGCAAACTGTCTCTGACAAAGCAGCAAGGTTTGTCAACCATGGCTTCCCAGGCTGACTGGATCCGCTTTGAATGACACCAAAAACTGAGCAAATTATTAAAATCAATCATTTTTCTTTATACTGTGGCAGCATTCTAGGTGGGGTAGTATGCTGCTCAAGGCTAGAGACATACCTGCCTGGGACACATACGCAGAGAGCTCAATCGTGTCTCTCTTCATATAGTCCAGTGAGTTACATCTCAGGTTGTTCACTCCAACATGAACTATGACAGAGTCATAATGGTACTTGCTGCTGAGAGACCTGAGTGCATCTGACAAGTCCTGGCATCAGACAGGCGGCTAACCATGACTTTCTCCTTGTCAAGCCTGATGAGTGGACATCATGTGTTTCACTGTTGAGTCTCCAATGACAAGAACATTTGTTTTTTGAGTGTTATGCCTTACTGGCTTGGGGGGTGAGACACTGGTGTTGCTATGTGTCATGTGGGGACTGTGTTAGCTGTAGCAGTCTTGTGTTTTGTGGGTCTATGTTGTTTCAAGAGAACATCCGCATATGTGGATTTGTGTTTGATGTTTACTATTTGTATGTGTAGTGGTACTATGAGCACTTGTAGTGGCGGGTGAGTTGACAACCTTCTCCATGTTACTGTTTTCAGTGAGAGAGAGCATTGATTCTAGATTCTTTTTGTAAATACATCTCTCTCACTCTGTACTAGTGTGTGTTACTAGTAGAGGGTTGTCTCTTTACATGAGGCAATTGCTATACTACCTCAAGAGACCCAAGTCAACAAGGTTGGCAGAAGAAACAGGGATAGTCCAACTGTCCATAGTACTAGGTTGAAGACTGTTGTCACTATGGCTGGCTATTTAGAATCGATCACGGGGGAACTCAGTGGATGGATATTTCTGCCTGGGTTTTAGGGAAAATTTGTAGAATTTAACTGTCCCACTTTGGTGCAAACCTGCACGGCAATACTCTCTCTTACTAAACAAAGCAATCCCACCACCCTCACTAGCCAAGCCTCATTTAATAACAATACTATTTCCTTCTCTTTCCAACCAGTCTCAACTTGTACCATAAAAAAAACTACAGAAACTCAAAGCAGCAACCTTATCAGCAGACAACCTACCATCAGAGTACATAAAACTCACTTCTGAAGCTCTAGCCTGCCTTGTTTCTATACTAATTTACCAGTCCATAGCAAAAACCCATGTCCTAGGCATCTGGAAGAAATCTTTCATAATTCCACTAAAAGGTGGAAATTCAACTGTAGACTCATAACTATATTACCACCACTATCAAAAATATTAGAAAAATTTATCCACTCCTCCCAGCTCCTCAAATATTTTACTCAAAATAATCTCTCCGTGACCCAACATGGCCAGTCATAGTACAATTGCTGCTCTTATTACCTTTACCAGTGCTATCAACCACAACAGAAATAATGGCAACCTAGTTATCAGCACTCTTCGTAGGCCTGTCAAAGGCATTTGACAGTTCCCCATCAAAACCTTCTCAGTGAACTCTCCTGCCTATGTCTAAATAAATCATCTCTCACCAGGTTTCATAGCTCTTTCACAAAAAGACAGCAATCTTTAAAATGGAAACAAAAATTCTCCTCTTTCTTTCCTGTCACAGTTTGAGTCCCACAAGTATCAATACTGTGACTCGTTCTATTTATTGCTTTTGTAAACAGATTCCATACTGCCACAAAAAAGAAATGTAGTTCAGTGTGTAGATGATGCAACCCTCATCTGCTCAGCCCCAACACTACAGATCCTCAGGAAAGCACATAAGAGACTTTCTTATCTGTCAAATCCTTGCTAGGCACTGCAAAGCTACTCTTAACTGCAAAAAAAAAAAAGACTAAAGTAATGCTGTTTTTACCAAAACAGTTTAATACTCAAAAACTCAATTTCCATATTGTCTCATCTGATAATACAAAACTGAAACCATGACAGAAGCTAAATTACTTGCCATGCTCCTGGATGGCAAACTCAAATACATCCAACATATTCTCTAAACTATCAAAATACACAAAAAACTAGGCTCTCTATGTAGAGCAAGTCAATATCTTACAGTATCCACATGAAAATCCAAAGCAGGAACCTACCTACTCTCATCTCTATTGTATGCATCGCCTATCTTCACTAATGTCAAGTCCCACCTTGATGCATACTCTAATAAGATTTGCCACATATGCATCTCATAAAACCCACCACTGCACAGCCCTAAAGGACCTAAACTGGCTAGAACTCCCAAATCCGCTAACCTACTCTCAACTTACCACTGCCCACAAACTTGTCTACAAGCCAGATAGCTGCCCCTCTCTGAAAAGCATATTACTGCCATACAACAACAGAACACTACGCTCCAATAACAACACTCTCTTAGCAGTAACTAACTCAAAAAACACTGCTGGAAACTCACTCTAATCTCATTGTGTCTCAAAAATGTGGAACTCCATCCCATTAGAGTTAAAGCTTACAGAAAACAACACATGCTTGAAAAGTTTGATAAAACACCATCTGCAAGGCACTTGGCTCTGCTCTTGTTGTACACCTGGATAATTTCCGATCCTGTAGAAAATACAAGCTGCAATACCTCTGACAAACCGATAGCTGCTTTATACTAAATTCCCATGTGGGGATTATTACTTTCCCTTCTATTTACTACTGTAAACATTTAACTAATTGTATTTCTTAGCTACCCACTTCTACTTAATCCTCATTTTCCCTCATCATACCATAACTTGGTACTTTCAATCCAAATGTCAGTCTTTGCCTTCCTTTGTTTTTCTTTGTGTTACTCTCTGCTCCAACCTTATACAAATTCACAGGTAATCATAAACTGTATGATACACGGTTAGTATTAATAACCTGTTACACTTAATTATGTATGCAAAAATGTATATGTTGCCAAGATGGAAATGTTATTTACAATGTGGAAAATGACAATATGCTTTATATTGCCTGTGTATGTGAATATTGGAGCATCTGCTGGAAAAGGATCTCTATCCCATTTGGGCTTTCCCATTCAACTAAGAAAAATATAAACATTTAGAAAGTGATTCCTCTATATTTTCAACTTTTATCACAATTAATAATTGTAACAAGACCCATTCATCTATGCAGACACTCATTCTATACAACCAAGCTGTTATCACAACCTTTTGCTACTGTTTAGGTAATCAAATCTAGGTACAATTTTGTGCTGGTGCTAGTCTGAAGCTATTAACTGTAGAAATCATGTATTTATAATTGTAGAATATGTAGTTATTTTATCAGAACTTTTTGATTAATCCGTTATGACTTGTTTAGTGTTCAGATTTAGGAAAGGGCGTTTTTGAAAGCTTTAGAGTCATTTGGACTTCCCAGTCAGGCTTCTGTTGTTGGCAAGATTCCATGCTGTTGAGTAAAGTTTTATGGGGCCTGGCTTGTGTTAACTGCTAATGCCTGAAAGTTATATTTTCAGTTAAATGCTATAGTTTATCAGAATCCTTCTGGGGTCTTGATTGGATATCATACTCTGAAAAGATAAATGAATGGTTCGGAGGTATTGGATTTGTAAGAAGAATTTCATGATGCCTTATGAAACAGATACTACTATAAAAGTGTGTCTTATGGTGCAGAGTTTAGATGGACTTTTATTCCTATTTGTCTTGCAGTCTGTGGTATAGCTATGTGTGTGGTTTGTGTTACTTGTGATGCTCTTCTCACTTAATGATAATTACTTCTGAGGAATACTGTACGGGTTTAGCTGTAGTATTTTTTGTATGTAATTTACATGTTGGTTCTGATAGGGTAATAGTTTTATCAAATAATTGCATCTTTGTCTTTTTATGCTGATCTGAGACTGTAGTTGACCTGTAATATAGGTGGGCACATAAGATCTTTATCACATTAGTAGATCTGAAGTAAAAAATGAAACCTGTGTGGCATTTTTCAGTGTTACACACTTTTCCTTATGCCAGAATGAAAGCAAATTGTGAGAATTAAAACCAAATGAGATGGATCTTTTAAATACCTTAATTTATCTTTATGTGTGTGTATGATAAGGTATGCACTTTTCATCTAAGCATGTTATTTTCAGAAGGGATTTGATGTTTATAGATGTTGTGTTGCTTGATTAGTTTAGTTAACCAAAATATTAGGCACACAACAGATGGAGCTTATATTTTAATACTCTGGTTAATATTATATAGTGAAAACCTATTTGTTCTGATTTTTCAACAGATTATAATTTTATTTTATTGTTAATATGTATTATGGCTATTTATGGAGCTGAACTCATTCTGCTGTTATATTAAGTTCCAAATGTTTCACCATTCCTGGGAATGACTGTGTATGTCATGGCATAGATAGCATCCTGCTATCCATGTAGGTATGCATTGTCAATTAGCATATTTTTAAACCTCCCCATGCGATTACTATCAGACACCCCTCCTTATACCCAGTTAAAACAGTCATTTATCATGAAGAAGTCAGACCTAATCTTTCTCTGACCAGGGTGTGAGCTATTTGGACTATTTGTTCCCTGCTTGGGGCAAGTGCCTTATGAGTCCATTTATTCCACTATGAAGCAAGAATCAGGTGTTAGGGAGCAGGCCATCCTTTCTTCTTATAAGTCCTCCCTTGTCCAAGTACCTAACCCCTCCATGCAGTTGCTGGTGGCTTTTATAAATGTATTTATTTATTTATTTTACATTTATTAACCGAGTTAGTCCGACTGGGCTGCAGACCCTTTTTTCAGCGGAGACCTAAAGAGAAAAGCTCCGCAGATAAACAAATACCAAAACAAAACAACATACAGTATTAACATACAAGTGCATATACACAGGAGAAACAGAATGCAACTTATAAATGAACATGTTAGAATACAAGAGTAATATTGCGGGTTTAAAAAGCCATGGTACATATTAAGCATATAAACTATAATATAAAACTTTAGATTCTATCTAACAATTACAATCAGAGAGAAATTCAAGGTTGGTAGACTGTCACAAAGACCTTAAGTGAGTAGTTGTAGTAAAGTGTGAGATCTGAGGGGGAAGGGGAGAGGGAGTAGTTCAGGTGGGAGTGGGACAAGGACAGGTCCAGGAATTAGTAAGTCCTTTAGATGTTTTTTGAAGTAAAGGAAGTTGCCATTTGTTCTTAGAGAAAGGGCAAGTTTGTTCCAGGCATTGGCGATGGAGTGGCTGTATAAAAGTTTGCCAATATTTTTATTGGGTTGAAAGATGTCTAAGAGGTGTAAGTCTGTTCTGCATAGGTTATGCTTAGGAGAGTAGGGAGTGATGAGGTCCGTGAGGGCAGGACAGCAGGAGGATTGATTTAAGATAGTGCGTGTCAGGTGGATTTGGGGAAGAAAGAGTTGGCTATTGAGCTCAAGCCATTGTAGGTTTTTTAAAGCTGTGCAGTGGTGTGAGTGATAGGGAAGGTTGGCAGCAAATCTGGCTATTTTGTTGTAGGTGATTTCAAGTTTAGCTAATAAATTGGATTGAATATTGGTGAGAATAGGGGCTGCATAGAGTAAGGTTGGGAGAAGGAAAGCTTGTGCTAGAGAACATTTGGCGTTAATAGTGAGATATTTTTTATGTCTGTATAAGAGACCGACTTTTTGATGGCGTGCTGAATATTTATGATTACACCCAGAAGCTTAATATCTGGTTTGACAGAGATAAATGTATTATTAAGAAAAGATGCAGTGATCTTGCAAACACTTGCACAGCCCTCAGTTTATATGCAACATGTAACCATATCAAACTAATAGCTACATCGTGCAATCCCTCAACACTCCTGTTTGGGTCAACAGTGCAGAAGGTCACACTGGCTCTCTCTCTCACTCCGTCCTTCTAAAAGTGGGTGAGCCAGTGTTAGACAATCACTCCCAACCTCCTAATTCCTGTACTTTCAGCACATGGACCATTAATTAAACTTTTGTCATCTGGGTCATAATTAAGGCTTTGCCTCTCATCATCATTCTCTTTCAGCTTTTCCCATTAGGGGTCACCACAGCAGATCATCTCTTTCCATTTCTTCCTATCCTCTGCATCTTGCTCTGTCACACCAACCGCCTGCATGTCCTCTCTCACCACGTCCATAAACCTTATCGTAGGCCTTCCTCAATTCCTCTTACCTGGCAGCTCCATCCTTAGCATCTTTTTCCCAATATACCCATCATCCCTCCTCAGCACATGTCCAAACCAACGCAATCTCGTCTCTCTTGCTTTGTCTCCAAACTGTCCAACATGAGCTGCCCCTCTAATATACTGATTCCTAATCCTATCCATCTTAGTCACACCGATTGCAAATCTTAACATCTTTAACTCTGCCACATCCAGCTCTGACTCCTGCCTTTTTGTCAATGCCACTGTCTCCAACCCATATAACATAGCTGGTCTCACTACCCTCTTATAGACCTTCCCTTTCACTCTTACTGATACCCGTCTGTCACAAATCACTCCTGACACACTTCTCCACCCATTCCACCCTGCCTGTACTCTCTTCTTCACCTCTCTTCCACATTCACCATTACTCTGAACTGTTGATCCCAAGTACTTAAACTCGTCCACCTTTACCAACTCTACTCCCTGCATCCTCACCATTCCTCTACCCTCACTCTCATTTACACACATATATTCTGTCTTAGCCCTGCTGACCTTCATTCCTCTGCTCTCTAGAGCATATCTCTGCCTCTCCAGAGTCTCCTCAACCTGATTCCTACTCTCACTACAGATCACAATGTCATCTGCAAACATCATAGTCCACGGGGCCTCCTGTCTGATCTCATCTGTCAACCTGTCCATCACCACTGCAAATAAGAAAGGACTCAGAGCTGATCCTTGATGTAATCCCACCTCCACCTTAAACGGATCTGTCACTCCCACTGCAGTCCTCACCACTGTCACACTACCCTCGTACATATCCTGTACCACTCTTACGTACTTCTGTGCCACTCCCGACTTCCTCATACAATACCACAACTCTTCTCTAGGCACCCTGTCATATGCTTTCTCCAAGTCTACAAAGACACAATGCAACTCCTTCTGACCTTCTCTGTATTTCTCCAACAACACTCTCAGAGCAAACATTGCATCTGTAGTGCTCTTTCCTGGCATGAAACCATACTGCTGATCACTAATCATCACCTCCCTTCTTAACCTTGCTTCCGCTACTCTTTCCCATAACTTCAAGCTGTGACTAATCAGTTTTATCCCTCTGTAGTTACTGCAGCTCTGCACATCACCCTTATTCTTAAAGATGGGTACCAAAACACTTTTTCTCCACTCCTCAGGCATCCTCTGACTTTCCAAAATTTCATTAAACAATCTAGTTAGAAATTCCACTGCCATTTCTCCTAAGCACCTCCATGCTTCCATTGCTATGTCATCTGGGCCAACAGCCTTTCCATTCTTCATCCTCTTCATAGCTGCTCTTACTTCCTCCTTGCTAATCTGTTTCACTTCCTGATTCACTATCCCCACATCATCCAATCTTCTCTCTCTCTCTCATTCTCTTCATTTATCAGCCTCTCAAAATACTCTTTCCATCTACTCAACACACTCTCCTCTCTTGTGAGTACCTTTCCCTCACTATCCTTTATCACCCTTACATGCTGCACATCTTTCCCAGCTCTGTCCCTCTGTCTAGCTAATCGGTACAGGTCCTTTTCTCCCTCTTTAGTGTCCAATCTCTCGTAAAACTCTCCATATGCCCTATTGCATCTCTGTGACCCATATTTTAAACATTTTTGTGTTCCAGGTGGTGCATTCAGCTCTGTGAATGAGTATGCATATAAAAAAAGAATGAATCAATTCTACCATTGCATACTGTGGCTTTTTTTGTGGTCCTTTATACAACTCCTTACTTGTACCTAGCAATTTCTTAGTCTACTGCATCTAACTACCTATCCTTAATCCCACTAGGAGAAAAAAAAAAGCATTCTATTTTTAATATTTTTGCATTTATTACTTTGGACTGAAATATGTTTGATCTGTTTTATAACCAGAAATTGTACAATGTTAATCTCTGCAATCTTCATGTAATCTATGTGTGGAACTTAATCTTTGTATAATCTGTATTTGGAGCTTTTCTCCCCAGGACTCCATTGAAAATGGGTTCTTTAGGCCCAATGGACTATCCTGGTTAAACAACTGCAAATAAATAAATAAACGTGAGTTGGTTAGTTAAAAAGTTTGTTTTAGTTATAAAGCTGTTTATCTCCTTCTTTCATTACTAACCTTGTGGACTCGTATGCTAACATTAAAATAAACAGGGTAATTATTTACTTTAACTTTATTGGTTATTGATGAACAAATTACCATAACAAAATCTGTAATTATTACTTCATGAGGATTTTGTAGTGAGATATAAAGAGTGAAGCTATATTGCCTTTCAGATGATTCAATGACCTAGCAGCACTAACTTGTACCATGGTTGATTGTATTTAACTGATTGTTTCTAAAAAATTCAGTATGGGTACCCTTGGTTCCCTTTGTAGAAGATAGCAGGTAATCAGTGCTAGAATTTCATGTTGTAGCTGGGTTCTGTCAGATCTGTCAGTTCAACACAGATATTTTGTTGGTGAAGGTATGATGATAACACAACACAGTCTTTCCCTTAGAACACTCATCATATGAACATTAAGGCTTATAAATTCATAGTTCATAGGTAAGTACTAGGCTAACTGCCCTTGTGGGCCTTTATAAGCCTAGCTGCTGTCCCTCCTCAAGATGAGAAAGAATCAAGTCCTGTAGTTTGTGTGCATCAGGTAAACTCCTTACCCATTATACCAACCCTCACCCTAAAATATCTTATCATAAGGAGTCAAATGCATTTGAAATTTCTTCTAAAATTGTTATGTTACTTTTTGTATGACCATGGGAGTACTCAAACCTACAATTTCTAATCTGAAGTCAGATGCCTTATCCATTAGGCCACATGACCAACTTATGAGAATATATTTATTGAATGTAATTCTCAGACTAAACAAAAATAAAATAAACCAACCAGCATCACTGACCACCAAGAGCTTTATTAAAACTAATACCAATCCTGAGCGCTTTCGTCTTATGACCAAGACTTCATCAGAGTAACAGGATAACTTCAAAAGCATCCATAAATAGTAGTGAACATTTTGTTTATCCAATCAACAATTAATTAATTGTTTATGTAAAATTTTAAAAGACACTTGTTGACCATCTTTATTTATTTATTTATTTATTTGACGTTTGTTAACCAGATTAGTCCAGCTGAGCCAGAGGCCCAGTTTCAGTGGAGAACCGAGGAGAAAAGCTCCAGTGATAAAATAATATTCTTAAACATACAGAGTAATAATAACACATACAGAGTTTTACAGAAAAGTACATTGTGCAAAAATGTAATAAGGAAATTACAGTAGTACAATACGATTGAGAAACTAAAATAGCTTTTTAGTGAAAAACAAAGAACAGAAAAGTGACAGATAGTTTGCAATAGATATTTACAACTAAGTCTAGGTCAGTATAGGTACAGGATGGAGAGAGCTGAAGACCAAGTTAAGAGTTTGTTAACAAGAAGGAAATGTGATAGTAAACAAGTGTATAATACAACAGTAGTAAACAAAATGAAATATGAATAGTAAACAAGAGTATTATAGGTATAGCAGGAAATTATTTTGATGAGAGTAATGGAAACTGAGATGTGTTATTGCCTGATGTAAAATAGGAAACAACTGCAAGGTAGAGATAGGATACTGTGCAGGAGTAGTATACGGAGAAATTACTGGAGAAAAATAAACAAACAATCAAAGTGGATAATGGGATGTGTCATGAATTAGTATAATAAAAGAGACTTATAAAGTGAGAATGATAGTGGGGATGTGTAAGTGAGTGAAGTGTTTGGAGAGAGATGTGAGGTAGGCTTGGAAGGGGTGAGAGGGTTTAAGTAGGTTCTATATAGTTTCAGTCCATGTGTGATGCCCCTGCACTGGCCCAATAGTCAAGGAGCCTCAATCCTCACCACTAGCACAGGTGAGGGGCATACACATTGGGAGGATGACAAGTACACACACGGTAAAGTACAATTTCCTTAAGAGCACACAGAGATCACAGCCAGTCTGGGGCTGGTTTCTCCCTCTTTCAACAGATCTCCAATAAGAGTCCCCACTGGCACAGCTATAGGGTTAAGATTTCAGTTGAGTGGCCAAGCTAAGACCTCCAGTACCCTCTCTATCCAACCAGTGCTTCGTGTCTCTGCCCAAGTAGCTGACACACACACACACACACACACACACACACACACACACACACACTTTGAGATTTGATTGATATACAAACACACACACACACACACACACGGGATAGGCTGGCACAGGTTTACTAGCTATGCCCCCTTCTGCCCAGACTGTAAAGTAGTACCAGCTGCCACCAGCCACTCTTACTTATCAGCTACTATATGGCCCTTACCAAAGGGTGTCCAGTCCTACTTTGTACTGTTACTATTATTCAAATGGTAAGTGTGACCAAGACTCTCAAGGCTATTTAGGAATGGTCTGTACAGTGACACCAAATACATATGCAAGTACTCTAAGAGCTTAACTGTCCCTAAACAAACCAGCCACAATTAAACGTTTTAAATATATTTAATAATAAATAATAAAAGAACAAGACACTAGTCAATCAACACAGTAACTGCAAAGTTCTGAATCACAGGAAATACTTTAAACAGCATTGCAGGACAGCAGGACAGTCTCAAATAAATACAGAAAACATATAAACTAATCTTTACTATATTCCTATCTATATCTAAGAGAGATTACTGTGCCCTGGTTACTTACTATTAGCAAGGCAAATGAGTGGCTGTTCTTGCTAGGTCCAAGACAAGACACAAAAAGCCCAGTCTTTCTCAGAGAGTTCTTAAATTAATAATCAACATTACTGCTGGGTTAGCAGCCACAGTGGTGCAGCGGTTAGCATTGCTGCCTCACAGCAAGAGGTCCTCTGGTTCGATCTTCGGCTGGGGTGCCTTTTGTGTGGAGTCTGCATGTCCTCCCTGTGGTCGCATGGGTTTCCTCCGGGTGCTCCGGTTTCCTCCCACATCCCAAAGACATGCTGTAGGTGGATTGGACACACTAAATTGGCCCTAGGTGTGAGTGTTGTGCATGTGTGTGCCTTCTGTGGAAGGTTAGGCACTGGGCTGGCAACTCGACACTGTAAAACTCCACTGCCAATCATGAGCAGACAGGTGATCCGCTGTGGCAACCCCTAACTGGGATAAAGCCGAAAGAAGAAGAAGAAAACTGCTGGGTTAGCTTGGATGACATCACTCTTTGTCACCTGACTTCAGTTCAAAGGCTAAACAGATACTTAGAATTTAACACCTCTGTGTCAAAAATACATATCTCTCAGAAGTGTGCAGTTACTAGGAAGTCATATAACAATAAAAACACTTTAACATTTGAAACCTAGTAATTATTTCTATTTCAGGACAATGGAAAAACCTCTAGCTTTAGACATTCTGTCTGTGCTGAGCTGAAACTGAGAGAGAGCAAAATCGTAAAACAATTTCCACTTATTTTCTTGAAGTTTTGCAAGTTAACTCTGCATGTGCCAGCTTCTGCTATTAAAACACACATTTCATAGGTATATAGTGTATATACATTTCTGTTCTTTTCCAGTAGGGTACATTGTGGTTACATTCTTGAAGTTCAGTACATAACATACAGTTCTCTTACATTTGTAGGACAAGCATATGAGTCATATTACTATTCACAAATGACATATGATTATTTACAAAATTCCAGGTAGCTGGGCTGGCAGTGTCACATTTCTATATAAATCATATTAGTATTTTCAAGTGACATATAATTATTTAGAAAATTCCAGATAGCTGGACTGGCAGTATTTTCCGGGTGTCACTCCATGCTTTTGGCACCAGTTATTTATTTCGAGCAAACCATCCTGCAGGATTGCTAACTCATTTGGGATTCAATGAATGCGGCTAAATGTTGAAGATACACATGGAACAGTTCAAGATGCTCCCATATTAGTAATGACAAGATCCAATATATTATTCTAATTGTTCCAGGGAATTTGTATTGATAAAGTACAGGAATCTTTGTGCTTGTGCAGTAGTGGTGGTGTAAGTTTCTCAGTCTATAGTTAGATAATTTAGATCAACTAGGAAAATAGTATTGGGTGTAATACTGAGTGATTCTAGTTCCTGTAGTTAGGCATTGTAACTTTCTTTTGTCATAAAGGGAGTTCTATATAGTATATGGTAAAGGACCTTTGTGATGGTTATTTGGACATGAAGAAGCTATAGTGCATCATGTTGCCTTACCAGCTTTGATGTGAGTCTTTTCTGGATGTAGATTGATACACCTCCACCTTTTTTCCCTCCTGCACAGTAGTGGGTCTGAAAGTGTGGAAGACGTTATAGCCCTGCACAGCCGGCCTGCTCTCTGCTATTAAAAACAATGCCTCAGTCACTTATGTTGTCAAATTATCATAAAGAGCAGGCAACAGCAGGTGCACTGGGTTAAAGAACACTACTATAACAGGGTGGATGAGAGGGGAAAAACAATTAGACCCTTTGCTCTGAGCTGACTGGCCTGCAACTTTCTTAGTATAAAACTATGGATGTTCATTGTGTTTCACTGTTACAGTCATTACACTTGGGTTATCCTGCTGGCAGGCTACTCGCAGTCGGCCTGAATTCCAAAGTCCTGGTCCGGCGTCTGTTGCTGTCGACTCCTCCCTGACGTCAGTGCGCCAGGGGTATATAAGATGCAGCCAACGCCATTTTCTTCAGTCTTTCTTGCCACGTGGTGCCCGAAGCAAAAGCAGTTCGCAAGTGCCGGTCGGCCGACTTCTGAGATTTTCGAAATTGAATTTCAGTTCTGAAGTCTTCAATAAAACTAAGTACCCCATTGGGGAAACTTTTTTCTTGCTCCAGACCGATGTCAGAAAAAGTTAACAATTGTATTTCTTGTGGGAAGCAAATACGTCATAAGGTTTTTCATTCTTACTGTATCCTTTGCCTAGGCCCTGACCACGATGTTGCTAGTTGTCGGTTTTGTGCTAGATTTAACCAATGCACTATTAAGCATCTATACGATTTTGCTATTCATTACTTTGGCCGAAGATTTAACTATATAATGTCGTTGGAACAGCCGACGACCGGAGTTCATAAAAAGCGCAAGGAAAAAGAAAAGGACAGGCATCCGAGGTCCAAAACTGACGACAAAGCCTCTTCTAGGCCAGTCGCTGGTTCGCCGGTTCTCAGTGAGGCGTTTTTGCAGCCGCTGACACCCGCTACCTCAGAGCCACAGGTCGCCTTCAACTCCCACGTGGAGACAGCTAGGCCTCTGGATACTCAAGGTATTGGGCCTTCGGAAACTAATCCCTCAGATGGGTCTGGAGCCGCTGAGCAGGCATCGGCTTCTGAGGGTATTTTCAGACCTACGCAGCTTTATATCAAGCCAACTTCAGCATCCAAGACAAAGAATAAAACAGCTTTAAAGACAAGGAAACAAGTACGGCATTCTCCAGGACAGACTTCCATGCCTAAGAAACAGATGCTCAAAATGGCCGAAGACCTAATTACTTTGATCAGGGGTTCCCATCCCCCTCCTGATAAGAGGCCTAGGCAAGACACTGAATATGATTCCTCTGATCAGGTTTCCATTTCCTCTAACTCCTCTTCAGAACAGGGATACTCTATTCCTCCCTATGAGGATTCTGATGCTGAAGAATGTATTCCTTCAGCTTCTCCTCCTGAGGATTATTCCTTCGAGGAAACCCTGTATACCATGAGGGAGCATTTCCACTGGGAGAGCCAAGATTACTCAGAATCTAAGAAAAGGCTCAGAGACTTTCTTTTACTACCTCAGTGCAGACCTCTTGATATTCCACCTGTTCTAGACATTGTAGATGATGTATTTTCAGAGTCCGGACTGTCTCCCGACTCTTTACCTCCTGCACCTGTTAAGCCAGACAGATACTACAGGGTTCCAGATTCTCATAAATTTCTATATAAAAACCCTGCTGTTGACCCAGAAACTATATCTCAGGGTCCCAAAGGGTCAAGGCCTCTACTACAAAAAAACCTGTCCCCACAGATAGAGATTCAAGGGCACTGGACAGATGGGGGAAAAAAGTTTACACTTCTGCTACCTTGGCTGTAAGGGCTTTAAATTGTCAGTTTCATATGCTTAAATATCAGCAATACTTAATGTCTCTGCTAAAACAGAAAATGTTGACAAATTCTGAATGTTCTGAGAACAAGGAAATGCAGGATTTATTGCATGCAGCTGAACAAGTGGGAAAGCATACTTTGCAATGTAGTTTTGATTCACTGGAGGCCTCTTGCAGGGCCGCTGTTACAGGTTCTGTCATTAGAAGGCATGCTTGGTTAAAGGAACAGACTCTGCCTGATCCTGTTAAAGCAAAATTATTGGATGCTCCATTACAGCATGATACTTTGTTTGGTCTTAAGGCAGAAGAGGTATTGAAGAAAATGGAGGATAAAGCTAAATCTATGCAGACAGTAAAGGATTTCTTACAGGTACAGCCACCCAGATTTAGCAGGAACTGGCCTTCTAAAAATTGGTCCTTTCCCGTGTCAGACAGGCCACAAAGAGGCAGATACAGATGCCCTAGAGGCAAACAGCCCCAGGGCTCTTACAGGCCCAAGCAATGGGGTGCTTCTACCTCCAAAAGCGGATAAGACAAATCACAACCATATAGGAAACAATCCCAATGACTTCCCTCTGCCAATGCCAAGCATTTATCTTTTGGCAGCACCCTTAGGGGGAAAGCTAGCACTTTTTTCGCAAAATTGGCACATGATCACCCCAGGACAAATGGGTCTTAAATATAGTCTCTCAGGGCTACAGGTTCCACATTCACACCCTACCAAAGGCAAAAGGTATGCCAGACCTGCCACACAATCAGTGGGCAGAGGCACCAAAACAAGTTTCATCTCTCATGGACATGAGGGCTATTCAGCCAGTGCCACAACAAGAGCAGGGACAAGGATTTTGCTCAAGACTTTTCTTAGTACCAAGAAAGGACAAAACATGGAGACCAATTCTGGACCTGTCTATTCTAAATATTTTTCTGGACGTTCCAAAGTTCAAAATGTTGACTCTGCAGCAACTTCTGCCCATGCTGGGCAAGAAGGCTTGGCTTGTAACTTTGGACCTCAAAGAGGCATACCTGCATGTCCCAATCAGACAATCTTGCAGAAGATACCTCAGATTCATAGCTTGCTCAATGCACTACCAATTCTCTGCACTGCCCTTTGGCTTATCTGCTGCACCCAGGGTCTTCTCAAAATGCCTGGCACCAGTAATTGCATTTTGCAGACAAAGAAGAATTCAAATATATCCCTACTTGGATGACTGCCGTATTCAAGCAGAGACCAAAGACATTCTACTAGAGCATCTGGTGTTTGTAAAAAGATTACTAATTTGCCTAGGGTACACAGTAAACGAAAAGAAATCAAAACTAGTACCCTCTCAAGAGATAATATTCCTGGGTGCAAGCTTAAATACAACTGCCCAGATGGCTTATCTCATGCCAGACAAACAACTGACTTCTTACTTTGAAAGCCTGGCACCAAAGACCCAGTTATCTGCAAGAAAAATTCTGCAGGCTCTGGGCTACATGGCATCCTGCATTCTGGTAATTCCATATGCAAGACTGCATATGAGGAAACTATAATGGTATCTAAAAAGTGTCTGGACTCAACATTGCCACAGCCTGGAATCATTAATTTCACTCATTTCCTGCCTCCAACAGGAGTTTCGATGGTGTGCACAGGCCTGTCACCACAGCCATTCACTTTACCCACAGCCAGGCAAACACTAACAACAGATGCATCAGATTATGCCTGGGAGGCCCACATGGCAGGAAAATGTATTCAGGGCACATGGCCCGCAAACCAAAGGCATCTTCACATCAATCAAAAAGAGATGCTAGCTGTACAAAATGCCCTGACAGCCTTCAAGGACCTACTTCATCCAGGACAGCTGCTGATAAAGACGGACAACACCACAGTCATGTGGTACATAAACAAGCAGGGAGGCACACATTCCTACCCCCTCTGCAGACAAGCCATGATTTTGTGGAACACAGCATTGACTTACCAACTACACCTGCAAGCACAATTCCTGCCAGGAAAAACAAATGCTCTGGCAGACGAACTAAGCAGAAACCTCATGGATCCTCACGAGTGGAAACTAGATCCACAAATCTTCAACATGATAACAAGGAAATGGGAATGCCCAGACATAGATCTTTTTGCCTCCCCTCACAACTGCCAACTTCAGAGATTCTGCACAAGGACTTATCACAAACAAGCATGGAAAGTGGATGCTTTGTCATTCAGCTGGAACAGCCTTACAGTATATGCCTTTCCTTTACTATCTCTCCTCCCCAAGGTACTCCTAAATGTCAGACAAGAGAAGCCACAAATGATACTGATTGCCCCGGATTGGCCACGCCAACACTGGTACCCAATCCTAAGGAACTTGTCTCAGGGCCCAGCCTGGACATTGCCTCAGATTCCTCATTTACTGACCCAACAAAACAATCAGATCCTGCACAGCCAACTCAGAACCCTAAATCTAGCTGCATGGCGGATAGTGTAACCATTCAGAATATACCTCTCTCTAAAGCAGTTATGAATGTTATTTTGGAGGCCAGGAGGCCCAGCACCAGAAAATCTTATGCAGAAAAATGGAAGAGATTCTGTGCTTGGAATCAGGCACAAGGAATTGACACGCTTGTTCCAAATATTCCTCAGATTTTACAATATCTAATTGAGATGCTGGACAAAGGCCTATCCTTCTCATCAATTAAGATCCATGCCTCTGCCATTTCAGCTCATTTCAGTACGGACCCACCTATTTTTTCAAATCCATTGCTTAGGCAGTACCTCAGGGGGACCAAAAACATAAGACCTCCAAGGAGAGCACCAGTACCTGCATGGGACCTCAATTTTGTCTTGGAGAAACTCACACTGCCTCCAGCCAATATAGCTGAGATAAAATTATTATCATGGAAAACAGCTCTGCTCCTAGCAATAACTTCTGCAAGAAGAGTCTCAGAGTTACAGGCATTAATGGCTGGTATCTTCCATCCGGACAGGGTTTCCCTAAGGACACAACATTTATGCCTAAGGTAGTGCCCAGTGTGGCTCTTAATCAAACCATTCATTTGCCTACTTTTTACCCAAACCCACAGAATAAAGGAGAGAGACTTCTGCATTCTTTGGACATACACAGGCAGCTGCGTTTCTACTTGGACAAAACTAAAGCTTTCAGAAAGACTGAGCGACTTTTAGTGGCATATGCTGCCGGATCACAAGGAAAGGCTATCTCAAAGATGACTATTTCAAAATGGATAGGACACTGCATTCATTTCTGCTATTCACAACATGGCAAATCAGTGCCTAAGGGCATTAGACCACATTCTACCAGGGCAGCAGCCACCTCAGCAGCCTTCCTCAGAGGAGTACCAACCAAGGATATTTTGGAAGCTGCAACTTGGACTTCAGTGCACACTTTTACTAAACACTACCACTTACCTCTTTACTCTAAATCCAGAGCAGGCTTTGCCACTGCAGTTCTGCAGGGCCTCATAGCCACTCCTAATTCTATTTAGACCCAGCCGCCCAACCTTAGCTTTGGGATTCAACCCAAGTGTAATGACTGCAGCAGTGAAACACGAACATAGTACAGTTGTGTACCTACCATAAATGTAGATGTTCAAGTGTATTCACTGTTGCAGTCCAGGTTACCCACCCACCATCCCCCTTTCTTTGCTGGGACTTATCTGTACTTCTCTATTCTATACAACCTATGTGGTGTATTTGCTTGTAGATGAAGATAATGTTTATTTTACTGCATGCTTTTTATAAGCAATGTTTTTTTTAGCCTACCCTTTTGGGGGCACCTGACATCTGGGACAAGAAAAACTGAAGAAAATGGCGTCGGCTACATCTTATATACCCCTGGCGCACTGACGTCAGGGAGGAGGCAACAGCAACCAACGCCAGACCAGAACTTTGGAATTCAGGCCGACTGCGGGTAGCCTGCCAGCAGGATAACCCAAGTGTAATGACTGCAACAGTGAATACACTCGAACATCTACATTTATGGTAGGTACACAACTGTACTTTTAATATCAACAGTTAGAGCACTTAAACAGCAAAACGCAGTACAGCTGTGTACTGGAATTATTAATATAGGCTTAAATTCCTTAGCTGAAGCAGATACAGTCTGTTAAAATGAATTTGAAAAACAGATCAAGAAATGAAAACAGTTATCTTTCTTTCACTTTTAGTGGTGCTGTCACTAGTGCTGAATGTTGTACTTCCCTGATGAAGCCCACAGCCAGACTCAGGTTAAATAACTTATGGAGAGGTTCTGCGGGGTATGTATTTGTACTATTTAACAAACAGCTCAGTACATTTTCTGGTCCCATGGAGGAAGGGTTCTTAGTCTTGCATAGCCCATTCAGTCATTTTTCTTTAGTGATGATGATGATGGGGGGGTTGTGAAATACAAGTATCATAGAGTTTTAACTAATCATTTCAGGGACGAAACGTTTACTATGTATATATTTGCTAATATCTTGGCAATGACCATCAGGTCTGAGTAGGTTTTGCCATTTAGTATGAATTCTATACATTGTTGAGTGTTGTTTCTTAGTTTTCTCTAAAGAAGGATTTGAAGTTATTTTAGCTTCAGATGCTAACATAAATTATTTATTTACTGCATTTTTTAACTGGGAAAGTCTAGTGGGCCTAGGTGAACCCATTTTCAGTAGAGGCCTTGGCAGAAAAGCTCCACATAACATTAATAGTACACATACTTCTCAACCTGGAAACATTAAAAATCTGGACAAAGGTCCATGAAAAATAGGTACAAATTTGTACACTGGTTAACATAACATTTGCATATATAATTATGTAACCCTGCCCACTCAAATGGAATTGTGGGATACCAAGCTTCAAATGCAAATTGAAGAACAGATAACCAAAATATGGCCCCAGAGTCCCCCTGCAGCCATTCCAATGTCCCACTATTTAGCTATTTCGCCCCATTTACCATAAACACTGTAATGTGCATACTGCTTTACTTCTACCATGATTATTTGTATTTCATTTAAAATTTTTATTTTACATTTTACAGCACAAACACTAATTGACATCTGTTAAACAAAGCAATAGAGCCTCACAATGAAAATAGACTTAGCATTAAAACTTCTCTGCCCTCGAAATTCATATTCATTAAAACTCACATTCAAAGAAAATGCATCTGGCTAGTGGCGGACAAAGATTACCTTTGAGCTGTTTTCAAATCGTAGGCCCCTTGCACACGAAACATGCATGTGTTCTTTGATACATTTTCCTGAATGTATTAAATTATATTTCTTGTATAATACAGCACACTTGTTAGAGGGTGCTTTAAATGTATTGTTTTGAAAATTTTTCCAGTAAGCAATGAAAGAAAATGCATGAACCAATAATGACAAAACTGCCCAGTTCAGAACATTTCCATCGTAAAAGTCTACTCAGACTTCTATAATCCACCAGTATCAGTAAATATGCACAATCTCTTCAGAAGTAAAAGCCACCTGAATAATTCCAAATTAAAGAAATCTGTAACTAATGAAGAGGTTGCTGCTAGCAAACAACCTTGTATTTCATTGTTTCATCTACAAGTAAAGTGCATGTTGCCCTTGAAGAATAAATTGCCAAGGTTACATTATAAAATGATAAGCTAGTAATATTTCAATAGGGAATGAATGGCAAACTGATAACAGGTTCATAGTTACTAGGTATCTCCACCAAAGGGGGACAGTATCAGGACTACAGCATCCGTTCCACCCCTTTTAAAAGTACAACACAGTACAGTATCAGCAGGTCATTTGTCTGATAACCATTCATCTTCTTCTGAACGCGGCTTCTGTCCTAGTCACAGTACACACCCAGCTCTCCTGTCCCTGTTAGGTACAATGTATGCACACATCTCAGGTAAAAACTGTAGTTATTTTCTCAGACTACTTAAAAGCACTTGACTCCATCTACCATTAATTACTCTTAAAAGGCTAGCTCAGCTGGTTCAAAAACTACCTCCATGGAAAACCCCAAACTAAAGTTGCTCGAATTCCTATTTAACCTTCATTTTGACAACAAGTTCCCCAGAGATCCATCCATAGTCCACCATTATTCAACATTATCACAAATGACAGGCATAAATCACTTAGTAAAGAACCAGTGTAAGATACACTGATGCCTCTGCCCTCACATGTTGTTCTAATTCTCTGACTCAACTTCATTTACTAACTCACATTTCATTTTCTAAACTACATATATTTTACCCACATAAGCACATATGTATATGGTTATATGTTATATAATCAAAAATGTACATGGTTGAATGTTAAAATGTTGATCTTAAGTGATCGAATTGCAACACATGGAGAGTAAAATAACACTAATCTTTTTTTTGCCCCTACATGCTCACCCACACCTCTTGCTACTTATGTACCAACTCCCAGGACGCACTGCAGTTAAGAAAGGGAATTCCCCAATCCCTGCTTTTCCCCGATCTTGCACATACAAAGGGCTGGTAATGTCTGATTGGTTCTGTTTTAATTAAATATACAATCTTGTTTTCTGTTCAATCAAAGGAGTTCTCAACCAAATTAATTACACCCATAAATAAAACATACAAAATAAACACGCAAGCACAAACATACAATACACAAGCTTAGATGCATCTCAATTCCCCCTTATTCAAGTTGCTGATCAAGAAGATTTTTTGTTATCTGGCTGGCAGACTGACAATCAGATAGAGGGAGAGAGAACCTACAGCCTCAGATCTCAACCTCTTAAACAATTCCCTCTCCACACCACCTTCTGAAGCAAAACATATAGCAACCACTGGTTCTTAATTCTGTGTCCCAAATACTGGCAATCCATATTCTCTAATATTAGAGATTCTCCTAATCTCAAACTCCACTTTGTAAAGGAGGCATAGTGTCACTACTTTATAAAGAATAACCCAAAAGGAACATTAAGTCCTCCACTCTATTTTTTACTTACAACCCTGTCTGCAACAACTACTCCCTTCTCACCTTTAATCACTCAGTTCTTTCCATCATTAAACCTCCTCTGCTTTACCTAACAGATTGCTAATACAACCCTCTACCACTGAACTTTCTCAGCTTCCATCCATACAAAACCTATCTCGCTCCTCATACTGCTAGTTACTCATTTGTTTTCTTCAAGATCTACTTTTATGTCACTGAATTTCTATTTAAAATGCGACATCACTATAGTTGATTATTAACATTAAACAGTGTATTCACTACTATGCATCTAAGAACTGTTCTCAGCCCTAGTGTGAATGCAAAGCTCTCAGCCCTAGTGTGAATGCAAAGCATTATCTCATCCTTAGCTCTTTCTGAGGTACAAGTGTTACTTCTCTTGGCCTATATATTTTTTAACCTATGTTTTAAGTACTAATTATGTGACCATTTGAATTTGTCTTTTTTCATACCTGGGCTATGCCTAAAATAGGTCACTGGCTCAGCACTCGTACCTGATTTAAAAATCTAAATAAACAGTTGATGATTCTAATTACAAATGGAAAACACACGTACCAAAACTGTTTTGGGTTACCTTCTAGTGAGCTGTGGTGTGTTTTTATTTAGCTTTCTGAATTCATACAAACCAAGTAAGCGGAAACTTTCACCCCTCAGAGGCAAGAGTTTTTTCCACCTAACTTAATTAAGGGTTTTAAATATTATCATCCATAAACAGGCTAACATATTTTGCAATGTGAAGCAGCTAAAGCACTTTCTAAACATCACTACGTAAATAGTTACTCATTTTTCATTCTGACACATGACAAGTTCCGAACTTCCATACTGTCAATAATTGTAACCATTTAGAGAAAATACGTATGTCTGTCTAATGTGTAAGAAGTCTGTGCACAATAATAAAACAATACACGTTTTTTAAGTGCATCTCACATGCAGCGTATTTCAAATGCTTACACCCACCTTCAAATAAAATAAATGCAGTGTAGTTGCCAGAATTCAAATCACACACCCTTCAAATAAAATAAATGCAATAATACTTCCAATCTGAAAAGAACAGAATTAAAGTAATTCAAATGCTTGCAAATGCGCATATGTTCTATACATGCACCAACGTCTGAATGGGTCCTGTTTCTATATCATAAAAATAAAACATCTGAAATGGAACAGTCCTAACAGCTAAGCTAAAAGTGTTGATTTGCAGATTAAAAGTGCTTTACCTGGAGGAGCTGGGAAAACTCTGCTGCTGCTGCTGCTGCTGGAGACCTGCAGTCAACACACTGCATGCTACTTGCTGTCCATCACACAAAGCTGATGTTATCGCGAATGCCTCTGCATGTGATGACGTCAGCGGAAGCAAATAATCAAAAAAAGAAAAGCTGGAAAATTCAGGAATAAAGGGGGCCACTCGTAAATTCGTGCCACCCCATTATTTGGACCTCAAAACTGGTAAATGCTGAGGAATTTGATACGGTTGAGAGGTATGATAATACATACAAGAAAAAGCACAATATACAGTGTATATACAGTCTCAATTCATGGAAATAAATATTAAACACAATGGTACAAGTTATTTACGAACATTACACTTCAACATTGTGTACAATTTGATCATTGAGGATGGAGTTAGGTAGGGTAGCAGTTTTGATTGTTACTTCTTGGAGTTTTGTAGGCATAAGCAGTTGAATTCAGTAAGTCAGAGAGAGCTCCTAAGTAGTGATATTGTAGAGTTATGTAGTAGTGGATCAGGTGTTAGGAGGCACTATTTTGACACAAGTACATTGCCAGAGAGAAGAGAGTTGTGGTCTGAGACACTTCATAAAGAGAACATGATTACTGATTGTTCTGATAGAAGGTGGGAGGGCATTCCATAGTTTTGAGACAGTAAACAAATACAGCATTTGACCAGCTGCAAGGTTACGTTTTTTAACTTTCAGCATCATTGTATTTTTAGATCTTAGTGGCCTGTTAGGGTGGTATGTAGTCAGTAAGGAGGAGAATTAATGGGCTACATTAGTAGATGTAATAGTCTTTTTTAAATTCTTAATCAAGTTCCTAATATTTTATTTGACTTGGAGGTCTTTAAATCTGCTGGATACTCTAATGCATTTTTTTGTTTCGTTTTATTGTAAATTTTATTTCTGTCATTGGACTATTTTTTCTGCCCTAGATGCAAAGAGTTCATTTTGGCAAATTCAGCTTAACAAAATGTCCTAATTGTTCACTACTTTCAGTACTCCATTTCGCAGGTACAGATTTTTAAGAATGTCATTTAAAATCTGCAAGTAAAGGCTTTCAACGTGCAATGGAGCAAATTTTTTCTGGGTATCCTTCGGCTATTATAGTAAACAACATACTAGAAGGAGGTCATGATGAAGCTGAACATGACAGAAACCTCAGAAAAGTTCTAGAAAGGGCACGTCAGCTTAACCAGATTCTCGGGGTACCATGTATGAGTCCACACAAATGTATTTCTGACATTGGCATGCAGTTTACAGCCCAGAAGTTCAAAAGATTGGCAGAAGAATGGGACTTTACCCATGTCACAAGTAGTCCAGAGTACCTGCAGTCAAATGGTTTGGCAGAATGTGCAGTGCAAAATGCAAAACAGTTACTAGAGAAGTCAAAATGAGATAATAGTGATGTTTTCCTGAATCTCAGACATGTTCCTCGTGATAAACATCTTGGTTCACCTGTTCAGAGAGTTCTGTCGAGACAAACAAGAAACACATTACCAATCACTAGTCAGTTGTTGGTACCATTTGTAACTGAAGAAATGCCTGTCCCAGAAGTCCTACTACGATAAGACCAACAAACCGCTCAATACATTACGTGAGGGAGAAGTGGTAAGGATGCAAATGTCCAAAGGTTATGATTAGATTGGTGTCATGAAGAATATTGGTCCAGAGCCGAGATCGTACATTGTGGAATCAGGAGGAGCAATCTTTAGGTGGAATCAAAAGCATTTGAGACCAGTGTCTGAGCCTATACCACAGCAGATAGCTTGTGAGAAAGACTCTTTATCTCAGAGTGAGTTGTCTGGTGTTCCAATTCCAGGGGAAGTTCCAAAGGACATTCCTGTTCTTGTGACAAGTCCAGACGTTCCTGATATGAGTTGTGCAGTGCAGACTGTCCTCGTTAAGTTTGGTCCCAACTGTTATGTTAAGAGATATGGTCGCATCTCTAAACCCTGTAGCAGATATGAAGCAACTTGGACATGAACATTGTGGTTTGCTTCCAATGCATATAGTAATGCATGTCTAACTCTGATATTGTTTTGTATAAATGGCAATCTTTTTAAGAGGGAGGATGTAAATCAATATGTGTATATATACTTTTAAGAAGCTGTCCAAGGGCTTGCACAAGTGTATAAATACTGAGCACGTGCAAGCCTGACTGCCATTTTGTAGTTGGCTGTTGAGATGTAAGCATGTATGCATGTAAGGTCTGTCTGGTAACTAGTTCCTTCATATTTAAGGATGCTCTTACCATCCTGACGTGTTTCTGTGTATTAAAGCATCTAAATGAAAACCCCAGCCTTCTTGTCATACGTGTTAGAGACGAACGAGTGACAGTTGCTATAATGGTTAAGGTGTTTACTTCATAGACCCAAGGTACAGAGTTTGATTCTTATCTTTGAAAGGTAGCCTAGTACTTTACTATGTATATACCTATAACAAGTTCTTCTACGTTCATGAGTTGGCAATCTTTGTGAACAGTACCAAAAATAATGATGGCTGCTCTTTCAAAATTTTTGAGTTTGTGGCAGATAAAGGTAGGATGGATGTGGGGAGATGAACAGGATGTGATGACATACCAATGAACCTACACACACAGAAAATCTGGAGAAAGTCTATTAAAAGGTAGGTACATCTGGTCATAAATGTGGACATGTACTAAGTATAAAATCTGCATGTCAAATAGCATAATTCCTCCCACTTTTACCAGGATTGCAGGACAGCATATCACACAAAAACACAAGTTTAAAAACTGATAGTGAGAAAATAATGAGAAATATTCATATTTTATGAAAACGTATCAGCGGAGAAAAAAAAGTTCAGCCAAGTAGACTACTGTGCGCTTTTAAAGTGCTTGTATTTATTTATTTATTACATTTTGTTGACCAGGAATGTCCAAGTAGGCCAGAGGCCCATTTTCAGTGGAGGCCCGGGAAGAAAAGCTCCACAGAAAAATACAATACAAGTAGATTTTAGATACACAGATTATAACAAATTAGCATGCCGTTTCACAAATCAAAAACAAACATCACAAAAATAGTATGCATTTTTACAATATTAAAAACGTCAATATCAAGAAGAAACATTACACGAGAGTTGTGAGTTTACTGGTGTAGATCCCAGGGGAAGATCTACTTTGATGAACAAATGCAACAGGATGGTGGGAACTAAAACCTGCTAATAGGGCAGCTCTGTAGTGAATAAACAAGAAGCTGAAGTAAATAATTATTTACAAGTTGAGAGAGCTGATGGCAAAGGTGGTAGAGGGAGTTGAACTAAGTTACAAAAGAAGCAGGAGGAGAGCATGTTCTGAGAGTAGCTAACAAGAGAGGAGAGTAGCTTTAAGCAGGGGGGTGGCAGGAGCATAGTCAGTGGTTGCTAAGGTGGTGTTTTAGTAATGTTTTGAAATTATCGTGTGAGGGTATATTCTTTAGGGTTTCTGGGAGGGAGTGCCAGAGTTTGACTATGTTGTGAGGATAGAGGGAGTTGCCGTGTTGGTTGTGGGAGTTAGATACCTTAAATAAGAGTTTGTTGGAGGATCTGAGAGTATGATGGTTGGAGTGTGGTTGAACTAAGGAGGATAAGGCAGGGCAGTTATTGGGATTGTAGATTATTTTGTGAGTTAAGACTAGATGATTGAGAGAAAAGGTTTGGTAGCTCTAGCTATTTTAATGCTGAAAGTGATGAGCAGTGGTGGGATGTGTGTGTGGGAGGTTGGTGGCAAATTTAGAGGATTTTATGGTAACAAGATTCCAGTTTATTGAGGTCAGATTTCCGGAGGTTTGTGAAAACAATGGAACCATAGAGAAGGGTACTTAGGAGGTGTGTGCGTGCAGTGACAAGCCTGGCATTTGGTGTTAGGAATGGCTTGGCTCTATACAGGCTGCCTAATTTGATGTGGACTTTTTTGATGGTTTGGGCAATATGTATGTCAGATTTGAGATATTCATCTGTGGTAATACCTAAGAGGAGTTTGTGTTTAGTGGGGGTAATTTTGGTACCATTAGCAAAGGTGATGGATAGGGGGATTTGTGAAATTTTGGATTTGTTATTTCTAAATAGTATAACTTTGGTTTTGTTGGGATTTAATATGAGTTGGTGTTGAGAGAGGTAGGATTCAATGTCCTGAAAAGCAGATTGCATTCTGATTTGGAGATCTTGGGTGGAGGGAGCAGAACAGATAAGGGTAGAGTCGTCAGTGTACTGAACAATGGTGGCATGCTGGGTTGCTGTGCAGATATTATTGGTGAATATGATAGAGGAGTGGACCAAGAATGGAACCTTGAGGGACTCCCACAGAGGTGAGGAGGATAGGTGGGAGGAGTCCCATATTGTGGCCTGTTGATGGTTAGAAAGATAACTGTGGAACCAGGTTAGTGCAGGTGAGCTAAGGCCGTAGGTGGATAGTTTGTTAAGAAGGAGCTGGTGGGAGACAGGGTCGAAGGCTTTAGACATGTCTGGAAATATTGAAGCGACCTGTTGTCCTTTGTTTAGGTGTTGGTGGATGCAGTCAGTAAAGGCAAGGAGAGCTGTACTAGTACTGTGCTTTGGTCTGAAACCATGCTGAGAGTTGGAAAGTAGGTTGTTGAGAAGGAAGTAATTTAAGAGTTGGTTGTGGATGCATTTCTCTAGGATTTTTGCAAGGGGGGAGAGGATTGCTATGGGGCAGAAGTTTATTTCTTTGGATGGGCCACCTTTATGGAGTGGAATAATATGAGATATTTTCCAAATGTGAGGTACATACTGTTCCTTGATAGAGTGGTTCATGAGTATGGAGATGGTATATGCAATTACAGGGGCTATCAGTTTCAGGAATTCATTAGGGAGATTGTCGGCAGCTGTGTGGCTTGGTTTGAGTTTGGATAAGAGAGTTTTTGTGTAGTTTGTTTGTATAGTTGTGAAGAAGAGGGGGTTGTGATTGAGTATAGTGGTGCTAGGGATGGTGAGTGGCTGAGCTGGTTGGTTGTCCAGAAGGGAGGTTACTGCGCTGATGAAATGGGTGTTAAACTGGGTAGCTATGGGGTCAGTGTTATTGGAGGAGGTCGGGGGGGGGGGTTGACTTGGGTTTAAGAGTTGGTTGATACAGTGCCAGAAAGTTTTTGTGTTATTTTGGTTTTTTTGCTGACAGGATAAGAAGTATGCTTGTTTGTCACTTTTTAATTTTTTTTTTTGTTAAGTTTCTTAGCTGCTGATAGTTGGTTAGGTCTGATTTTTCTCTAGTTGTATGATATTTTGACCAGGCATTGTCTCTGCTTTGCATTAGTAATTTGGTACTTTTGGACCACCATGGGAGAGACTTGGTCCTAACATGAATTTTTATGGTGGGGGCTAGTTTATTGGGAGTAGTAAGGAAGGTTTCGTTGAAGTACTGAACTGCATCATCTAATGGTAGGTATTTGAGAGGGGCCCAGATGTTCTTCGTTCCCCATTGCTGCAGTCCTTACTATTGGGTATAGTCCGCTGTCCAGTCGGCCCGAATACCAGAGTATAAGGCTGACGTCGGTCAGGGCGCATTAGACTGACGTCAGTACGTCAGGGTACTAATGCGCATGACCAACGTCATATCCTCAGTCTTTTTTGCCGCATGGTCCGATGCAGAAGCAGTTTTGCGAGTGCAGGTTGGCGTTCTGAAATATTTCCGAAACCGGAGTTTCAGACCGAAGCAGAGTTGGCTAAGTACCCCGTTGGGGAACATTTTGGTTTTTTCTTGCCTCAGTATTTAACCGGATGTCAGAAAAAGTGAATAACTGTATTTCTTGTGGGAAACAGATACCTCATAGGGATTACCATACCTTGTGTATACCTTGTTTAGGGCCTGAGCACGACGTTGTTGGTTGCCGCTCTTGTGCTAGGTTTAACAAACGCACTATTAAGAGGAGGTTAGACTGTGCCAGGTTAGTGTTTGGGAAGCGTTGCACTTATAAAATGCCGTCGGATGCTCCGGCGCCGCTTGGCCCAAGAAGCGCAAGGACAAAACAGCGAAGCCTAGGGTTGATGAACCGGCAGTCCCGGACGTCGGTTCTTTAGAAGGCTCAGTGGAGCCAGAGGTTTTGCCAGGAGTTTCCATGGAGTCTCAGGCAGAAACTTTACTGTTACAGGATGTGCCTTCTCAGGAGGTAGGCCAGGCTGAGGGGGCTTCTCAGGTAACTGTTCTTCCCTCTCTTCCCAAGGTAGTTAGAGCCTCTCCTTCTGTTGCCAAAACTTCTTTGAGAGGTAGGCCAAGTTCAGCTTCAGTGGGGGCTTCTCCTAACATTTCGGGTTCTGTTCCTAAGAAACATATGCTTAAAATGGCAGAAGATTTGATTACTATGATTAGAGGTTCTATGCCCCCTCCTGATAAGAGGCCTAGGGTGGAACCGGAGTTTGATAGTTTTGAACAGTGTTCAGAGGCTTCTGAGTCTTCTGTGGAAGATTTGCAGGAGTATCCTACTTATTCTGATTCTGATGTGGATGATTCCACTCCTACAGCTTCTCCTCCTGAGGATTTCTCATTTTCAGAGACTCTGCATTCCATGAGGGAGCACTTTAAATGGGAAGGCCAGGATTACTCTGATTCCAGGAAAAGGCTTAGGGAATTCTTGTTTTTACCCCAGCATAGGCCCTTAGCTATACCTCCTGTGTTGAATGTGGTGGAAGATGTTTTTGCAGAGGCTTCCCTGAACCCTGACTCTTTGCCTCCTGCTCCTGTTAAACCTGATAGGTATTATAGGGTGCCCGAAGCTCATAAGTATTTGTTTAAGAGTCCTAGGGCGGACCCAGACACTGTTTCTCAGGGGCCTAAAGGTGTTAAGGCCTCTGTGGTTAAAAATCCTGTTCCCACTGATAAGGAGGCAAGGGCTTTGGATAGGTGGGGAAAGAAAGTGTATACTTCTTCTACTCTAGCCATGAGAGCGTTGAATTGTCAGTTTCACATGCTAAAATATCAAAATTATCTCCTTTCACAATTGAAATCTAAGGTGGATGCTTTGGCGGAAGGTATTGAGTGTAAAGAGTTGCTGGATTTGGTTCATGTGTCTGAACAAGTGGGTAAGCATTCTTTGCAATGTGGTTTTGATGCTGTACAGGCCTCCTCGAGGGTGGCTGCCACTAGTTCTGTTCTTCGCAGGCATGCCTGGTTGAGGGATCAGAATCTAGCTGAGCATGTTAAGACAAGGATTTTGGATGCTCCTTTACAGTCTGATGTGTTGTTTGGTTCGTCTGTGGAAGCAGTTTTAAAGAAAATGGAGGACAAAGCTAAGTCTATGCAAACTGTTAAAGATTTTTTGCAGGTGCAGCCACCGAAGTTTAGTAGAAATTGGCCTGCTAAGGGGTGGACATATCCTGCTTATGATACCCAGTCTAGGGGTAGGTCTAGACGTGGTAGGGGCAGGGCTCAAGGTTCTTTTAGGCCTAGAACAGGAGTTCACCTGCTCAGACTTCTGGTGAGGGCAGGGGTCAGTCCTTTCGTAAACAGACCCAATGACCTGCCTTTTCAGCTGCCAGTAGATTCTCGTCTGGCAGCTCCTTTGGGAGGAAGACTGTCTCTTTTCAAAGAAAATTGGGATTTAATTACTCAAGACAGATGGGTGTTGGATATCATTCACCACGGTTACAGATTTTATTTCCATACAATGCCCCCTTTCAAAGGCATGCCAGACGTTCCTCCTCCACAAAGAAAAGAGGCTCACAGGCAAGTTTCTCAGTTACTCCAGATGGGGGCCATTCAGCCAGTCCCTGTATCAGAAAGGGGCCTAGGATTTTATTCTCGCCTGTTCCTAGTACCAAAGAAGGGGAACACGTGGAGACCAATTTTGGATTTATCTCTCCTCAACACTTATCTGGACATTCCCAAGTTCAAGATGTTGACGTTACAACAGCTTTTACCTCTGCTGGGCAAAGATCACTGGATGGTAACTTTAGATCTCAAGGAAGCTTACCTTCATGTGCCTATAAGGCTAAGTTGCAGGAAGTATCTGCGGTTTCGAGCTGGAAATTCTCATTATCAGTTCTCTGCATTGCCCTTTGGCTTATCTACTGCCCAGAGTATTCACAAAGGTTCTGGCTCCAGTGATAGCTTACTTCAGGCTACAAGGAATTCAAATCTATCCTTACTTGGACGACTGCCTGATTCTGGCTCAAGAAAAGGAAGACCTTCTACAGCATCTGGAATATGTTACAGCAGTGCTAAGATGCCTAGGGTATTCTGTGAACGAAATAAAGTCCAGTCTAGTACCCTCTCAAGACATGTGCTTTCTGGGTGTGAGACTGAATACAGCAGCCCAGATGGCCTTTTTAACCCCGGACAAACAAAAGAGTCTATCACTTTACTTCCGTCAACTATCTCATCAGTCCGTACTGACTGCAAGGACAGTCCTTCAAGCATTAGGGTTCATGGCATCTTGTATTCTGGTGCTTCCCAATGCCAAACTGCATATGAGGAAGCTACAATGGTATCTCAAAAATGTATGGACACAGCACTGCCAGGATTTGGACACTGTCATTCAAATAATACCTTGCCTTCAAAAAGAATTTTTGTGGTGGGCTCAGGAATGTCACCTAAACAAGGGACTCTCTGTGACCCGGCCAGAGGCGAGTCAGATTTTAACGACAGATGCCTCGGACATTGCTTGGGGAGCTCATCTAAATGGAAAGTGGATACAAGACAAGTGGCCTGCCAGACTACAGCATCTACATATCAACATGAAGGAGATGTTAGCAGTCCAGTTTGCATTAATGGCTTTCAAGGAATTACTTCTTCCAGGGCAGGTGTTGATTCTAACAGACAACACAACTGTCATGTGGTACATCAACAAGCAAGGGGGAACACATTCTTATCCTCTATGCAGGCAAGCGATGATTTTATGGGAGACTGCGCTAAGCTTGCAACTAACTCTTCAGGCAAGGTTTCTGCCAGGAGCACAGAACTCCTTAGCAGATGTGTTAAGCAGACAAATCATGGATCCCCACGAGTGGAAACTGGATCTTCATGTATTTCAGAAATTGACAGTGTCATGGGGAACTCCAGACATAGATCTGTTCGCTTCTCCACTAAACCACCAGCTGCCAAAGTATTGCACAAAGGAGTTTCATCACACAGCTTGGAAAGTGGATGCTCTGTCTTTCAGTTGGAAAAACCTTCATGTGTATGCCTTTCCACCTCTGCCTCTTCTTCCAAAGGTACTATTAAAGGTCAGACAAGACAGGCCAAGGATGATTTTGATAGCTCCAGATTGGCCTCGGCAACACTGGTACCCACTACTACGGAGTCTGGTACAGAAGCCTCCATGGCCTTTACCTCTGATTCCTCATCTGTTATCTCAGAAGGACGGTCATCTGCTCAATGTCAAGCTTCACTCTCTTCATCTAGCAGCCTGGCATATTCTGTGTTGAAACACAGCAGGTCTCAACTTCCTCAACAAGTTTTAAATGTGATTATGGAAGCTAGAAGACCTAGTACAAGGAAAGTGTACGCAGAAAAATGGAAGATATTTTTATTTTGGAGTACAGCAAAGAATTTGGAGATTTCTGAACCTAATTTGAGTGTGACTCTTCAATATCTTACTGAGTTATTGGACAAAGGTTTGTCCTTCTCTTCCATTAAGATTCATGCGGCAGCAATTTCAGCTCACTATGATTGTGACCCACCATTGTTTTCGCATCCTTTGTTCAAGCAGTTTCTTAGAGGGCAAAGAATATAAGACCCCCACGTAGAGCTCCTACTCCTGCTTGGGATCTCAATTTTGTGTTGGAAAAACTTACTCTACAACCTTTTGAGCCTGCGGCTACTGCTGAATTGAAATACTTGTCATGGAAGACTGCTTTTCTGTTGGCTATTACTTCTGCAAGAAGGGTGTCTGAGTTGCAGGCCCTTATGGCAGTAGAGCCCTTTTGATTTTCCATAAGGATAGGGTATCATTACGTACTAATCCTTCCTTTATGCCTAAGGTGGTTTCTAGTGTGGCTTTAAACCAAACTATTCATTTGCCTACTTTTTATGCAGACCCCCAAAATAAAGGGGAAAAGATTTTGCACACTTTAGATGTACACAGGCAATTGCGTTATTATTTAAGCAGGACTAAGGATTTTAGGCAGTCTCAGCAGTTGTTTGTTTCTTTTGCTTTGAGTTCAGGGCAAGCCTGTGTCAAAACAAACTATTTCTAGGTGGATTGGCTTTTGCATTGCATTTTGTTATTCCCATCATGGCAAGGGATTCCAGCTGGGATTAGGCCTCATTCCACTAGGGCTACTGCCACTTCAACAGCATTTCTAAGGGGTGGCAACTAAGGATATTTTGGAAGCAGCTACTTGGAGTTCAGTGCATACTTTCTCTAAGCATTATCACCTTCCTATCTACTCTAAGTCTAGGGCTGGTTTTGCCACAGCTGTTTTGCAAGGCATGTTGTCAGCTCCTGCTTCTTTATGATTTGCCAGCCTCCCTTACCTCTGCTTTGGGATTCTACCCAATAGTAAGGACTGCAGCAATGGGGAACGAAGAACATAGTACAGTTTTGTACCTACCATAAATGTAGATGTTCGAGGATCCCCATTGCTGCAGTCCAATTTACCCTCCCTCCTTCCCCTCTGTGTTTAGGGGTGGTTGTGTAGGTGAGGTTACATGCTGATGTTTTTGTATATATTCTTGTATATATTTTTGGTGCAGGTATTTTGGGCCTTGTCTTTTTAGGGTCTTCTGACATCTGGGGCAAGAAAAGACTGAGGATATGACGTCGGTCATGCGCATTAGTACCCTGACGTACTGACGTCAGTCTAATGCGCCCTGACCGACGTCAGCCTTATACTCTGGTATTCGGGCCGACTGGACAGCGGACTATACCCAATAGTAAGGACTGCAGCAATGGGGATCCTCGAACATCTACATTTATGGTAGGTACAAAACTGTACTTTACATTGCTGTAGTAGTAGATGGAAAGTAGTGAGGGAGAAATGTTTTTTGGTGGTAATGTGTTTGTAAATAATTGTACTTTCTGGGTAAACACATTTCTTATAAAGAAATGTTGGGTAGTGATCACTGAGGGTGTCTGGTAGGCATCCTGCTAAGTGATCTTGCTTGGGTCGTTGGTTAGGATCCAGTCTAAAGTAGAGTGCTTGTTGGAGTGTTTATCGATACATGTTGGGCAGTTTATAGTCTGGGTAAAGGAATACAGATTAATAAAGTTGGATGGGTTGTTAGTAGTACAGGAGAGCCAATCTAGGTTGAAGTCACCAAGAATAAAGGTTTCTTAGGTGAATTCAGTGGATTCCCAGGGGAGTAGGTGTTCGATACTGGTGAGGTTGTTACCAGGAGGGAGGTAGGTGGCTATTATAACTATTCCTTTATTGGGGCTGATTTCAAGGTGGGTGAGTAATAGTTCTGAGTTAGGAATAGTGGGAAGTGAGCGATTCAGTTGGGTTATTTTGAGGGTATTTTTATTTTAGGTTATGTCTCAGTAGCCTCCATGTGTATGATACTGATTTTTGTAATCCAAGGTTTGAGTCCCTTAGCCTTCATTTGCCTAACTTTGTGATTCTGAGGAAGTCACTTAATCAGACAGTACTTGTGGGCTGAGTTTGGGAAAGGTCCATGTTGGTTCCAAGTTAATAAGTGCAAATAAACACAGTACACCAACTGCTCAAAACAGCATACGCATTTACAGCATCAACTCCTTCAGTATAATTTATATTTTTGTTATCAACCAGGAATTACTCACAACTGATATAAATATGACAAGCAACAAGACTGTAAATTGGGTGGCCACGGTGGTGCAGTGGTTAGCGTTGCCGCCTCACAGCAAGAGGTTCTCCAGTTTGATCCTCGGCTGGGGTGCCTTCTGTGCAGAGTCTGCATGTCCTCCCTGTGGTCGTGTGGGTTTCCTCCGGGTGCTCCGGTTTCCTCCCACATCCCAAAGACATGCTGTAGGTGGATTGGACACTCTAAATTGGCCCTAGGTGTGAGTGCGTGCGTGCATGTGTGCGCCTTCTGTGGAAGGTTGGGCGCCGGGCTGGCAAATCGACACCGTAAAAACTCCACTTCCAATCATGAGCAGACAGGTGATCCGCTGTGGCAACCCCTAACCGGGAAAAGCCGAAAGAAGAAGAAGAAGATGACTGTAAATTAAAAAAAAAACACCTATCAGATTCACCAACATACAAAACATAAATACACACAAGTGCTTTCTTTCCTAATGGTGCTTTTCAAGTAGTTGAAAAATCTCCATCACGTGTAACATCTAAATTGCAAACACTCTGCAACGGAAAACCACGTAAGTAGCTTTTATATGTTTATACATGCATAGGTACTTATCAGACTATTGATATGCGAGGATCTTAACGTACCTAGCCTGTATATTTTGGACATGAATAACCCAGAGATAGGCCAAACAAGGATATGTTGAGGCATGTATGTCTCCCCCTATCCAGGAGGGACGGCGTGCTAAACCAGGGGTTAATTTGTGGTTACCCATTCATTCATTCATTCATTCATCCAGATTATGCTTGAATAGAGTAAGAGAAGTACTTGGCTTTATGTGGAGTGGAAGAAAGTTCCATATAAGTAGTATTTGTTGCATTCTGCATTTAGTATTACCTATACCAACAACATGTTCTATTTACACTGAAAAAGTTTGAGATCCCTTGCATGGGTATTTGTAATACTATTGGACTTGCAAATTAATGTATGATAGGCCTGAAAAAACATGGTCTGTTAAAGGTCTATATGCAAGACCGAGGTTATGTCTCAGTAGCCTCTATGTGTATGATACTGAAAAGAGAGACAAGGCTTTGAGATGGTTTGCATAGTTTTTATAAATTTAGCCCCGTTTTAGTGTGAAAGCACTGTGGTCATGCCAGTTGTGACAAATATTTGGACAGGTACATACCGAAAGGGGCATTATATTCAATAATTGGCCTAATGAGAGCCAAAAACAGTGGAATAATTACATCCCTGGATCAGGATGCAGTGCTTTAGATATATATTGTGCAATGAAAAAGGACTTCCTTACAGCAGTGGATATGTAGCAATGAAAGGACAGTTAATTTTCAACATAAATTCCCATATTCCTAACTATAGGATCAATTTTCAAGGGTAAGTTGTCAATGTGATAGTTACAAGGGGAGTTATGCTTGCCAAAGGATACAATTTTACACTGTTTTGGCATTCAGTATTAGTCCATGGTTTTGAGACCAGCTATTTGGGGTGGGCCATTCTGAAGGATCGTGATGTCCTCTGGGGAGTTTAATATAGCACTGAATTTGCAGTCGTCTACAAAGTTGGTCAGCCACAAATCCTTAACATTAGTTTTAACCTCCAAGATGTAAATGTATTATTAATATAAAATACACACAAAAGGGCTTTTATGTCTGATGGAGCTTTTTCAACTGCTTTTTCAAGTAGTTGAAAATACACCATCATATGTAACATTCAAATTTCAAACATTCTACAGCAAAGAACCATGTAAAGAAATTTTATTAGTAAAAAATAATGCATGATTGCTTTCACACTTGGAAAAGGAATTGAAACAGCACCATTAGGCCTGAAAGCACGTGGGTTTTCTACTAATTAAAAGCTGTTCATGTGGTTCTCAGCCAGAAAATGTTTGAATTGCAAACACATTCACAAATATGTTCACTTTCCTTAACATGTGTTTCCCAAATAGTAGTCAAACAAAGATTGTATCCCAAACTACTATAAAACAAAACCGAACATATTCATCTAGTTGCCAGAAGTTGTGTATAAACTTTGATGTTTGTCATATAGGTAGTCATTTCCACTTGCAAAACCAATCAGTGAGTGAGGCTGGAAAATGCCTTCTATTTTTTTTTAGCCAAATTAAACAAAATAAAAGAAATTGCTTAACATTTTTCCATCTTTTGAGTACCCAGTTGTACCTTGTCTTGTTCTTCTCCTGAGTCATTTTGAATGACTTTAATTCCAAAATAACTGAGTGAATCTGATACTAACTTGCAGTCCATGAAATGCATGCAAGTCTTCTTTGGGTGGCCCATAGTCACTTGATTCACTCTATCAGTAAATGTTCAGAAATGGAGTGGAGAAAGTTCTAGGTTATATGGGCTAAATTATCTTAAAATTTTGTTGAGCTAGGGAAAATCAGGAATCATAACGGCACTGTAAATGGGCAAAAAAAATGGTACAGTGGAAAGGTATGTGTGATGATATTTTAACTTGCACATATAATTAATTATGCTTAATTTTAAATGCTTTGCTTAACCATCATGCATTTTATAACTACCTGTTGTGTATTTATTAATTTTTTTTTTTTTTTTTTACTTCCTAGAAGCTCTCTTTACTCTTGAGAACGCTGATGTCTGTGCGGTCACTGAGACATGTTTTAAAGCCACTGAGAGCACACCAACAGTGCTAGATTATAATGCCTTCCACATATTAGGCCAGCTACTTCACAGGCAGGGACTAAAGGTGGAGGTGTCTCTATTTACATCAAAGATAAATATACTTCAAGGCTGGTTAAACAGGCCAATGCACTTGAGCTGCTCCATGTTCGAATCACCATAGGCAAAATTCAATACCACTTCTTTGCAAGCTATAGATCCCACTCTATGACCCAGGAAACCCATACCATGTATTTAAACTTATTAAAGACACTAACCATCCACCCCAATACCATATTCATCTGTGACTTTAATTACCCCACTATTAACTGGGAATCCTATATGACACCAAATGTACATGCACATATATATTTTTTTTTTATATAAACACAACTCCCCTGGACCAGATAGTCAGTACACCAACCAGGGGTGCAACCATACTGGATCTGGTCCTCACTAATATGGAAGAGTGCTGCACACCCTCTACTCTAATGCCTTCCCTGGTATGGTCAGTCCACAAAATGGTCAAAAATTTGGACAGGTACAAAATGGTCTCCTTTGAAGCAAAAATATAACCTGGGCCCCCAGCTAAACCGGGAATATTCAGGAACTATTCTAAGGCTAACCTCCTATTATTAAGTGAGAACCTGACAAAATTCCAGGCCACCATAAATCCTGAGAACACTGCTGAGAACACTGCTGCCTATGCAGAACTGTTCACGGAAACCGTGTGCAAGCATGTTAATACTTGCAGAGAGGCAGCTGTACCTACCAGGAAGAACTACAGAACTAACTCAAACAATAAGCCACCCTGGTGGAATCACAAAATCAATAGGCTGTATAATAGGAGGAAGCAAATCATGGCAAAAATTAGGATGTGCAGCACCCAGCAGGATAAAAGCCCTCTCATCAAACTAAACAAACAAATCAGAGGACAAGTAAGGTCCAATCATACCAATCTGAGGTAAGTTTGGCCTCCCAGGCAAAGGACAACCACAAAGCATTCTTCAGCTATGTCTGCAACATCAAAGGCAATACACAATTGTGTGCAGAGCTCATTGAAAATGGAGCCACCTATACTGAGCCAGAAGGCATAGCAAACCTCCTGGCTTATTAATTCAGCTCCAACTTTACCACTCTCTCCCCCTCAACCTTCCCTCAGCAAATATCATCAAATATAACTCCCCCTGCTATCACTAAGGAACAGGTCCTTAATGCTCTCTCTAAAACCAAGAACACTGCATCAGTGGGCCCAGACAATGTTCCAGGATGCCTTCTGAATAGCATGGAACATGACCTATCGTGGGTTCTGGAATTGCTATTTAACTGTAGCCTCCAAACAGGTTTCGTGCCAAACAGTAGTATATATTAATCTGAAACAAAGTCTACTTCTGCCGAAAATATTATTTTTGAGGCAATACAAAAATTACAGATGATTTCACCTGAGGCGCTAAATTTTATATTGTGTGACTTTAATCATGTTTCTCTTAAAAAGGCAAATGTTAATTTTTATCAGTATGTTTCTTGTCCAACTATATGAGATAATACTTTAGATCTTTGTTTTATATGCACTTTTTATCGATCCATAGCATTCCATTACCTCCTTTGAGTTTGATAGATCATAACTGTCAATTATTACCAACGTATTAAATTGTTTTGAACAGGGAGAAGGTACAGTAGAAAGTTATAGAGATTTGCAATGAGGAGTCAGTATGGTGTTTACAGGAATGTTCTGACTGTACTGATGTTTAAACAATCTTGTGGTGATGATTTGGCCAATTTTGTTCCTGTGGTATGTTCCTAAATCATTTTTTTTGTAGGGATATGATTGTACCATGTAAGCAAGTTAAGGTTTACCCAAATAACAAGCCATGGGTAGACAAATCTTTTAAGTCTAGCATAAGAAAAAAGAAAAAGGCTTTTAAGGATGGAAATATGTTTGAATTACATACAGCCACTAAAGCCACTTAAGAGCAAGACAAAATATAAAACTGAGTTAGAGGGTAAGATGGCGGCAGATAATCTTGGATCTGTATGGTCTAGTATGAAAACTATAGCAGGTATTCAGAAGTTAGATAATAGTGGCCAGATCATCTTAGATGTTTGGGATATAAACTCTGATTTTGCCAATGCCCTTAATTCTTTTTTCAATCGTTTTCAATAGTTTTGATTTTAATATTTGTGGTTTGTACTTAAAACTTGTGCAAGATAATTAAGTTCTGTATTTCATTATGTCTTTAACAGATCATTACAGACACAGCATGTACCTAAGGTGTGGAAAGATGCTGTGGTAGTTCCAATTCTGAAACTGAAATGTCGAAAAAATCATAATGATTTTAGACTTGCAGCTACATCAGTCATAATAAAAACTTTTGGAAGGTTGATGAAGTTAGAAATTAAAAAAAAAAAAAAAAAAACAAGAGCATGTGCTTGAGCCTATGGGATTTGCCTTTAGGCACACTTACTTGTTTAAAATCTGGAAAATAATGGGTCATGTGTTAGACTTTTTTTGTTGATTTTGCTTCTGCTTTTAATATGATTCAGTCGCATGTTTTGATTGGCAGATTGCAAGACCAATTTGATTTGAGCAATAATTTTATAGGCTGGATTCTAGATTTTTTGACTAGTAGAACACAAAAGAGTTAGAGTAACTAAAACTTTGTTTGATCAAGTGTATTCTTTAACTGGAGCTCCACAAGGATGTATACTTTCAGCCCTTTTATTTACTCTTTATACAAATATGTGTAGGAGTATGCATGAAAATAGGACCGTTTTGAAATATGCAGATGATGCTGTTGTAATGAGTCAGCTTAAAGATAAGAAGAATAGACATGGTCAAGTTATTACTGATTTTGTGAAATGGTGTGATGAGTCTTATCTTTGGTTAAATGTATCTAACTCTAAAGCTATGACAATTGATTTTAGAAAAAATGCACATAAACATGATGTAACAGTTATAAATGGTCAATTGGCTGAATATGTACAATCTTATAAATATCTTGGGGCAATTATAGAATCAAAGTTGAATTCTGAGGAACATTGTGAAGCTGTGTGTAGAAGAAGACATCAAAGATTGTTTTGTTTGTGAAAATTGTCTCAGTTACACATAGATAAAAATGGTGATCTTATTTCACTGTGCTTTCATTAAATCAATTCTATCATTTTCTTTGTTAGCATAGTATGGATATTTGTCTATGAAAAATAAGAATTCATTGAATCAGATTGTGAAATGATCTAGTAAGTTGATTGGAGAACAACAATTGAACCTTACATCTCTATATTCTAGAAGACTGGAAAAAATAATAGGTTCGGTTTTGAAGGATGTTTTACATCCATTATACTTTGAATTTCAACTTCTTTCATCTGGAAGAAGGTAACTGTTCCTATTGTGTAAAACAAAATGGTATAAGAACAGTTTTATTCCAGTAACTATTGCTCAAATCAATAACAAATGTGTTCAGTTTAAAGAATAAGCTGCATTTGTAGCATGTTTGAATCCCATCTTTTGCCTGAATTAAAATGTGTTTTGAAATGCAAAATTGGTATAATGATGGCATTTTAAATTAGTAAAGATGTGCAATATAGGATGTAAACTCCTTGTCTTTAATTTTTTTTATTGTTTTTGTTTAATGAATAATAAGAAAGGGTGGGTGGTTGGCATAATGGTTAAGGTGTTTACCTTACAGTCACAAGATGAAAGGTTTGATTCTCACATGGGGTAATTGGCTATGCTTGAAATGGCCCACAAGGGCAGTTAGCCTAGTACTAATCTATGAACTTATGAATATATGTTATATGTTTAAATGTATGTTTTATGACCAGTGCTAACTCTGTGACTGTAAACTAAATTTACCTAAGGGTACAAATAAAGGTACTGAACTGAAATGAAAAATATTCCTAGAGGTAGCTGTATATAAATGCCCTATATACCTGAATAAGGTCTTCTCTTAAATATCTGTATGAGACACTGTACAATTTCTGATATTTTTATCTTTCATAATACTTTAAACTTTCATATACATAAATGCCCTTGGCATATTTTTACTGTAGTATTTTGGTTTGCATTGTCGCCTCACAGCAAGAGGTTCTCATGTTTGATTCTCGGCTGGAGCGCCTTCTATGTGGAGTCTGCATGTCCTCCCCATGGTCGAGTGATGTTTTAGAGACATGCAGGTAGGTGCATGCATGCATGAATGGGTGCGCCTTCTTTGAAGGTTGGGCATCGGATTGGCACCTTGGCACCGTAAAAATCCACTGCCAATCATTAGCGGACCGGAGTTTCGCTGTGACGACCCCTGACCGGGAAAAGCCAAAAGGCATTAGTATTTCCAGTTTAGTCATGCTAGTTTTCTTATAAAGTTTCTGTATTACTAATTTTCCATACTACAGTTTGGGTATAAATGTAACCTACAGACAATTATTTAATTATTTCTTATTTCCTAGACCTTTTAAGACTTTTTTTATAGAGTCTGTAGTATTATAACTATCATTAACCTGTTGGCTGATATGATCAGAAAAACTCAAAGCTGGATCTACCCATATACCCGGGCCCTTAAGAAAATCCACAGTTTCAATCACCATGTGCTGTATTAAATAGTCATTGCAGCTCAGCTGTACTACTTCAAATTTGCTTTCACAGTTGATGCAGGTTAAACATCAGTAAAAATGAATTAGTGTCAGTTGCAGTGGATAACGTATAACATTTACTTTTTTCATTGATAGTATATAATTGATTTATTTATATAGCAGCATATCTGTGTAGAGTTTAACTGTTTACAATTCACTTTAAAATAATAGAAAACATTTCACTTTCTGCCTCAAGCAGGACATCAATCTACTTTGGGGATATGATAGATTTGATGTTAAATATTATTTTATATTTAACATTTTCAGGATGGTTTTACTGTGATTTGCAATAATAAAGTTGCTATTTACTAAGACAATTCTGACAATATATGTAAATTCATTTTTGCTGTTTTATATTGTATCATTTTTATAACTTGTATTTTCTACTTTCTCAGTGAATGCATTTGTACAGTACTTAGGATTAAGCCTTTAAATAAAACTGGAGTGGAATTTCTGGTTCACAGTTTACTGATTCTCTCTGCCTTTTCTCACAAACAGCATGAGCATTTAATTCTGACATGTGGTTTTCTGGTTCATTATCAGTAGGTCATTAAGAAGGCCTCATTGTTCATTTTATTGGAAAGCAAAAAAATCCTTCATTTACATCTGTAATTGATATGGGTATGGCAATAACATTGCATAATTTACCTATGTATATGTTTTACCATAGTCCATAATTTATTCTGTTAAATGCTAAGTCTAAAATAACTATTTAATGTAAGGCCTTGGGGCTCAGTATATAACAAATCTTGCTCACGAGTGCCTAGTACATTTAGTTATTTATATATACTTTTGCCTAATTATTTTTGTACATCTTTTTAAGTCATTTAGGTTTGCAGTAAGATATTTTGTTTTGGATATTTGTGTTTGTCATTGAAATGTTGGATGTTGTTTTTGCTTACGCAGTTGATGTCATATTGCTTGATGTGACTTCACAGTAGTCTGTCAATTATTAAAAAAACAGAATTTTAAGAAATCATCTCAAGTTTTTCTCCTGTTTTAAAAAGAGTATTATGTTGGTGTTCCTTGTTGTTCCTTCCCTCAGATTATAGTGAGATCATTGTGCAATTTGCTTCTGCTTGTTTACCTGAACGCAACTTATCAATTTCAGTAGGATCAGAATCAGCTCTGTAACTCACCACATCCTATGTACAGATGATTACCTGAATTTCCATCATCGGGCCATTGTGAATATTACAAACAATAGGAAGCATCAGACCTAATCCCTATCCCTGTTAAGCATCAGAAAAAAAAGAGACTGAAGGTTAAAAGTCATGTACATTTTGTAACTTTGTTTTTTCTGTAAAATAATGTTCACCAGCATTTTTATGCAGTACTTCATTGAGCTTAAGACCCCTGAGCTTCAGACTCAAAGCTGATGTATTTATTGTCCAGTATCTGAGGTGGCTTCTAAAAGTAGGGAATCTGCTGTCATGAAGGTTCTCTTTAAAATCTTTGATAAATCTAATTTCCTGTAATAATACAGTTGAAAGTTCCATTCCTGTGGTAATACAGTTGTAAGCTCTGTTTTTTTTTTTTTTTGGGGGGGGGGGTTGTACCTGACATAAGAGGTAACCATTATATTGCATTCCAAGTCCTTAAAACAGAGACCTTTGACAGTGAGGCAAGTCCCCACCTCACTGATGTTTGATTTCAAATATTGCAAGTTTGCAGAGTTCTTCTGTCAAGCTCAACAGCTCTGGTGTCTCTTCCCCTTCCATGTTTTCAGAAAGGGACAGAAAGTTAACAGTCACCTACGCTGCCCAGTCTGGGACATTAAGACTTTATTCTCTTGTCCCCACTTTTCTGTTTCTGGCCCTAAAGAGGCCAGCATAAATGGTATATCTTCAGTGTCAATGCCCTAACCTGTGTTACTTACCAAGATATTGTCGTAGGTTTTGATGTTGACAGTCTTGGGTGTGATATTATTGATTTCACATTGTAGTTAGTATTATTGATACCAACATTGACTTCCTCAACATTGGCAATGACTTTAGGATTAGTTCTCAGGCTTGGGCCATTGACACTAATGTCATTACCTATGTTTCCAGTTCTTATGTCAAGGCCTTCAGTCTTGATGTGTGTGGATCTGACCCAACTTGTTTCACGACCACTGCAGTTGTCAATTCCAATCTTGATTCCAACCTATAGTCTTCACTATTGTGATTTCCCCAGGTCGTACCCTGTAGAATTGCTATCATTATCTACCTCTTCAGAAGTATCTGTTAGACTCCGACCTCACAGGTTATCACACATTGCAGACAGGCTGAAACCCTTCCAAAGAACCTTCAGGACATTTCAGCCCCTTAAAGAAACTCATTCTTTTTATCAATTTCACCTCCTCTGAAGGGGAACTGGAAGGCTTGGAGAAAAAGGAGGCATGTAGATTTTTGTGTGAAATCTCCCAGAGCTGAGCTGGAAGATAAGAAGGGTACTGACTTCCCAGAATCTCTTCCTGATGACCTCCAATTTGGGACGGTCCTGGAGATGATTTGTCAGACAGGGGGCTGGCGTATTTATCCTGTGTCCTTCTCAGAGCATTTGCCACAGATGGCTTTCAGGTCTACCTAGCAGTCTTATTGGGTGGCGTTACTTTTGTCTGACATTTTAAAGGTTGCTACTAGCCTGAAGAGCCCAGACACTGTGTTCTCAGTCCCACAAAAGTGGACCAGGCATCATGTGCCCTCTCAGAGAATGGATTTTCTTTTCTACATGCCTTTTCATTCTATCTGTTGACCATCAAACCTTTGAGCCAATTTGTTTTCAGCACAGAAGACCCAAATCTGTACTAAGTGAGAGTTAGTGGAGGGAGCTGTTGGGGAGGAATGTCTTCATCCCAATAGCGTGAATGTCTGGCTTCATTATCCCCCCTCAATGGGGCTGTCTATCTTTCAGAACAGATTCTAATTGTTCCCATTTATAGAAACTATACAACCTCTGCCCCCTATCAGGCAGTGTTATCTAGGAAATCAACTATGATTTAATTTCTTGTATAGTCCTAATACCTCCCCAGTGGCTGATATGAGCACCCACATCATGTCCTGAGAGCTACCATCACTGTCTTGGGAATGCCAAGCCTGTGTCCTCAGACTAATGGCTTGGGACACCACCACCCCTAGGATTGGCTTGCCTAAAAGGCACTCCTATCCCAGGCTCCCTAAACTGACTCTTTTAGTGCTCAATCCACTGCATGGACTCGGGCCAGCTAGGTGACAGTCAGGGCTTTATCTCTCTGCAAATTAGAGCTGATGCCTTTCAGAGAATGGAGATTATGGTGAGAGACCCCAAGCCAGATAATTTGGAGCTCTCAGCTGCTTAAAAGAAGGCTGTTGCAGCTAAGTAGTTCACCTACCAGCAAGGTTGTTAGACTTTGGCAAGCATGTTCATACATCTTTCTTATTCTCTTTGAGGGTGATCAACTACATTGCCCACATGGTGGAATTTCAAAGAGAAGAGACTGATGAAATGCACCAAACAATTATACACATTGTCTGATTGACCTATCAAAGAGAAGTTTCTGTCCCAGTTGGCAATGGTGTTCATTCACTATTGTTAACCTTATAATGTGGATTTCTTATAATGGTCATAATGAGCTTTGTCAGGATCATGGAATCTGGCGTCGCAGCTTGCCATCTTTGCTAATAACACCAAAGTGATCTTTATGAAAACTCCGTTCCAGAGACCAATTCTATTCAGGTCAAAAGTCAAGACACACATGGAGAACATGTGTAGAGAAGGAAATACTTTTAGAATTTTGTGGAGTTAAATTTCAGCCTCTTTGATATATATTTTCCAGAGTGCAAAGAAGCCACCATCAGATGTAATTCACATATGGGCAACAACCTCAAAAACAGCAATCTCTGAATATCCCTGACAATCACGAAAAATTCCAGAGAGGTCACATGCCTGAAGACTGGGACTCTTATCAGTCATCAGGCAGCCTCAGCCCATCTCCAAGTGGTCAGTAGCATCCCTTAGACTTTGCCTGGCTGTTTCCTTCTTGAGAAAGTTGGCAGTCGTCTGTCCCTCCACTTGTAAATGTGAAAGTACATAATGAAGGAGAGGTGGGTGAAGAAACATACCCTAGAGTTACAAAACTCCATTTCTTTTCACCCAAGTTTTCCCATGCAGTCTTCTGCTTAGTACCCCACCCCATCAGATGACAGCGACAAAAACAGAAGTCTTAAATCCCATAAAGAACATAACTATCCATGATGCCACATCTGAACAAAGAGGGTGTAATTGTTATTCCAGTTTCTTTTTAGTTCCAAAAAAAAAGACAGAGCCTCACGTTAGTTTTATATTTAAATGGCCTAGATACATTTGTTCAAAAAGAAGCTTGTGTTAAAACCAATGAATCCTTCCTTATCTTGCAGGAGACTTGATGCGCTTTTGGATCTCCAGGGTAATTGCCCCCACATCAAGAAGATTAAGGGAGATCTTTATGCTTCAGAGATAGTCATTTGTCAGTTATAGATTCTTTCACTTAGTCTCACCCAGCCTCCATGATGTTTCCCAAATGCATGTCTTCTGTTGTGGTGCACTTGCAGAAGAGGGAAGACAAACTGTTCCCACATCTCGACAACTTACTTCTAAATGACAGCTGGTGTCAGTGGAGGGAGTCTCTGATTTGCCTGTTTCTTTCTATTGGAATAACATTAAATCTAGCCAAGTCCTAACTGCAACTTTCACAGCTGCTTAGATTTTGTAGAAGCTCATACACTTTGCCTCAGCATGGGGTTCAAGCCTATCATAAGTAGACTCTGAATATGTGTGATTCTGCAGCACTAATATGTATAATTTTGCATTACAGTTAAAGCTAGCACTGAAGACATTTATTATAGTGAAAGTTAATACTGCAGCATTTAGTCTTATAATAGCATGCATTTTATTAGCACCAATACAGAATTATTAAACCTTGCCTGCACTGAGATTCATAATAAACTAAGAAGAGAAGTGATTACAGAATCTACTGGGACCAGTTGTTAAGGTGGATGTAGTCTTGAAGCTTTTGTATCTAAAGCCTGCTTTTCTTACCAGCAGTTAGCATGTTTGTCAGAAAATGTAAAGTTATCACCAGATGTGGAAATGTACTCCTTCCACAACAGTAACTTACTTCTGTCTGAAAGTTTTGGTTCTCATGGCTACAATCATCCACAAAGTTCGTCATGTGATGTACTATATGAGAGTTGGACTGTTTCAGTCTAATGATCTCAGAACATATGTCATCTGGACATCAAATTTGTATTTCTCAGGCCTGCAGGTGTCATTCAACTTGGTTTATAGATAACAATTTTACCTTGAGAATCCTTTCCACTTGCCCCTATCCTGTTGATAGTTTCATGCAAACATATGCCATGGAGTTGGGGCATTTCAATGTGTAGACAGTTTAGTGTGTCTTGATATTATCAGAGTTTCCCCTTCATGTCAACATATTGAGATGAGAGCAGTCCTAATGACCTCCAAAGCAATCTTGGACTCCCACGGGTTCTAACCATACAGATAGACAGAGTAACAGTTGTGTAGTGTATCAAAAGGTAGCGGGGACCTGATCCTGTCCTCTATGCTGGGAAGCTATGAGACTGTGAGAATAAATTATGTCAGGCAGACATTTTTGTACTGAACTTCAGCAAACATCTGCATATGTCTTCCACCTTCTCTTTGAAGATGCCAAACCTCCTTGTCCGTATTGTGGAATTTCAAAGAGCAGTCCTCATCATCACTAACCCCTTTCCCATTTTCTACATGGGGTCGGGTTGTCATGTCAACTTTGGCCAAGTCTTGACTCTGTGCCACTCACCTAACTTCTTTGACATTCATGCCTAACTGTTATAGATCTTCTGTCATGCAGTCCCTCCATCTCTTTGCTGTAGTCCCTTATGTCCTCTTGCCTTCTTCCTGTGTGTCCCAAATCTTCACCATATTGGTCTTCTGCTTTCTTGCACTTGTGCCCAAACCACTGAAATCTGTTTTGTTAACATTCTCTGCAATTGGAGCTACTTGAGCTTCTGTTCTGATGGTCTCATTTCCTTGTCTGTCCCACAGTTTGCATCCTACCTTCCCTCTCAGGCACGTCATCACCATCACCTTTAACTTCCTCAGCTGCTCTGCCTTTACTCCCAAAATGTCTGTACTATACAGTTGTACTGGTTGCATCGCTGTTTCATACGCCTTACTTTTCAGTTTCTTTTACATTCTTCTCTCACACAGTACCCCTGACATGCTATGACAGTTGGCTTCAGCCCCTCTGATTCTAGCTTTAAACTCATCATTCAGACTTCCCTTCTCCGCAACTGCTTGAAACTATTTATCTGTTCCACTATTTTCCCTTCTATCTCAGTTTTCAGCTTCTTTCTGATAACCTCCATTTTCTGCCATTACGACTGTTTTAGCATAATCTTTACTTAGTTTTATCTCATGTGCCTTCAATTTTGCATTCCATTCCCCTATCACGTGTTGTAGATTTTGTTCAGAGACTGCCTGTAATGCCACATCATCTGCATACAACAGCTTTGTTCATCTGTCCCCTCCAACCTGTTTGCTAATGTTGTTCATCACCAGTATGAACAACAGTGGGCTCAGAGCTGAACCCTGATGCACACCCACTTCCACTGGGAACCCTATTTGTGTCATTGGGTCCTTGTACACAATAACAGTAATTCTACCAATGTTTCTGGGACTTTGAACCATTGCAGAACTGCCCAAATCAGCTTTCTGGGCACCTTGTCATATGTTGTCTCCAAATGTACAAATGCCCAGTTGAACTCTTTCCTCATCTGTAACTTCATCTCAAGTATTTCTCTCACTGCAAACACTGGGTCTTTTGTGCTGCAACCTGGTCTATCTGAACTGCTCACCTCTCATCTTACTTTCTACTATTCTGCATATTCATTTATCAGTCATCCTCTCCAGAATTTTCGGGCAGTATGACTGGAGTCTGATACTGCTATACTGCCCACAGTTGTGGGTATCTATGCTTATTCTGCAGTCATCTGGGTACTCCTTTCTCTCCATACTGCTGGGACTACTCTGACTAGATATTTCCCCTCCAACTCACTTAACATCTTGATCAAATTGGCCATGACCTCATCTGAGCCTGCTGCTTTCCAGCACCTCATTTTCCTTATTGCTGTTTTTACTTCTAGGGTGGGCTCTTCCTCTTTTATTGTAGGCTCTGTCTAGAGCAGTACAGCTTCAGTAGGGTTTTCTTCATTCAGAAGCTGCTGGAGGTACTCCTTCCATCTACCTTTGATTTCCTGTGGACTAGTGAGCAGGGTACTGCTGGCATCCCTTATAAAGGATGTATGATAACTTATGTTTATCTTTCTTCATGGCTTTTCATTCTTTATTCCTGTTGTCCCACCCATGTGGACCTAGGCAGTCCTCATATCCTGTTCTGTCTGTCCAGATATGTGCACTCGGGTCCCGCTTTATAAATGCCAACTCATGTTGTCCTGCTTTATTAAATAGGTCGTTCAACTGCTGTCTGAATACAGTCTTTTCCTCAGTGTCATAACCCTGGTGCGGAGGCTGAGATTATGAATACTACTCTATCCTTACACAGGAGCCTGAGTGCCTTTGTCTGTCACAGTGACTAGTGACATCCCTTATTGTCTTCTGAAGCCTCTCCCCCAACACTGCTCCTACACCATTTCTAATCTGTCCTCCCTCTAAGTAGTAGACTCTGGAGCCTAAGCCAAGTGGATTTGCTGCACTGCCCTTCCATCTCATTTCTTGGATACAGAGGATGTCTAGCATCCTCCTCGCCATCATATCATCCACTTTCAAACTGTGTCCTGTCTGTCAGTGAACATGAGTTTAGTGTTGCAATCCTTAGTTCACATTTGGCAGGTTGATTGGTTTTACGTCCAGTTTTTGCTCAACAGAACTATTGAAGGTAATACAAGTTAAGCTTATTGACCCAATGCTGCTGGGCTTAATGGTAGGCACACACTGGCCAATAGAGGAAGATAGAACCTTCCCACTGTTAACATGAGTCCCTGGCTTAGGTATGAGTAGGCCAGGTCCTCAACTCATCATCAAAAATCCATACCCTATTTTTGGTGGCATTAGTCAATGTGACCAAATGACATAGTTCCAATTTTTACACTATTGACACAGCGCAAAGTCTGTGATCCATACTCTCCTATCTAGAAGATACTGGGCACCACAGTTGATGCATAAAGCATAGGCAGTATATAGGGTCTGCGCTGCTGCCCACAACTACATTCTTGGGTGAAGTTGTGGTGGAAATATTGGTAGGAGAAACCCAAAAACAAATGCAGTGACAATGGATATGAAATTGCCAGTGATGATATGAGGCCTTCTCTCCACAGAGACATAAGGAAAACATACAATCTGCACACAGGCATTGGCCAGAGGTGAGAACTGAACCTTGTACCTTTTGTGTGAGAGGTGAAAACATTAACCATTATGCAAACTGGGTTCTTCTCAAAGAGCAGTGGTTAATGAAATGCACCAAGCAATTATCCAGTTTACCTGCTGGATCTAGTCCATTTTCTTGGTAGATAAGCTGAGAAGATGCCTGTTGCTGTCTAGCAGGGAAGATTTTCTGAAATTAGAGAACTGCAACTATAAATTGTTTGCCTTCCCAACTGACAGTTAAGAGCTAAGACCCCTCCCTCATTTCAATAACGGGAAAACCTTTGAGAAATGCTCTAGTCAAAAAGTAGACAACTGGATTCCTCACATCCCCCATTTCCTCTGATAACGAGATTCCTCCTCAAGACAAAGTCATCCTTATAGCTCCTTACTGATTCCAGCAGATCTGGTTCTCTTTTCTTTTACCTCATCTTCTGGAAAATCCCTTGTTCTTGAGCCCTTGTGAAGGCAGATGACCCGCTGATCAGGCAAAACTCACACAGAAATCTACTCCTGTGAATTATCACTTTGCTATTCCCGCTTTTTCCCAAAGTCCAATGCAAAAAAAAAAAAAAAAAAAAAAATATATATATATAGATATAGATATAGATAAAGATTATATATATATATATATATATTAGGGGGACAAATGGACATATTTTTGAGTATGAGCTTAGCAATAAGGGCTTAGATCCCCTTCCTGGTCCTATAGTTTTAAAGTACCTCACAGATACTTTTAAAACTGGTCTAAGCTCTTCCATTAAATTCATTGGACTTCAATGTCTAACTTTCATCAAGGCCAAGATTTTCAACTCTTGAACTATGTTGAATGTCTGCAATGTCTTTCTGAGAATCACCTTATTGTTGAGGCCTCTGCTGTGAAATTCATTATCTCTCACGACTTACTTTATTCTAAGAAAAAATATTGACTCGGACTCCTGGTAATACTACAGAGTAGACAAATTAAAATTTCTCACTCTGAAGTTTTCTTTTTAGCCAATACATCTACCAGAATGATCCGCGGTGGTGAAGCGGTAGTGTTGTTGCCTCACAGCAAGAGGTTCTCCCGTTCGATTCTCGGCTGGAGTGCAGGGATTAACTTCTGTGTGGAGTCTGCATGTCCTCCCCACGGTTGGGTGGGCATTCGAAAGACATGCGTAAATGGGCGTGCCTTCCTTGAAGGTTGGACGTTGAGCTAGCACCTTGGCGTTCGTGAAAATCTACTGTCAATCATTAGCGAACCGGAGTTCCGCTGTGGTGACCCCTAACCGGGAAAAGCTGAAAGACCAACAACAACAACAACATCTACCAGAATGAGTTTTGAAATTCATAAGCATTCCACTGAACCAGATTATTTGATTTTCCACAGTGACAAGAGTTTCTCTTAGAACAAATTCAACTTTTATGCCTCGAGCTGCAATGCAAGTCAAATATTTAATGGGTACATATGTCTGCCTGCATTCTTTCTGTCTGTCTTCAGTCCTGAGTACTTGTTACAGCACATATAGTTGAGATACATTGTGGACAGAACTAAGCCTATAGATAAGGATGCCCCATTACCTAATTTACAGTTGCCTCCTTTGTGTCCTTTTTCTTTGATTTATAAACAAAAAGAGTATATTTGTGGAATTAACTTTTTTTTAAAACTGAAGAAGTTCAGTAGATGTGGCTATAACATTCTGCCTTGTAAGAGGCATGCATTATGTGTTGTGTGGGAGAGGAGCATTTCAAAGATAAATTGTCAGGTTTATGATCCCTAGGTGACAGGTTGGAAGAATAAGTTATTTTTAAGGTTTAAAGATTAACTGTATGTCCGTCCTAGTAATGCTTCAACCTCTGGCCTAGGATTGGAGTTGACCCTGTCAGCCTATAGCTGAATATCTAACGTCTGACAAATATAAAGACAAGGACAGGGTGCAGAGAAATAGGAAAGAAGAGTAAGAAAAAGCACATAGCTGAGAGGAAGAGCGGTGCAAGACTGCAAAAGAGGATAACTCTAATAATACTTCTACTCTGTTTTCCACCAGAGCTTCTAAGCTGCCAGTCAGCATTCTTCGTGTTTTGGAAATTCTCCTGTAAAATTAGTTAGGACAGTTTCTCTTCTGCTTCAAACTTAAAAGGTCAGAATTTTTTTTCCTCCGGACAGTCATTTGCCAGGTCTACCAGGTGCATCAAGTCCTTCAGGAGTCACTGAGTTTCTGTAGATATTGATTGAGTAAACAAGGGCATCTCTGGTATTTTTTGAAAATTTAGCTAGAAATGTTTCTTACATCTTCTGCCTCTGGTAAGAAGGACAGAGGTTCCCCTTCCTTCTGTTCTTATTCTACCTTTTAGTTCTGTTTCTTCCTGCTGGCTTCTGTTTTGGTGTTGGTACTGATGAAGCCTGTTCCAAATCTTCAGGGGTTGGCATCACTGTCAACAGATATATCAATATCAGTTGTGATCTCTGTTTTGGAGGCCACAACCTATCACATCATTTTGATGGCTTTGAAACGAGTGCTTTTGGCATTTGGAGTTTTGGCACGTCAAACAAATTTCAGCATTAGTAACAACCTCATCTGGAACCATTTTTTGTTCTTCTTTGGCCATCCATCTTTTTCATCAACAGAGGAAATATACCAAGGAGAATCATCCAGATACATCTCGATTAGTCTAAATTTTTTCATCAGACTCAACCTTTCCAAAGCCAAATAAGAAACATAGTTGCAAGAGGAAACACTTAAACTAACTGACAGAGTCCCATACCCAAGGAACTGATAATGGAGGCAGCATTGTTTCCCCACCATCCCCTGAGACTCCAGTTTAGAGGGGTTCTTGAAGTGATGAGGTAGAGGGTGGAATGACCCACAGGCCCCATAGCATCTCCACATAAGATCTTACAGGGAGCCTTTCCATCACCCCTGCATTCTTCTTGAGTGGTTCCCCCTGTAGACAGGATGGTGCAGTGGTAGTCGGGATCATATGAGAAGAACCCAGTGTAGTGGCACTTTCTCTAACATGGCTGGATATGATCTTCCATCTTCCCAAGAATTCAACTTGCTAGATTGAGACTCCCAAGCCAGCCTCTATTGTTGTTGTGGCTGCCCATAAAAGTTCTTCTACTCTGCAGAGTTCTGTTCTCCATCCTCTTGACAGAGTCCAGATTGATAGACAGATTTGGTAAGTTTGTATACACATACTCCACATTCCAACTAAGAGAAGTAAGCTGTCTGTCACACAAGTTATGCCTTCAGTAGGAGCTAGCTGCCAGGATGCCCCATTCACTGGAGGAGATGTCTGACAGAGACTTCATGACTAAGAAATATTCTCAGATGGTAACTTTGTCATTTGTATCCATCCTCTCCATGTAAAAGTTGTATAACTCAATGAATGGTACACCTAGGGTAACAGGCAGCAACACTGCTGTTTGATGTCACACCTGATTACTCTTTACATATTTTGTTGAAGATTGTAAATCATCTTTCATAATATATCTGTTAATGTATTTCCCATTTGGACCAGTGGTTAATGAGAAACTGCAGAATGTGGAGAAAGAGAGAGGAAAACCCCTTAGTTATCGACAGTAAGTTTCAGACTCCTCATCATACCTTTTCCAAGATGCCAAACAGTCTCCATTATTTATGGTACCAATGTGTTCAATATCAACAAGGAAATCAAAGATCTTGAAAGAATCAGTGAAACTCTGGTAACTTCCAGAACAGACACCAACTTAGTGGCAAAAACAATAAGCAACAACAAAGGTACCATGATTCTCCTTTGTGGAGACAACAGTCTAATGTCTGAGGCCTTGCCCAGCTCTCATACTCTACAGGCATTCAGGGATCATTTGCCCCTCCACTTGAATGTGTGGCTGGCATCACAGACAAGAAGAAGATTTGGCCAGTAATGTCCAGATGCTACAGGGTTCCTTTTCACTTCCCACCCCTGTCACCACTCACTACCATTGCCAGACATTCCACCCCATCAAAAGAGTGTGGCAGACAAAGAGAGCTTGAACCTCTTCAGCAAAAGAGATATCCAAAGAGCTCTCACCTGACCAGAAAGGACCTGGTTATTATTTCAGATACATTTTAAATCAATAAAAGGCAAAATATTTCGGACCCAATAGTTGATCTGAATGGCTTAAGTGAATACGTTCCCAGAGAATCTTTCCAGACGGCAGTGATGTAATGTTTCTATCCTTTTCTGCAAGAAGGTCACTGTGTGTGTTGTTTGGACATCCAAGACATCTATGTACACATCAGGAGTGCCAAAGAGTCCAGGCTGTGTCTATATTTCTGGTTATATACCAGTCATTATCACTTCTGTACACCTCCAGTTAGTCTCTCCTCAGTCCCAGTGCATTTACCAAATACATCTGTATGGCTGCAGCAAACCCAAGGCTGCAAGGGGTAAAGGTGTTTCTATTCCTAGACGATTGGCTCCTAGCCACACCAATTTTAGATTGAGTACTTGTAGCTTAGGAGCTTCTGCTGAGTCCATCCTGATCCTTGAGGCTAACACTGAACACTGTAAAGTCACAGCTGGTGCCCTTGCAGACACTAATATATATACTGGATACACTTTAGGCAGTTTATCCTGCAAGGCATTTTTACTGTCATCCTGGATTATACCTTAGCAAAAGTGGTGTTCCAGTTTCTTATTCCCTTTCAGTCACAGCATCTCTCTCTCTCTCTCTCTCTGTATCTGTCTCTCTCAGAGCACTGGCCATTATTTCTGCATTGAATTTAGTAATTACTCATGCAGTATTCCACAAAAGAATCATCCAGTGGATTTACAATAGTAGACCCTTACTCCACATCTTACTGTATGCAATCCATTTCAAATTCTTACTGCTGTAGTGGGCATCACCATACATTCCTCTGCTTTAGGATGGGGTGGTCATTTAAAGGGCAGTCAAAGGTGTCTGCTCACTGTCAGCATTGCCTCAGCTGACACATCATGAGGGTTTGGGAATGGACTGTAGCTAGGAATATTCCTGTGGAGGCCAGTTCCCTTATGGGCAGGCTCAGTCACTGCTTACAGATGCCTCATGGGTGGTCCCTTAGGTCTTCTGTAGCATGGAAGCTCTTTCATCATTTTCTGTAACTGTTTTTTATCCCTCACCAATGCCAAATGTAGCAACTTCTGTCAACCCTTTTCAAGGGAACCATCTCAGGGAGGCTGTCATCTGGAACTGGCCCACAACACTCCTTTTATGTTTCCTCCCCATTTCCTCTTATTCAAAACTTCATTCAGACAGTCAGCCAGAACAAGTCCAGAGTCATTCTTGTAGTCTCAGTCTTGCTTCGCCAAGTTTGATTTCCTCTGCTGTGGTCTCATTTGGATAGGCCTCTACATATGAAGGCCTCCAGAGCCCTTCCGATTCACCTATCTAACAAGACCCTCATGGATCATCATGCCATTTATCTAACTGTGTGGTTACTCTACTTCCAGTAATAGCCATGGACTCTCTATACACAACTGGGATGGTTCAAATCTGTTGCTGCCTGGAGGCCTAATATTAGAAAAATGCATAAAAGTAAACAGTTGTTTCTATTTGAGCTACCTCCAAAGGGTTTAAAACTCCAGAGTCAGCAGTTTTAGATTAACTTGCTGAGATTTTTGATTCAGGCTTAAATTACTGTTCTTTAAAAGTCCATATTGCTGCTATATTCAGTTTCCATGAAGGGTGTAAAACTTTCTCTTTGGCTTCATTAGCTTTTTTTAGAGGCACTTTCCAGATCCACCCTCCTGTTAAGGATACTGTCCCTTCATGGGATTTGAGTTTTATTTTATATAATCTGACTTTTCTGCTTGCTAATAAAGCTCATTTGAAGCATGTGTCTTGCAAGAGTCTATTTCAAGTTACCAGTATTTCTTCTAGAAGAATGTCTGAAACACAAACCTTATATGTCTTACTCCCTGACTTGGTCTTAAATAAAGGTAGAGTACTACTGCAAACCGGTCATTCCTTTATACCTGAAGTAGCCACTGAAAGAAACCTTAATTCATCTGCATTTTGTACCACTTGAACAAAGGTGAATATTTATATTTATTTATTTACTTATGTATTTATGTATTTGTTTATCTGTGCAGAACATTAATCCAACATGGACTATTTTCAGGATCTGCCTGGGTAACAAAAAGAATAAATGCATATGTGAACAACAAGAGTATACATGAAATAAAAAAAATAAAATAAAACATGGGCAAATAACATAGTATAACGAATAATCAAAGCAACTTGAAGGAAGTATGTAATACAGGATGTCCACAGACTGCTCATATTTTATCTTTTCAGACCAAACTCATTGAGAAAAGATTTTCAACACTTTTTCTGAATGTCAAGTCAAAATGTTGATTCCAAGGTTAGTTTGTCTAAATGGCTTTCTGACTGTATTAGGTTCTGTTACCAAAGTAAATAAGTAAATGCCTGCCCTGTATATTTACAATGCATTCAGATAGAACAATGATTACCTCTCGGGTATTTTTCAGCAATTCAGCCTTAGATGATGATCATACATTCGTTACATGCACTTTACTTTACAGTTTTGCAAAACAGTATTAACTGGATGTGATCTTGATCTCTGGGTCTGTGTGCAATCAGAAGTTATGTTAACACGATGGCTATCCAGAAGGATAAGCCTGGAGCTATGCCTTGTAGGTTGATGAAGATGGACCTCCTCATTAAAGTTATGTACTTAACGTAGTGATAGCTGTGGTTGAGCAGGTCCAACCTCAAAAAAAAAAAAAATTGTCATTCTCTCTGGACATGGTCTGGACTACCACTGGCCATATTGTTCCTTTGTGTACTTTCATGTGGCACTCCTGAATCTGGAGAACAATCCAGTTTGCAGAGTATGGGTAAAGGGGATTAGCAAGTTTGATGTCATACTGACTGAAAACCTATAGTTTCAGTCCTGTTGGTTGAGGTGATGAAGCTGCTTATCTAGCTCTATCACTGTGTTAAATGCACAACTTTCATTTATCCTTGCTAGATGGCTGTCTGATTAAATAAAATTCTGTTAGTATCAGTACACTAAACTATTGTTTCCATTTACTAAAGTTCACTCTACTAAAATGTTACCACAAGGATTCCAAATCAGAAAGAAATCTGCTCGCAAATAGGACCTAAACGCAATTTTATTTAATTTTGTACAGACAAGTAAAACAGCGTTTTCGCTACTCTCACTAGGTAGCTTCTTCAGAGGCTAAAAAGGGCGCGAAATCAGCGCTCTTTAAATACTACAAGTACTTATGAATAAGACCCTTCCTTCACATGTTTATTAGGTTAAATTCGGTCACTGCAATCAATATGATTGTAATCCAATAGTGACAGAAAACAAACTTAATGTGGCAAAAAGCCACTTCAATACAATAAAATAGAATAACTAAAATGATTAAAACATACAATTACTAATGTATAAAAAGCATAATAATTCACATGTAATTGCACATTAAAAAGTGCACAAACTTATAAGCACTTATACAAGTCAAGGCTAAAGAAATAGAAGTGTACTCACATAATAATTAATTAGTTGTGTTCACCATACATACAAGTAACCGCCTACAAGCAGTAGGTTAAATGGCATACTACCCTAAAAGTGAACAACTTGTATATGTAGTTAAGATAAGGTTGTTTATTGTTACTTACAAGTTGTCCACTTACTGCTTATATTTTTTAATTTTAACACCAACTTAAATAGGCCTTTTCAGGCTGCCATATACTTTTAGGGTAGTATGCCATTTAACCTACTACTTGTAGGCGGTTACTTGTATGTATGGTGAACACAACTAATTAATTATTGTGTGAGTACACTTCTATTTCTTTAGCCTTGACTTGTATAAGTGCTTATAAGTTTGTGCACTTTTTAATGTGCAATTACATGTGAATTATTATGCTTTTTATACATTAGTAATTGTATGTTTTAATCATTTTAGTTATTCTATTTTATTGTATTGAAGTGGCTTTTTGCCACATTAAGTTTGTTTTCTGTCACTATTGGATTACAATCATATTGATTGCAGTGACCGAATTTAACCTAATAAACATGTGAAGGAAGGGTCTTATTCATAAGTACTTGTAGTATTTAAAGAGCGCTGATTTCGCGCCCTTTTTAGCCTCTGAAGAAGCTACCTAGTGAGAGTAGCGAAAACGCTGTTTTACTTGTCTGTACAAAATTAAATAAAATTGCGTTTAGGTCCTATTTGCGAGCAGATTTCTTTCTGATTTGGAATCCTTGTGGCTACGTTGGTGTGTGGATTTACCAAGTTTGCTACTAAAATGTTAGGTACCTTCATTTTATGTTATTTATCTCTTCTTTGCTAAACAGGTAATTCCCACTAGGCTGATGGCCTCATTTTCAAGAAAGACTTGACTTGATGTGGTAAGGGCGGCCACAGTGGTGCAGCAGTTAGCGTTGTCACCTCACAGCAAGAGGTTCTCTGGTTCGATCCTCAGCTGGGGTGCCTTCTGTGCGGAGTCTGTATGTCCTCCCTGTGGTCGTGTGGGTTTCCTCCGGGTGCTCTGGTTTCCTCCCACATCCCAAAGACATGCTGTAGGTGGATTGGACACTCTAAATTGGCCCTAGGTGTGAGTGTGTCCATGTGTGTGCCTTCTGTGGAAGGTTGGGCGCCGGGCTGGCAACTCGACACCGTAAAACTCCACTGTCAATCATGAGCGGACAGGTGATCTGCTGTGGCGACCCCTAACCGGGAAAAAGCCGAAAGAAGAAGAAGGCTTGACTTGATGTGGTACTCTACTGTTATACAGACTAGGTGAAATTTGGTCTGGATATTGGGGAAATTCCCCTGCTCCCTCTGTTAGTACCATGGGATATTTTAGCTCCACCTTAGCTAACGCCAACTAAGGTAGATATGCCCATGCTTTAATGTGTCGTGTAAGAAGGATATAAAGACAAGCCATTTCTTATTTTTAGATAATAGTTATTGGCAGGGAATCATGGCTAAAATTGGAGTACAGTAAGCTTATAGTTGGAATCAATAAAGTAATCTAAAATTTAAGACAATGGGTAAATCTGTACAAAATTAAGATACATTTGTGACTAAAATAAATATAACTGACAGGTATGCTTCTTTCCCTCACTGAAGTATTTTCAGTTTCAGTTGTTGTCAGTTTGTGTTTTGGTTGACTGGTCAGCTGATGCAGATGTATTTCTGGGTAGAGAGCTAAGACATGTTAGCTATTTGTACCTTGATTAATAATTTTCTTGTCTTCTGTTTAGTAATCAGAGACTCATAGAGTCTTGGAAAATTTTTGTTAAATTATATATTTATATTGAAAGAATATATTTTTTGTCTTCTAGGCTGCTTTAATATGGAGAAAGCTAATTCTGAACTGGTTTTGTAATGTCCAGTACTAGCTTTGCAGATGTTCTGTTGCATTTACTGTGGGTGCCCATTGCTGAAGAATCTAGTCCTTTCTGTTGTCATATTTTATTTCTGACCCTCCCACATATTGATTTTATTCCTTCTAGGTGATATACATTTGTTTCAGGATAAATGGCTCCCTCAGATATTTAACCTATTCTTTCTTGAAATTTAGAGTCCAGTTCTTACTCAGAAAAAGAACATCCATACTCAGTTTTATATTTGTTGCTCAATAATTGTAACTCTTAGAGTATCCTGCAGTGCTCTTAATTATAACAGTACATAAGGAATTAAGTGACAGCTAATAACAGACTAACAAAGCTGCCATTTGCTTGACAATAACTCTGCAAAACAGCTGAGGATTAAGAATTCCTGCTTAATGAAGCAAAATGCCGATGTGTCATGTATGTGGAATAAATGGTCGTATCGGGATTGCACTGCTGGATCAGCAGCTTTAGCTTAAGTAGTTAGATAGTCAAACAGTCCCTTTGATATTTGCTGTAGACTGCCCACATGAAGCAGAAGCAAGGGCATTATTCGGAAGAGAAGGCCTTGGGGCTAAAACTTTCATGATTTATTTTCATCCAGTAAGATAACTTCTTTTCCATTAGTGTTCTCTCAAGTGTCATTGTGAACCCCCTTGTCCCATTTTTTATAAAACTGTCAACTGACAGATTCATCTATGCCACATTTTTCTTGCTATTCAAACAGGACTTTTATGTGTATAAAAAAAAGACAGATTTGGTCACATATTGCTTATGGTGGTGTGAAGTGGACATTGCTGTGGCAGCCTTATGAGAATGAATAGTTCATAGAGAGCGTACAGGAACGTAGCTATCCTATGGTGCGAAACAAGCGTCTGCATTGCAAAATGTCCATTTTTGCTGGGGAAGCACTGTTGATAAGAACACTGGCACATGTGTTATAAAATATATGCAACAAATTCAAGTGAAGCCTAGTGGAAAATATTGCCTGCAGCGATCAGAAACGAACTACACTTTAATTAGAATTTGTACTGCAAGAAAGGTGGATGAACTGAACAGTGAGATCCAAGGCATTATGTCATTTGTTACATACAGAGCCACAGTTAATTCTGTGTACTTAACCATTTCAGAACAAAACCTCATTTTGATGGTATCAAAAAAACTACTCATCAGCTTAAGCTGAATTTTGTAGAGTCGGCATTTAGTTGTCAGATAAAATTAGAGTACAGAGGAAGTAATTTATTAATCCTCACTTGAATTATTCATAACACTGATGCCCTGTAATGTTGAGCTTAGGCTTGGATTATCCTTCCTTCCTTTTCTTTATTTCTTCCACCCATACCGGAAGCTTTGTTTGATCAGTTACAGCCTTGATTTTTCTGCTTAACTGTACTTTATTTAATATTTGATTTTTTTCTAGCTGGAGTGAATTTCTTCCCACTCCCCAGTTTCTTAAACAGGTAGCTGCGTAAATGTCGTGCAAACAAGAAAAATAAAATATCAGTGTGTTGCACATAATCAGCATTTTATTTACAAATGCTTTCTGTCTGTGATGTATGCAACAAAATGAAGTAGATCCTAGAATAATTAAATCAGATGACTTTAAATAATTTGACTGTCTGTATTTTTTTTACTGGGAATGCACACTGAGTTAATAGCACTTTGCAGTCATATAACATTTGAAAAAAAAAAGCATTAGCTAACAGTTCATAGGTGAAAATAAAACATGTTATAATATGACTGGCATAGCGTACAGTAAGGACTGCATTCAGTAGAAACCGACATAGGATCGTAGGGAGGTTACTAGGTCATTTCAAGCCTAGCCATTTCTTCCCAATGTAATACCATAGATCCTCTAGTCAGTACCCAGGATTGTTTTTATTAATGATTGCCCCTGTCTAGGAGGTTTGTGGGCACTATCCCTGATAAGAATTGATGGTGTCCCATCCACTTGTCCAGGTTCCTTTTGAACAGTGTCATAGAGGTGCTCTGCTTCTCATGAATTGTCAACCTATTCCAAAGATGCAGCTGTCGCTGGGAGACAAACCTGTCCCTCCATCACATCCTATTCAAGTCACAGGCCAAATTTAAGTCCCTGGAATGGGTAATTGTAGTCCTGTTTGATTTACAGATGTGCAGCAAATTCATCAGGTTTGGGTCAAGATTGCTCTGTAAGCTAGGCATAACTCTCCTCTAAGAAATCTATATGGTACTGAGTATAGTGACAGGGACTTTAGTTAGCCCATGTAAGGCATGTGCTGGAGCCCCTTCATCTTCTTAGAAACCTCTAAGGACTCTCCAGTTGCTGCAGGTGCTTTGTACGGTACATGTAGAAAGGGGTGTTATACTCACTTATGGGTTTGATTAGTGATGAGTATAGAGGGGTTATAACCTCCTTTGCTCTAGAGGCAATGCCTTTGCTAATCAAGTGTTCTGCTTAGAAAGCCTTCCTTACTACAGTAGACACATGGTGGTCAAATTTATGGTCTACTTGTGATCCAGCTCTCTTACCACATCATAGTTACATAGGATATTGTTGTTAATTTCATAGTGTGAAGGGACATTGTTTTTACCAAAGGGAATAATGATGCATTTCTCTGCATTAAGTTTGAGACCGTGACTAAGACACCAGTCATATGTCTGTGAAAGACGCTCCTGAAATATACTGACATCATCATTTGGCAATTCAGTAATTACACCCAGTTTTCAGTCCTCCACAAACTCAGTCAGCCACAGTCCCTTAGTTTTGGCCTGAACGTCTGAGAAGTATATACCAAACAGTAGGGGGCCAGCACTGACCCTTGTGGCACCCCCACTGGTGACAGGTCTGCTGGTTGATGTGGAGTCACCCACTTTGATAGTGTCTGACCAGTTTGTGAGCCAGTTGGCAACCCATCTTACAACAAAGGAGTTTACATTCAGTTTGCTAAGTTTATTGGTAATGCCCAAGTGTGGGATTGTGTCAAAGGCCTTTGCCAAGTTGAGGTATGCAGTGTGCAAAGATTTGCCCTCATCAGTGGACTGGCCACATTTTTGAAGAAATCCACCAGATTTAGCAGGCAGGATCTGCCCTTGACAAAGCCAAATTGGGTCGGATCCAGAGTTTGGAGGTCTCCTATGTCTTTATTTATGAGGTCCATGATGATACGTTCCATGGCTTTACAGATGAGGCTGGTCAGATTTATGGGTCTATAATTCCCTGGATCTGTTGCTAAGCCACTTTTGTGGAGGGGAATAACTGTTGTTTTTCTCCATTCCGCAGGAATAAAACCAGTGATTAGGCTGTGATTGAATAGGCTTCTTAATGGTGATGCTAGTTCATGTTTTAGTTTGTTTAGAAGACAACCTGGGATGTCTGGTCCCATAGAGGCTGTCTTCTTAGATAAGGCTTTAATGACCTGGCCTTTGGATATGTAGGGTGGGAGGGAGTTGGGGGCAAGGTTTGTGATAAATTTGGAGGGGATAAGGGACTGAAATTTTCACCAAATCTGTCCACTATCAGGTTTGCTATCTCTGCGAGATCAGTATGTGTGATACCATTAGTCAGTAGTTCTGCACATGCTTGAGTCCAACCTTTTAAGCTGTGTACGTAACTGTAAAAGATCTTATGATTATCCTTGGCTGTGATTGCTAAGTTTTATTCAAAGTTACCCCTAGAGGATTTGACATGTCTTATTTGCCTGTTGAGGCTGAGGAGGGAGCTTTTCCATTGTTGGGGCCTCGCCTTAGTTTTCCTAGACACCAACTTTTTGCGTTTGTTGCAAAGATTGTTGATTCTGGATGTCCACCAGGGCAGCTTTTTTTTTTACTTGGTGCTCTGGCTTTGATTCTTTCTGGAACAGCCAAGTCTATATACTTATACAAATGATTGTACAGGGCTTTAGTATAAGCTTTGGTGCAGTTACCAGTTCCAGCTGGGGGTGGGGTTTGGAGTGCATTTATACCTTCCCTCAGGAGGATATAGTTTTCTTTGGTGAAGTTTTTTAGTCTGACTTCGCCCTTTTTGAGTTCTGGTATTAGTGCCAGTTTGAAGGCAACTGATTTATGGTCAGATTTAACTAATGAGGGTCCAACAGTTGTGGTGGTGCATCTGTTTGTCATATTAGTGAGGACTAGATCTAGTGTGTTTGTTCCTCTTGTTCTGGTTTGACCAATTTGTTCCACGGAATTTGAGTTAACAAAGTCAAGGAACCTTTGCTCTAGTGAGTTAGAGCTAGATTCAGTTACCCATTTGATGGCTGGATAATTGAAATCCTTCTTGACCAGAGTGTTTGGCAATATTTGGATTGACTGCAGTTTGGTCAAGTAGGTCTCATGCACATCATGATCCATGGGGGGGGGGGGGTCTGTAACTAGGTATGACTTGAATGGTGGTGTTACCCACAGTAATCTGAACATGGAGTAACTCCATGGAGTTGTCCAGTCTAACTAGCTGGGAGGTCAGTTTATCTGTAATATAGATAGAAGCACTGTCTCATTTGGATCTCAATGTTTATTTTGTAGTCTGAAGGTGTAAAAGCAAAATGAAAACTCCAACAAGGATAGAACTTCCACTGAGTGACCTCCCAAACCTCTTGTATCAGAGGCACATGGGATATATGCAAATGATCCTTATGAACATCAGGTGTTTCAGCTAATTGGCGATTCTGAATGCCCATGACTTGGTTTGTTGTTTTACTGGACAATTTCAGACCAATAAAGCCAAACTCCAGTAGCTGTGGATATGTGTATTTCGGCCTTGTTATGACCTCATCAGCACAGCACAAGCAGAGTGTTTGAAGCACCTGATGTTCATAAGGATCATTTGCATATATCCCATGTGCCCCTGATACAAGATATTTGGGAGGTCACTCAGTGGAAGTTCTAGTTTTGCTGGAGTTTTCATTTTGTTTTTACTGATTGTTTTTTCAGTGACCTTCTCACTTATTGTTTTAGTTTGTTGTTTGGGATATTTTTGCAGTGACCCTAATGATAATGCACATCAGCTGGGTATAACAGCCCTGTGTTTCTAATTCTTAGTCAAACACTCTGCTTGTCCGGTGCTGTGCTGATGAGGTCATAACATGGCCAACATATGCATATCCACAGCTAGTGGTGTTTGGCTTTATTGGCCTGATATTGTCCAGTAAAAACGATGAAACAAGTCATAAGCATTCAGAATCGCCAATTAGCTGAAACACCTGATCTTCATAAGGATCATTTGCATATATCCCATGTGCCTCTGATACAAGAGATTTGGGAGGTCACTCAATGGAAGTTCTAGCTTTGCTGGAGTTTACATTTTGTTTTTACTGATTGTTTTTTCAGTGACCTTCTCACTTATTGTTTTAGTTTTTTGTTTGTGATATTTTTGCAGTGACCTTAATGATAATGCACATCAGCTGGGTATAACAGCCCTGTGTTTCTAATCCTTAGTCAAGTCAAACACTGCTTTTGCTGTGCTGATGAGGTCATAACAAGGCCAAAATATGCATATCCACAGCTAGAGGGGTTTGGCTTTATTGGCCTGAAAGTGTCCAGTAAAATGAAACAAGTCATGGGCATTCAAAATCGCCAATTAGCTGAAACACTTGATGTTCATAAGGATCATTTGCATATATCCCATGTGCCTCTGATACAAGAGGTTTGGGAGGTCACTCAGTGGAAGTTCTAGCTTTGCTGGAGTTTTCATTTTGCTTTTCCTGATTAGTCTGAAGGTGTGGAAGGCATTGCAGCCTTGCAATGCCGAGGACTCTCTGAGGCCTTGAACCAGCTTTCTGTGACTGCAGAGACATCTACATCATCCGGTGTGCAGTTTTTGGTTGAAGCTCCTAGCTTTTAGCTACCATAACCTTACTTTGTTATGGTTGGCAATTTTCATATCGGCAATTTTGTTTTTGAGACCTTACCTAAAAAAGGCACTCTTGGGGAGGCAAGAGACTTTGCCAGCAGCCGAAAGCCTAGTGGTGCCAGGTGCAAACCATCTCTAGAAAAGCAGCAAGGTTTATCAGCCATGTCATCATAGGGTGATGGAAACTGGATCCTTTTTGAATGACACCAAAATCTAAACCAGTTATTGAAATTGATCATTTTTTTCTTTATACTGTGGCATCATTCTAGATGAGGGTAATATGCTGCTCAAGGCTAGGGACATACTTGCCTGGGACATGTACTCGGGTAGCTCAATCATGTGTCTCTTCATATAGCCCAATGAGGTACATCTCAGTTCATTCACTTCAACATGAGCTATGACAGAGTCATAATGGTATGTGTTGCTGAGAGACCTGAGTGCGTGCATGATCTGATGAATCCTGCCACCAGATAGACAGCTGACCGTGACTTTCACCTTATTTAACCTGGTGAGTGGGACATCTGTATATCTTACTATGAAGTCTCCAGTGACAAGAACATTTGTTTTTTGAGTATTATGCCTTAAGGGCTTGAGAGGTGAGACACTGGTGTTGTTATGTGTCTTGAGTACTGTGGGAAGTGTGGTAGTTATAGCAGACTTTTGTTTTAGATGTCTCTGGTGTTTCGGTAAGTTTTTTGAGAGAACCTCCACGTATGTTGATTTATGTGTTGGATGCATATGTGCATATACATAGTGGTGAGTGAGTTGATAACCTCTTCATTGTTACTGCTTTGAGTGTGAGAGAGCAGGGATTCAAGATTATTGGTGTAGCTACATCTCTTGCAGTCTGTATTACAGTGAGATATTAGCAGAGGGTTGTCAGTGTACATGAGGCATTTGCTACATTGCATCAGGAGACCCAAGTCAACAAGGCTGGCAGGAGAAACAAGGGTGGTTTAACTGTCCATAATGTTAGGTTTGAAGAACTGTTATCACAAAGAGGCTGCTTTCAGGACTGATCTAGGAGGTGCTCTGTAGATGGGTATTTCTGATGGGGTTTTTGGCTGGTGGTTTATTGGGACACAACTCACTAGCAGTACTTCTTAGACCAGTGATGTATTAAAAATGAGGATTACACTCTTGTACTACAGCTGCCTAGAGCATATTGCTGACTGTAGGCTCCATAAATGTTACAAAATAAAAAAATAAACTGTCTCAAACTTACATTACTGCTCAGCTGCCAGTAATGAATTCTCGTCTACCCTAGCTCCGTGAAGTCTTGCTTTCCGTCTCTTTCTCTCCATGCTAAAATGTGACTGGCCGAAATGGAGAGCCAGTGAGAGTGAATCTTCTCAAAACATGGTATTTTTGGTTTACAAGAATGATTTTGGAATTGCCATTTCCCTTTGTGAGATAGCATTTTGTTGAAGTGAGATTGCATTTGCCTTAAGCATGGCATAGTATTTTGCTTTACAATATGGTTATATTTTGTTGTATTCTTCTGGTGCTAAAGTAGAATTACATTTGTTATTGGGACAGCATTTTCTGAAGTTGCACCATGGAAGTAGATTTTTTTTATTTACAGTTTAAACGTGTGTGTGTGTGTGTGTGTGTGTGTGTGTGTGTGTGTGTGTGTGTGTGTGTGTGTGTGTGTGTGTGTGCGATCTAAGCTAGTTTAACTGCTGATTCTTCCAAGCTGTCTTACCTGTGGGACCTCTACAACAAGCCATTCTGAAAAGTCACCGAGAATTGATAATGCCAGTCATTAGAGTTTCATAATTATGTTGTATGCTTATTAACAATGATTGTTATCCCATGAGTACTTTCTGGGTAAGTGACTTACTCAGAGTCGCAGAGTGGGCAAATAGAGGTGAAAAGAGACAAGACCTATACCTTTGACTACAGAAAGTAGTTTATTAATCCATGCACTAACTGCCAAGCTTTCATTAATTTATATTCTTTTTCTGATAAATCACCAAGGATTTAATACCAGTCATAGAGTTTTGTAGTTCTTATTGTTGAGAAAATGCATGTCCCTGTAACACCTGTTGCTCTATTAGCTTTGTGCCTGCCACTTAAGGCTTTGAGCTGTTAAAAAAATGTTTCTTGTAATCAAAAACACAGGGTTTGAATTCTTCCACATCCAGTCACTCAGACAGTGTTCCTGGGTCACCCCTGAAAAGGAGTACTTTGACCAGTTTGTTTACCAGGTTAACAAATCAGTAAAAGAAAATAATATTTAAAATGCATTTGTTTTAGGCCTTTGCCCTCCCACCATTATTTTTGGCTTTGTCCAAAATTCTTGGGCAAAGAAGAGAAGATGGATTTTGGTCTCTTTCTTATAAAATGTGTGGCTTTCTGGCAAACTTTGCAACCATAAAATAATGATAGGCATGTGAGTTTCAGACTTTGTGTCTTTCAGGAAATGCTTATTAATGAAAAGCTTGTTTTTCTAGCAACTTGCTAAGTATGTAAGACAATATTAAAATGTGTTCCTTTTGTCTCTGATTCTTGAGCTAATAGGTTGGGAGGGCATAATGGTGCAATTAGTTGTACAGGTCTCACAGTAGTCAGCTGAAATACACTTCTGAGCTATTATTTATGTATTAGTTCATTCATTTGATCACAAGCAAGCATTTTGAACTGATGGTCTTGTGTGTGTGGTTATACTGTACGGATCTCACAGAGGTGAGTTGAAATACACTTTTCAGCAATTATTTATTTGCTTATTCATCTGATCTTAAGCAAGAATTTGAATATACAGTATGCAGTCATTCAAGGGGTTGTAACTGATGATCATGTGTGTGTGTGTGTGTGTGTGTGTGTGTGTGTGTCTCATATATATATATATATATATATATATATGTATATATATATATATATATATATATATATATCTATCTATATGTGTGTGTGTGTATGTAAATAGTTTACGTATCTCCGTGTAGTTATGGTATAACAAAAGGAAGTGATTATAGTAAATAGGAGCATCATCAAATTAACCATGTTCTTTGGATATGATACTTGGTTGACCATGTTTATTATATGGCTGTGAATAAGCTGGACACAGCATGAGGTCTAAAAGTTTGATGTTAAAATATTAAATAATGCACTTTAACTTGTTTTTTGCAGGCATACATGTGTGAAAAGCAGTGTATTGGGGTATAACATTTTAGTAAAATCCAAGGCATGAAAACTATTAAAACACAAAAGACCAAACGACTGTAGAGTCTGCACACGGATTTAATATAAAACCAGAATAAAAAACTTTAAGTGCTTTTCGTTTGCTCACTAGCAAACTTCTTCAGAAGTAAAACATGCAACCAATTAAGCATTCTTATATATGATCTCAATTTAAAAGTGCGGGAAAATTGTAGTGTTAATTAATCATTAAGCCAACAACAGCTTTCTCACGAACCTCTAATATTGTATACATATAAAACCTCGTGAATATACATAAAAGTATTAAAAATGCACATAAATATTTTTGCCATTAAGTAGTTCCTTAAAATACTTTACTAATTTTTTCTCCAAATAGTGCCATATTAGGAAATTATATAATAGAATGAATTACCAGAAAGTTCTGTCTTTCTAATGTAATCCAATTTAAAGAAGCTGGACCCCCCCTAATATCATATACAAAATTATCGATAACCAGAAACTTGAATTGATGTTGTACAATTGTTGTACAATGATATTAGGGGTGGTCCGGCTTCCTTTAAATTGGAAGAATTGGAATTATTATGGCAGTTGAAATTAAATGCATTTAATTTTCCTGGTTTAAATGAATCATGTTCTATTATGAATATTTTAAAACTTAAAAGTTTACAAAGATATAACTTTCTGGTAATTCATTCTATTATATAATTTCCTAATATGGCACTATTTGGAGAAAAATTTAGTAAGGTATTTTAAGGAACTACTTCATGACAAAAATATTTATGTGCATTTTTAATACTTTTATGTATATTCACGAGGTTTTATATGTATACAATATTAGAGGTTCATGAGAAAGCTGTTGTTGGCTTAATGATTAATTAACACTACAATTTTCCCGCACTTTTAAATTGAGATCCTATATAAGAATGCTTAATTGGTTGCATGTTTTACTTCTGAAGAAGTTTGCTAGTGTGCAAACGAAAAGCGGTTAAAGTTTTTTATTCTGGTTTTATATTAAATTTGTGCGCAGACTCTACAGTCGTTTGGTCTTTTGTGTTTTAAAGGGCTATAACATTTTGTCAGTAATTTAGTGCAACTTTGTAAGGTTATGAGTTGTTAATCAGCTGCTTCCTGTAGTACAGGGTTTGATTCCCTCAGCCTTCATTTGTCTAATATGTGAGTCTGGAAAAATCACTTCAGCAGATAGTGATGCAGGACTGCCACCAAAATGAGACATTTGTGTCCAGTGGGCTGTTCCAAGCTGTTAGGAAATGCCTTCCACATTTGTCTTTTGAATTCCTGCACCCTTCACATAGCTTCTAAGTAGTCCTTCACTGTACCTGATTGACTTGTTGTTACTACCTTAAAGTTTTTTAATGTACTCTGAGAGGAGACTGAGATGTAGCCTTTCACAAACAGTCACCAGAAGCTTTGATACATATGCCTTTACTGCCACAGTTTCACATTTTTATTTTATCTGTTTCCATTCATGGTGTTCTGCAGACCGCTTTCTTACCATGCAGAGTGAAATAATGGGCTAGGATGATTCTCTACCAAGTTATTGGTATATCAGAAATGAAAATTCTCCATATTTTCTAGAATTTTTGCTTTCATTTGCAACCTACCATAGATAACATGACAGATGGTTGCACAGCACATGTATGGGCTGCAATGAAATCCCTAAGGGTAGAATAGGAGTTTTAGGATATTTTGTTGCTAATCATTCTGTTACTCATTGAAAGATACGTAATGAAAACTCAAAAGGGGGACTGTGTTTTTGTCAGTGATTTATAACACTTCCTCTCCATCAGTTTAGAATCATACAGGAAATTACAAAGCATGAAGATATAGCTGTGCATACGTCTTTACAGATAGGAGCATCAACTAAGTATATTTTCAAGCTGAGGTCATCAACGGATCTGTAGGATCATAGGAGCATATGAAATACAAGGCAACTTAGTGACAAGATATTTACACCTTGCTACTACCCACTGTTATGATGCACCCGTTCTGAAAAGGAAAAAAATCAGGTAATTCCGGGAATAAATGTATGAGTACCCATCCAGTCATCCAGGTTTAATGTGGATACTAAGGTGCCACTTTGTTAAATTTGAAAAGCAAGTTTGTTCTAGAAGTATGGTAAGCACTGGGTAATAAATTTGCTTCTCTAGCACATTTTATTTTATGTGCTGGTGGAAATTTAAGTTCCCAGTTCTGGTATTAGTGTAGCTATTTGACTTGCAAAGATACATGAAATCAAGTCAGATGATGTCCCTAATGGCTTGGAATGAAAGGCATAGATCACCACACTCAATCCTGTAAGAAAATGAGTGAAGGGATAGCAAAAAAAAAGTATATTTTAAGCCTGGATTGCACTTTGAGAACTGTATTTAACTAAATTTAACTTAATTTCTGCTGTTTTGCTGTTGAGACTGTTTTATTCTGCACTTTAAATTTTCAAGTACACCTGCCTTATATAGCATAGGCTAGATTCAGACTTGCTGAATCTACACTGGTATCACTTGAGCACTAAAACCATCAATTTTACATTGAGGGCCTCCCTGCACCCATCTGAGTTGGGGATTGCTGAAAAAAGGCTCACTTGTCAGCTTTCCTATTGGTTAGTTTGTGTTAAACTGTTTAACTTCACTTATATTTAAGCCTCACGTTAGCACTGCTTTGTATAGAAGCAAACACTTCAAAAGACAATTTTCCATAAATTTCAGCTAGTGAACCCTCCTACTCCCCTGCTGCACTGCAAGCCGCTCAGTTGTGCACTGAGAAGCATTGTCACACTTTTTCAACCCTAACCATTTACAGAATAGACCATATTGTTAATCTTAGAGCAAAACCTGGTCTAACTAGCCCACTCCCCACTAGTAAATATGGTATAAACCTGCCATAATGGAATGGACAGTTTCCCACCATTTCTCTGACCATCCTGCTTGACATGGGCATCCTGAGGCAATGTAGTAATTGCCTCATGTATACTGACAACCACTTACACTTAAAACAAACACAGTATGTGAGAGATGTATTTACTCTATGAATTTGGAATCAATTCTCTCACATAACAACAAACCAGACATCAAACAGGTTGTCGGCACACACACTTCACCTGTTACATATAACAAGCTGACAACACATAAACCCACGTATGCAGTGGTACTGACTAGTAGCTTACATAAGATCAGAGGCATCCCAAGTGCAAACCTGTTGCACATCCTGTAGAGCCAATAGAATCCACTACACGTAATAACACATACACCAGTGTCTGAGTTAATAAGCCCTTAAGGCAAATCACCTCAAAACCAAATGTCCTGGTCATAGGCAACTCTATAGTGAGACACACAGATGTCATCTTCACCAGGCTGGACAAGGAGAAGATCATGGTTATCTGCCTGTCAGGTGCCAGGATCCCTCAAGTTATGCATGCACTCAAGTCTCTCAACAACAAGTACCGTTATGACTCTGTCATAGTCCATGTTGGGGTGAATGACTTGAGACGTACCTGTCTGGACTATGCTATAGTCTATATAGACCATATACTATATAGTCTGTGGACTATATAAAGACATGACTGAACTCTCAGATTATGTGTCCCAGGCAGGTATGTCACTAGCCCTAAGCAGTATTCTACCTTCACCCAGGATGATGCCTCAGTGTAAACAAAAAATAATGGACTTCAACAATTGGCTTAACTTCTGGTGTCAATCCAACGGGATCCAGTATCTGTCAGCCTGGGAAGACATGGTCACCAGACCATGCTGCTTTGCCAGGGATTGTCTTCACTTGTCACCTCTTGATTTTTGGTTATGGCAAAGGTACTTGTCTCCCCCATAGTGCCTTTTTTTAAGCAATGTCAAAACAACAAAATGCAATGAGTCTAAACAGGAAACTGCATTCCCTGGAAGCACTCCTCAACTTGGAAGATGTTGATGTCTGTGCTGTCACTGAGACATGGTTCAAGACCACAGAGAACACTCTGGACATGCAAGGCTACAATGCTGTCCACAAGTTCAGACCTCAGAATGATTATGAAAGAACCAAAGGTGGAGATGTATCCATCATCATTAAAGACAAATTCACATCAAGACTGGTTAAACAGTACAACTCTCTTGAGCAAGTCCAACTAACTGTAGGTAAAACCCCCTTCCACATCATTCTTAGCTATAGATCCCTCACCATGAACCAAGAGAAACACACTGCCTACCTGGACTTACTACAGTCACTTGCTATACAGCCAAACACCTTGTTCATGGATGATTTCAACTATCCTTCCATCGATTTGGGAGACATATATGAGCACAAACATCCTCACTCTGAGGTTCCAGGACTTTGTTAATACAAATAGTCTGGAAAAGATAGTCTGTACCCCCACAAAGGGCTCAAATGTCCTAGACTTAGTACTCACCAACATGGGCAGTCAATGCACTACCCCCTGTATGTTGCCCTCCCTGGTAAGGTCTGATCATAAGTCAGTCTCATTCAAAGTAATGATCAGACCTGACCCCCCCCCCACCCTAGAAGCACTCTGTTTAACCACAGCCTGAGCACTAGCTTTGTTCCAGCAGAGTGGAAGACAGCAACAGTAATCCCCGTGCACAAAGAGGGCCCATCAACTGACCCTGGGAACTTTAGACTCATAAGCCTAACCAGACTTATCTGCCAGGTCATGGAAAGAATCATCATGGATCTTATTAACAAAGACATAGGCGACCTTAAAAACTCTTGACCTGACCCAATTTGGCTTCATTAAGGGTAGATCATGTTATTAAACTTGGTGGACTTCTTTGAGAATATCACCAAAGCCCTCAATGAAGGAAAAACAGTACATACCACCTATCTCATCTTAGCCAAGGCCTTCAACAAAATCCCCCGCTCAGGTATCATTGAGAAACTGACCCAGCTAGGGATTAGCCTTTATGTCACTAGGTGGATAACCAAATGGCTCACAGACAGAACACACACAGTCAAAGTTGGGAATTCCACCTCTACCAGTAGACCAGTGACTAGTGGTGTACCACAAGGATCTGTGATGTGCCCTCTAATATTTGGAATCTACTACTCAGAAGTCTAGGCAAAAGCAGATGGCATGTGGCTTACCAAGTTCGCTGACAACTGTTAACTGGATGCAATCACTGAGTCCCCTAATGATACTGACATAGTACAAAAGGAAGCACACAGTTCAGCATCTCAAGTAAATCCTTGTAGTAAATGGCTACAAAACACTTTGGGAGTGGTAAAAACACTTTTTATTAAACCAAAATAAATAGATAAGAGCTTCCGTCAAGAACCTTCTCAATTTCATCAGATAAGAGCAAATCCAGGAAACACTCCTAAGTACATCCTGCAAGAGCATTAATTATGTAATAAATCAATCCCATCACACTGACTAAAAAGGACCTCCCTGAACTCATAAATATTCATGAGTGTTTCCTGCTTACTACAAGGGTTTACTTGAGTTGCTGAAGTGTGTGATTCCAGGAGTGCTGACTTTGTTTTTCTACAGTTTGTGGACTTTTGTGCTTTTATAGTACAAAAGGGGCTAACACAGACAAATGATTGTTGCCAAAGCCACAGACTTAAATTAAATGCAAAACAGTGTATTATTATCCCCCTTGACAAAGGGGAAGTCCCTGCAAATGACAGTGTAGGTAGTACTCCCCCTAAGATCTAACCCATTGGTGTGGGATTTGGGAACGCAGGTTGATAGCAACCTAAATGTCATTCACCATGTGTCCACAATGGTAAGGAAAGCCTTCTACAGTGCACATCTCATAAGTAAGGTCATTGCATCCAGGACTAGGGATGTTATAACTCCTCTGTATTCAGCCTTCATCAGACCAGTAATAGAATATAATGCTGTCTTCTGTATGTACCTCACCAGTCACCTGCAACAGCTGGAGAGAACACAGAGGTTTCTCACCGGGACAATTCAGGGCCTTAAAACATGATCTATGTGGATAGACTGAAATGTCTGCCACTGTATTCTGTATCTTGTAGGCTGCTGAGAGGTGACCTGTGCCTGGCCTACAGAACAGTCTCTGACCCAGCCCCAATGGAAATACTACACATCTGCAAGTCAAATGGGACAAGATTTAGTTGCTCCAGGGATCTTAACCTAACATATGACATTAACAGGACATGCTAGCGAGACAGATATCTCTCCCACATACTGTCACTCCTTTGGAATAAACTCCCAGTTCACGTGAAGCAGAGCTTCTCAATGGCCCTAGTTAAGTGCAACTTGGACAATTGCATGGAAGATCGTAAACTCACCCCGGGTGTGGCACCTATGTCCCTCATGGACAGGGGAAGTCGGTGCTGATCATAGACTAACACTGCAAATATAGACCATCTATCATGGTCAATCAGGGAATACAGGTATAACATGGCTAGGCTTGTAAAGACTCTAAGGCCATTAGCCTAGTAACCGCCTATGAACATCAAGCCTTTCCTAGTAGTGCAGGGACTTTAGACTAACAATCTTCTTGGTTAGGAACTTCTGAGTTATTTCCAGTTCCTTAATATGGATAGAAAGATATATCCCAGAGGGGGAGTTTTACTGAATGATTAGTTTAATTAGGGCTGCATAAAGGGGGTTGAGCATTTTTTTTTATCTGGATGTTATGCATTTAGATATTACTTGTGCTAAATCCATGGCTTTTCTGAATGTTGTTACTGCATGGTGATCAAAGAAAGAATTATCAACAGAGTTTCCAAGATCCCTGATCATGTTATCATTTTGGCATGGAGTATCGGTTGTACTGTATGTTGCTTGCCAGATGTGGCAATACTACAATTTTTGACACTTAATTTGAATCCTTTTCCATTTACCACTTGTCTGTGAGGGTTAGTTCCTATTGTAATGAATGGGTATCAAAGGGAGGTTTGACAGTAATGCCTAAACTTAGTTAACCAAAGTTTGATTGCAGTCTGGAGATTAGAGAAGTAGGTACCAAAAAAGGAGGGGTCATAGGAAGCATGACGTTCAAGGCTACAGAATATCACAGCCATCATGCCTTGCCAGTTCCCACTCTAGACTGTACTACTCTTCTCAAGGATTGCTAAGCCATTCAAGCCTGAGATGAATTTATAAATACACATCCAGTTATCCAAGTCCCATTTGAAGGAAGATAGAGCTGGATTCAAAAACGTTACCAGATCATGATAAGTGAATTTGCATTATGAGCAGCTGTGTGCAGGGTGGATGCAATTCAGAAAACCCGTCTACATGACTTGGATAGGCCAAATAATATGGTTGGCCATGTTATGTGCTAATGACTGCATAATGAAGTGCAGTGTGTGATAATGAGGAAAAACATGATGGAGGAGCAATTCAGAAACATCTAACTACCAAGCAGTGATGCTGCTCTGTCGCTCTAGATTTGAACTCTGTCATATGCCTGTGATCAGATGGAGTACATCATGCAAAAATAGTGGTTGGCTTGCCACAGCCAATACAAATGTGTATCCGCAGAAAGATGTCATTATAACTGCTTTGCCAGATTGTGTACCTTGTCACCACAAGAGGGGCAGGGTCATCTGACCACACTTAACATTTCATGCCCTCTATGACATTGATATAGTGGACAGTTCCTTGATGCCATGCTTCAGCATGTGGGGGGAGCATATGTGGTTCCCACATATCCCAGAGAAGAAAGCAAACACAGTGCAAGGATTCTGTGATATGGCCCATTTCCATGAGGTTCTATGAGCCATAGACTGTGTACCAACATTAAAAGAAAATCCCCACCTACTGAACTGTGAAGGAGGTACATGAACCACAAAGGGTATCACTCCATTAACTGTCAGCTGGTCTATAATGCACAGGGTATCACTTATAATGTGTGTGCAGTCCACTTAGTTTTCACAACTCTCACATATGTATCAACAGTTTGTGAGAGGTGACTTCCCACAGAGACATCTTGTTGGTGATGCTGGATATACATCAGAACCCTGGCTCATGACACCCTTCAGAAATCCACATAAATTGGCTAGTGGTACAACTGTACACTATCACAAACAAGAAATATTGTGTAACATATGTAGGCACACTTGTGGTTAATTGCATATGTGCAAGGCACACAACACTGCAGTAATTTTGGTAATTACTCTGCATAGGAGCTCAGGGATATGTCTACCATCTACCCTAGCAATACTGCATGCTACTCCAATCAGTACATTTCCAGCGTATCCCTTACTATACTTTTAGATAACACATGTACAAGTACTGACAGACTGATGTAGGTGCATAGGTGATTTCTAGGCTAAGGACTCCGGGGGCATTTTTAAGCCTAGTTGCGCTTCTCAAATGTATCTGCCAAACTATGAAACTCAAATGTTATTTTGAGGGGTGTATTTAACTTTGGGAATGATTAGTCAAGAATTTATAGGATGCCTGTGTCTACTGGAAACGTAAGCATCATACGAGTTGTAAATTACTGATTCCCTATCCACTGGTCCAGGTTTAGCTTGAATTAAGTTAGGGAAAAACTCTGATTCACTTGGATGGGAAGCCTATTCTAGAGAACAGGTAGTATGATACACATACCTCTCCCTCTAATGTGTCCTGTTTATGATGCAGGCAAGGTTTAGGTTCCTAGATCAGGTAATTATGATGCTATTTGTTTTGCAGATGTGCAATAGATCCATCTGAGTGGGATCAGTGGATGCTTTGTAGGTCAGGCATAGATCACTTCTTAGCAATTAGTAGGGGATTGAGTACAAGGATAGGGATGTGAGGTGGTCCACATAGTACATGTTGTTTAGGCCATGTATTCTTTTTGTGAGGAGTCTCTTTGAGCACTCCAGTTGGTGCATATGCATATCCCTTATAGGCCTTACAGTAAACAGTAGACACAACACTACTGTTGCACAAAGTACAAAGACTGATGTTTAAAAAAAATAGCACTTACCTTATTTAAGCAGGTATCTTCTTTTTTGAAAAGCACCCTTAGCAGGTCTCAAACTGTTTTTTTCAGTAGTGCAGTGAGGCTGTGTGCTTCTTGTCATACTTATATTATGTGGATTCACCCTTCTGGGCTCAATGACTATGATAATTAGGGCACCACTCATTATTGATACTGAATCACTCAATTTGTGTGCAGAGCAAACCTGATACACACAGCATTGTGCAGAAATCTCTTTGATGTTTATGTCTGAGCACAGGCAGGCAGACAGTTATTTTATGGATGAGACAATTGGCATTGCATATTTAACAATCATCACATAGGATTTCTGTAGAAAGTACAGTTGTGTAAAATCTTACCATAACAGTAAATTTCCTTCTATTCACTGTTGCAGTATTCCTTACTGTAAGGATCTCCTGCCTAGGACATCCCAACATTCAGTCAGTATATCTTATGATCTTGTTTACACAGTATGACAAACATAGCAGTTTCAAGGAAGGAATTGGAGTCCAACCCCTTAAAGAAAGCACCAGAAGTGGCAACAGCCATAGTGGAATGAGCTCTAACAGAAGTAGACAAAGAATTGCCATGAAAACTCCACAAGGGGGGACCGATCTTGGATCCCAGGAACTACCGTCCCATCAGTCTGACGAGCCTGATCTGCAAAGGCACGGAATGCATTATCATGGAACTTATAAACAAAGACATTGGCAACCTTCAAACACTGGACCCCACCCAGTTTGGGTTCGTGAAGGGCCGATCTTGTCTCCTGAGCCTGATTGACTTCTTCGAATCAGTATCCAGAGCTGTGGACGAGGGTAAGGCGGTCCACACAGCCTATCTGGACCTAGTCAAGGCCTTCGACACCATCCCCCACTTTGGAATCATAGATAAACTTACTAAGCTGGGTATAAATACCTACGTCACTCGATGGGTTGCCAACTGACTTACTGACAGAACCCAGACTGTAAAAGTAGCAGACTCCAAATCCAGCTCCAGACAAGTGACAAGTGAAGTACCTCAGGGTTCAGTCCTGGGACCGCTCTTGTTTGGCATCTACTACTCTGAAGTACAGGCCAACACTAAGGGACTCTGGCTAATAAAGTTCGCAGATGACAGCAAACCGGGAGCCATTATTGAATCCCCAAATTATGTGGATATTCTACAAAAAGGCCTTACAGAAACAGATGCTTGGTGCCAGAGCCATGGGCTCAAGCTTAATGCCAAGAAATGTATAGTTATTCCCTTTAGGAAAAACCATGTACCCATGAATTACCACATAGGTGGCAATACACTAAACACTGAAAGTGTGATGAGAGACTTAGGTGGACAGTGGTCTCACCTTCGATAACCACATTGCCACAACAGTCAGGAAATCCTTCTATGTGGCACACCTCATCACTAAGGGCTTTTCATCCAGAAAAAAGGAGGTCATTGTCCCATTGTACTCATCCCTCATTAGACCCATTATAGAGTACAGCGCCCCATTTGGTATGTACCTCACAAGATATCTGCAACAGCTGGAAAGGCCGCAGAAATACCTCACTAAAAGAATCACAGGCCTAAAGCAGATGCCCTATACTGACCATCTAAAAAAACTCCAGCTGTACTCTGTGGCATATCGTCTACTCGGAGGCGATCTCTGCTTAACATACAAGGCCATGTCAAATCCTGAGTATTGGACTTGCTCCACTTAAAGAAATGCCAATCCCACAGAGCACACACTACAGGGATCTAAACCTTGTCATCACAATGAACAAAACATGCTGGAGGGATAGGTTCCTGACCTAGAGACTCCCCATACTCTGGAATAGACTGCCCATACATGTCAAGCAGTGCGCCTCCTTGGTGCTCTTCAAAAGGAACCTTGACGATTGGATAGGAGATAGGAAATTCACCCCGAGGATCCCGTCAGTCACCCTGTTAGACAGGGGTCCAGGGAAGTAAATATTGCGAGAAGAAATATCCAGGGAATTGTTATGGCTAGGCTTGTATAGGCCCTAGGGCCGATAGCCTAGTACCAACCTATGAACCTATATAAAGAAATAGCCTTAGCTAGCCAGGAGGAGATGGTTTGCTTAGAAATGGCCAAACCCGATGTCCTGGGATGAAAAGAAACAAAAAGCTGGTCAGACATATGAATAGCCTTAATTTTATCCAAATAGTACCTGAGCTGTCTGTGCAAATCCAAGGTATGCAAGACCCTAGCAGACAGAGGAGAAAGGAAAAAGGAATGGAGTTGTACTGACTGATTTAAGGACAACTGATTTACTACATTGTCCCTGTGAAAAACTAAAAAAGGAGGAATGGCCGTAAGGGTCTGAAGCTCAGAAACCTTTTGAGTAGAAGCAAGAGGCAGCAACAAAACAGTCTTCCACATACAATGTTACAAAGAAGCAGAATCTGCTGGTTCAAAACTCTGTTTTTCCAAAACAGAATTAAGGTCCCAAGGAGGAAGAATAGGTCTCCTTGGAGGCCTAAGATGCAGGACACCTTTAAAGAAATGTTTGACCTCAAAGCAAGAAGTCAAGGGAGGACTCAAGGGCAGACGAGCAGAAATGGCTGACATATGGGCCTTCACAGAAGAACAAGCCAAGCTAGACTGAAGCAACTCAACACAAACAGGAGAGAACCAAAGGAAAGAAAAAAACAAACAAGAAAAACAACCCCAATGGAGCACTTATCTGATGGCTAGGTATTTGGTACAGCAACAAGACATCAGACTGATGATCAATAATGGTATTTGGACTAGAAGCAAAGAAGCTCTGGGTAACTGTGCACATACGTCATTTTTATGTCCTACTTTCTGTTAATTTGCTTTGAGTCACAACAGTAACAAAACACATTAGTATTTATCTGTGTGCACAGTTTTATGATTGCTACACCAGACATTCATGCATGGTCAGTGCGTACAACCCCTGCTTGTACTTTAGTCTGCCCACAAGTTGGACCAACACAATCTTCCTGCTGGTCTCTACTGTGGCCACAGTGCTGATGGTTGAGAAAACTGACCTGGCCTCATGCATTCCTAATGAGTTTCAAGGCTAGTCACAAACACGTTATAAACAGCATTGGCTTGACCATAATTGTGGATGCTATATTCTGAATCCACTGCATAGTCTAGCACTCTGCTTTATCTGCAGGGGAAGTGTATTCCATAGGTGAGAGAGAAGCTGGATAATGAAAATGTCTCTCTGCCATGTTTTATTGATCATTTGAAGCAGGTTTATGTTCCTTTTTCCTGTTTTTGTAGGACTGTTTCATTTATGAAGGTACAAGATATCATGGGCTACTGGGTCCCTGATTGTTCAGAAGGCAAAGGCATATAGGTCTCCTCTGAGGTGCCTATAAAACAAAGAAAAGATGAACAATATGTCTAGTCTTTTTTTGGTGGCTTAAGGATTTTATGCCTGTGATTCTCTTTGTTAGGAACATTTGGGGTCTTTCCAGCTGCTTGATATATCTGGGGAGGTACATCCCAAAGGGGGCATTGTATTCTATATTTGGTCTGATCAATGCTGAATGCAAGGGTACAAGTAACATCTTTAGATCTGGATGGATATTCCCTTGATGATCAGCTGTTCAAAGTAGAAGAGTTTTCTGACTACTGTTGCTATATGGCAATTAAAGGAGAGGGAATTAAAAACTCAGATACTCAGGTCACTGACTACATTTTAATTTTTGTGGGATATTCCCAATGATATATGTCAATAGGATAGTTTGTCTGCCAAATGCAACAATGCTGCGATGTTACATTTTTTTAGCATTTAATTTAAGGCTATTTTCAATTTACCAGTCATTTATAAGTGTAAGTTCCTGCTTGGAGGGGTAGTGTGTTAAAGGGGGAGTTGACACTGACTCCCAGTTTGTAGTCATCCACAAACTTGGTTAGCCGTAGGTCTTCACTATTAGTCTTTAGCTCAGACAAGTAAATACCAAACAAAAGTGTTCCCATCACTGAGCCTTGCAGGACACCACTAGTCACCTTCATGCACACAAACAGTGCAGTGTGTTATCTGGCCGTGTGAATGAAGTGTTCTTAATCTTGGGAAATACATATTGTTTGGTGATGATGAGGGTTTTGAGAGATACAAGGATCTTTGGGCATTGGATATTCATCTCATGAGTTAAATTTGGACTAAATGTATTTGCTAGTATATTGGCAATGCCTACCAGGTCTGAATATATTTTGCCATTTAGTATGGGTTCTTGCTTAGTTTTCTAATATAATTAAAGAAGGATGTGCAGTTGTCCTTGACTTCAGATGCCAACCTGAGCTCCTGGGCTGCCTTAGTGGAGCTAATAATCATTTTTAAATTCTTAGTCAAACTCCTGATATTTTCCTTGACTTGAGGTCTTTTGTTTACACTAATGAGTTTTTTTCCTTTTATCATAGAATGTATTCATTTCAGTGGAGTACTAAAGTGGTTTGCTTTTAAATTTTGTATCTAGCCATAACTACCAGTTCTGTGCATTTATTTAGGTGGTATAAAATCCCTTTGTAAATCTGTCTGCTGAGGTCATGTCTGGTGTGATTGTTAAAAGTGAATGTCCGTACTGAGCCCTGGGGCACATCATTAGTTACCTTCATACTTTGAAAAGGTGCCTTCCACCTTACCTATGTGGGTTCTGTATTTCAGCCAGTTGGCTGTCCATTTCACCTTGCATAGATCTCCTTCATTTTAAGACATGTAGCTTGTCTATGATGCCAGCAATGGTTATAGTATCAAGGCCAGATCAAAATATGGTCTTTGAAGATATTTCCAAGGTGGCAGTACTCAGATCAACATCTTAGCTTCAGCTCTCCTGTGTGTCAACTTGAGTAAAATTCAGTTACTGACTATTAAGTATGTCTGGGATGGCTGCAAACAAGAAGCTAAGAGAGCCTGAAAGAAAATCAACTAGAAAAGGTAAAGAGAAAATATTGACTAGGAAGAATCCTGCAAGTGTTCAGCAAAAAGCAGTTCAAGCTCCAGCTTTGGTACAAAACATGACTTCCAGTAATGTAGAGGAAAAATAAGTTAGATGTGCACAGAGCTCATTAATAAATTAAACAAAACACTGAAGGAGTATATCAGTGCAAATAAAAGACTGCAAAAAATGGAAGAAGCTTTAAACTGATATACAGATGAGCTGATAAAACTGCAAAAATCTTAGGTTGAAATGAAGAAAAGGCTGGCTGAGTGTGAAGACTGGTCAATAAGAGATCTTTCAAAAAATGGTAGCATTAGAGGACAGAGCATATAGGGAAAATCTAACATTTTCTACTGTACCAGAGAAACTAAAAGGAACAGACTGTATTCACTGTATGAAAGCACGACTAAGCTACTGGACTGGTATTCTACAGCAGGAACGGTTATGTACCAAATCTGGCCATGAGAAAGAAAGACCTTTATTAGTAAAGATGCAAACCTAGCAGCAGAAAGATCCTGAGAAAACTATGGCAAAAGGGCAAAGTATTAAAAGTTGGAGACCGTAGAGTGTTTGTGGAAAATGATTATTCACCGTACACCAGGCAGAACAGAAACAAATTTATTCCACTAATCAGAGAATGTCCAGTGTCAGGTATGAGATTCACACTGCTGTATCCAGCTGCCTTCAGAATATTTTTTCCTGGGGGATCAAAGTAATTTTTTATGCAGAACAGGCTAAGGAGGAAATGCAAAAGTCTGTCCAACAAAAAAATGAGCCATCAAGCAGAAGTGGGCTCTGCGTCTCATTCTTCTGTTAATAAAGCACAAAATCTTTGCTATGAAACCTTTTCCACAGTCCAATGGAAATTGCTTGAGAGGCAGAGAAAAATACAGGAATTGACCAGAAGAATTGGGACTGCCATGGAAATGAACCAGAATCTGGAGTTGGGAGGTAGAGATGAACAGGAAGAAAAACAGCAACACAGAAATCAGTGAATGAATGTAAGATTGCAAAGCATCAGTTGCATTTTTGAAATATGTCTGTGTAAGAATAACTGGATAGAGTGGACTTTTGTTGACTTTGTTAAACTTGTGAAGATCCGAAAAGCATTTCCCTCACTTTTGTTATTAATGTTTGGAAATACTCTTAGGGGCGGGGAAGAGAAAGGAAAAGGTAACCATAAGTAAAGCAATTTATTTTCTCATCAGTATATCTGTGAAACATTTTACCATATAAATTGCATGGTTTATAGTAAAATATTTTAATTACTCTTGTATGTGCTAAAGCTATTAAAGTAAACATATTCCCATCTTTTTCTTCTTTGTTTTTTTTTTTGTTATTAAGAAATATAGGCATTACAGTGCAAGAAGAGAAGAAAATCTGGACAAAAGCATGTTTAAGTTAACAGGCTGTAATCTTGGGTTGATGAGGTGGAGGATGAGGTATAAAAGCACGCAGATCATAATATGTGTAGAGCTGATGTGTTTTCTCTTACTTTTGAATAAGAGGATCTCTGGATTATGACCTTTGGCTTAATCTAATAACAACTCTTAAGTAGAAACAAATAAATGTGAGAACTCCAAATATAATGAAAAGTTTTAGATTAGTAATAAATGTTTCAGCTTGTCTTTCAAGATGTAACAGAGGACTGCATTTTTTTTGTTTTTCCCTCTTATGGTTCTATGGGCACAAGCTGATAATAGGGCAATAAAAGACAAAACATTGGTTTCTTCGAGGCTAAAACTTAATGATTTCTGAAATCATGCAAGGTTTCACATGAAGGTAGTAATGCTAAAACAAAGAACAGACATCAATTAATGTAAGTAGAAGAACAGGCAATAACATCCATCTTATGGATAACCTCAATTTCAGATTAATTAGGACCTGTGTTAGCAACTGTCTATTTGGCATACATGCTCCTGTTTGGTGGGTTAAGCTTCATTATTTTAAGATGTACATAGTTATGTGTGTTTGTATTAAGCAAAAAGGTTATAGGGGTGTTCTGGGGGGTATCTAAGCTTTGTAAAATGTAACATAGGTCCCAGCGTTGATGATATGAAAAATCTGTATAAAGGATTGACCTGCCAAACATAATGGATACATGTATCACAAAAGCTGGAAATAAAAAATTTAAAAAGCTACTATATATAATTGGTGGGAATAATGGCTTATTTCCATAATGGCAGCACTTTCCATATTATCTTGGAATGTGGATGGTCTGATAGGTATAGACAAAAAGGAAAGAATAATTAATTATATTAAGAAATGCAGAGTGCAAATAGTAATGCTACAGGAGACACATTTTGAAAGAAATGAACATGTGAATTTGACAAAGAAAGGATTTCAGGATGGATAGTCTCCAGAATATCAGGGGCAAAGGAAAAGATGAGTACTTACATTAATTGCTAGAGGAGCTCCAATAGTGATAGAAGAGGGTAAAAGCTAATCATGGCAGATTTGTAGTAGAAAGGTGCTACTGGGAAGGGATGAGGATAATGCTGACATATATTTGTAATCTACCAAAAACTGCTGTTATGCAGCTTAAAAAATTTAGAGAAATAATCATCTTTCAGCAGGGAATATTACTTATAGGTGGGGACTGTAATTTGATTTGCAGCACTGAGGATGTAACTGGGGTGCCTAGAAGGGAATATATAACAAAAGGGGGTAGATTTCTGAATAACATTATGAAAATATTTGGTATGAAAAACATGAATTCAGTAGTAGAAACTCAGAGAGAATTTACATATTATTCCTCAAGGTATAATAACTGGGCTAGGCTGGACAGAAATGATATCTCCCTGGAACATGTGCATTTAATTGAGAAATTTGATAATCATCCAATAACTGTTTCAGATCATGCACCAATGTTGTTCTTTTGGCTTTTCCCAGTTAGGGGTCACCACAGCACAACTCCGGTCCGCTATTACTATGAAAAACTGCAGACTAATCAAGTAAAGATGAGACACTGGCACATTCCTGACTACCTGTTAAAAACAGAGGAATTTAAGGAATTGGTAGTGGAAATTATCTGGGAGTTATTAGGGAAGATAGAAAGTACTCCAGAAGTTATAGCTAGTGAGTAGAAGAGAATGAAAGTGGAGTCAAAAAATGGTAGAAATCAAAGAAAAAGAGTTCTGGTTAAGAAGTAATGAGAATTATTTAGAGGGGCTGACAAAGGTTAAATTATTACAAAATAAAAGGAATTTCATAGAACAAGAAGAGATGCAATGGCAGAGTGCTAAGAGAACATCAGAGTACCTGGATAATATGCATGAGTTTAGAAAGATTGCTGTTAAGCAACTGTTTTTGATAACTGCAGAACACAAAAAGCTTTTGGCACAATGACAGGCAACAGAAAGGAGAAGGAGTTGTTGCCAAATTCAGGGAGCCTATAACAAGAAAAATAACCAGATATCCTGTAGAGGTATTAGAGATATTTTGGAACATTTATGAAAAAGCACAAATGGAAATCTTTATAAATGATCTGTATCTGTCAATGTTAGAGGTAGATGAGACTCTACAGCTAACAGTTAAGCTAGGAGGAAGTAAGATAAAAATGGTGACATATAATCAATCTGCAGGAAAGTTACCAGGCAAAGATGATATTCAGGTGGAAATTTGGAAGCTAGAAAGGAAGATAGTGAAAAATCTAGAATGTTTTGTTTAACAGTACTTTAAAAGGAGGGGAAGCACCAACATCCTGGAAACAAGATGTAGTGGCTGCAATACCTAAAGACAGTAAAGACCCATCTAATCCAGCTTCATATAGACCCACTTCAATTTTAAACTATGATTATAAAATGTTTGTCTATAATGGCTAAAAAAATGGCAAAGAGGATGCCAAAATTGATAAATATGGATCAGTGTGGTTTTGTGGAGGGGAGGTAAGCATTTAAACACATCAATAGAACAACTGTGATCCAGAGGGAAGTAGAATGCAAAAAAAAAAAAAAAAAAAATACTGCTTATTGGTGGGTCTTGGTGTAGAGAAAGTATTCAACAGAGTAAGGTGGAATTTTATGAGTATGGTAATGGAAACATTTTTATTTCCCGATACAATAATGAGGTTAATATGAGTGACAGAGGTAAAAGCCAAAGTGGAAGGGTTCCTCTCTTATAAGTTGTGTTATGTCTGGCAAATAAAATAAGGAACTCAGAAATCCAAGGCTATAACTGGTATGGTGTTCAAGAAAAGTTGGCTTTATTTGCTGATGAAATTATTTTGTACATGATGCAACCAGAAAAAAACATGTCAGTTTAGTGGAACATTCTGAAACAATTCTATTTTTTTTTTTTTTTTTGGAATATAAAATAAATTAATGAAAATAAAACAAAGGCTATATATAAGCCATGTACCCACATAAGAACTGGTTCATCAATATCCGTATTTATGGGGACACAATGAAATGAAATATTTAGGAGTGTGGATTAAAAATGATTCTGTTATGGCAGCTAAGGACATGTGAGAAGAAACTAAACAAAAGATAATACAAAAACTGAAAAAGTGGAAATTCTTGCTTATGGATAGCAAGGTACAAGCAGTAAAAATGTTTTAGTCCCTTTAGTTTATACACAGTTCAGGGATATTTTAACAACCAGAGGAGAAGTTGTGGATAGTGATTAATAAAGAGTTGAAGGATTTTATTTGGTCCTTTATTTGATTCTCCCAATATATCAAGGAGGTTTAGGATTACTTGATTTGAAGGGATATTTTAGCTACACAGCTAAAATTCTTATACAGAACATAAGCAGAAAGCTACAAATCAAAGTGGAATGGAATGATGATGAATCAAGGGGGTAATACAAGAAACAAGGAAAGAATGGGATTTTGGACACAGATCCTTAAGGAGAACAACAATAACCTTACAGAATATTATATTCATAAATTTGCAGAAAGTGTACTAAAAAGTAAGGCAGCACAGGAGTGGAGAAAGGAGATTCTGCTGATAGAGATCACTGCAGTTAGGTGTACAGAGAATAGGCAAGAAGGGCTAGAATTTATTGAAGAAAACTGGCAAAAGATCCAAGGTATTGGGAACAAATAATTAGAGACGTAAAGGTAATAGAATGAAGGGAGGCCAAGAAGACATTTGGATTTCAGTCTAGTGATTGCCTTCCCTATCTAGGATTGCTATCAGAATATAAGCAAAAAGAAAGGGGTAGTGGAACCCTAAATGGAAGATGTGCACTGTTTGAGTTTTTAATTAAGTGTATAACAGAATCTGCTATTGAAAAATGGATGATTAGTAGGGCATATAAAATATTGCACAATAACTATAGGAATCAATTAGAAGAAGTCAGAAAAGATTAGGAAGAGAGACTGGATAAGCAATTCACAGTGAAATAATGGGAGGACATATGCATAACTCTCAAGTATGCAACAAAACCCAGAAGATTTAGGATTCTTGCCTGGAAGTGTTTGCAGAGATACTTTTTACATCCCAAGCAGACCCCAAAGAATTTTCCTAATATAGATGGCAAATGTAGGAGGTGTGAAGGATGAGAAAGAGGGAACTAGGAAAATTTGTTTTGGGAATGTAGTAAGTTGGCAGACTTTAAAAATTCCCTACAGAGCACTCTGTCAGGAATACCAGATGAGCAAACGAGTATAACTAAGGAAATTATTTTTTTGAACTGGGATATACGACCCGAATTGCTGAAACATAGTAAGAGCTTGTTTTTTAATTCTGCTGGTTGTCAAAAAAGCAATTGCTATAAAATGGAAATCAGAATTTAAATCAACTATACTTGAAGTAGTGAATATTGAAACAGAGATGAAAGTACAGTAAGTGGATTCTTTAGAAAATGATAGGAGTAAATTACTTAGAAAGTAATAGAAATTGTGGAAACAGTTCATGCAGAATAAAAATTTGGAGGAAGAATGATGTTTAAGAGAAGGCAGGAAATGAATAATTTAGTTAATGTTATTTAGATTATATGATATATAACAATATAAGTTTGTAAATGTAAACTTGGTAAAATGTTTTGATTACTTTTATATAAATGTAAGTTTGTCTGTGTCACGTGATAATTCTGTAAAGGTCCTTAAAAAATAATAAGCTCTGTGAATAGAATGACTACTCTGAACAACCTGTGTGACCTACTCAAAGAAGTTAATGATATTGAGTAGGCAAGATCTGCCTTTGTCAAAGACAAACTGGTATGGATCTAGCCTGTTAGGGTTTGTGACATTATAGTTTGAGGTTAGATATAATACATTCCATGGCTCTGCAAATCAGACTAGTCCAGCTAATGGGTCTGTTGTTTCCCAGATCAGTGGTAAGATCACCATTAGATAGGGACACCATCACGGCAGTTCCTTATACTTTGAGGACAAATCTTTTAGCTAAACTCAGGGTAAACATTTAAGGAAGGCCTCCACGAGGCATACGTATTGCTGTTAATTAAAATTCCAGGTAAATTATTAGGCTTGGGAATTATTTTTGATTTTAGAGACCACCTTAAGGGTATGTTCCTTTGTGATATTAGGAGGTTTAAGAGATTTAAGGGTATGTTCCTTTGTAATATTAGGAGGTTTAAGAGATTCAGGAATTTATGGGGTCGAGTAGCCTCCGAAAGACATGCATGAATGGGCGTGCCTTTGCTGAAGGTTGGGCGTCGGGCTGGCAACTCGGCACCATAAAAATCTACTGCCAATCATTAGCAGACCGGAGTTCCACTGTGGTGACCCCTAACTGAGAAAAGCCAAAAAGACAAACAAGTCAGTTGTTTCAGGGATAAAGTGTGCACTAAATATGTTTGCTAGTATATTTGCTATGTCATGATTTGAATAGCCCTGATAGTAGCTTTTGGTTCCTTACTGATATTTTTGCTGCAGTCTTTAATATGAAGAATTTTAGATCTAGTGTAGGATTTAAGAAGTTTTTTTTTTCTCTTATTATAAAGTCTATTTAAACTAGTGGTCATTAATTAGGACCAGGACAATAATGTTATGGACTTGTTCTTTTTAACTATATGTTCCAAAGATATTTTTATTTCCTAAGTCTTAAGAACCTCTGAACATACCCATTTTTGGATGTGTAAGTGCTCCACTTTAATTGAGAGATAGTTGAAATCTCCCATTATAAAGGTATTTTTATAATAGGTAGCTCCCGAAGAACACTTAGGAATCTTACATGCTCATCAGGGGACATGGAGTATATCCAGTAGCAGGCTGTACGTTGATGGTTAGTCTTGTTCAGGGTAAGTTGGAGTACAGTGAGTTCAGTTTGTTTGTCTGTAAATTGCTCTTGAGGTGATGTGGTTTTATATATCAAAATGCCACTGTATTTTTCTTAGGCCTGAAGGCATGTTAAAACTCAGATTTAGAGGGAGTGCTATCTTTACACAGAAAGTAAGTCTCAGTAATTATACAAATGTGCAAGTGTTCATGTTATAGAAGATCCTCAAGACAGAGTAGCTAAGTAGGCATAAAGAGAACAGTCACCGTATTGGGGGCATGATTAGCAGTACTGACATTCAGTTTCTGATTGGTGATACTGCATTTGTGATCAGGAATGTAGTACTTCAAAGCTCGCTATGTGGTTCATGTAATGCTGGTGTTCAGGAATGAATACAGGTACTACAGGCTGTTGTGTCAGAATGCTGTGCCCATCCCTGAGGAAGCAACTACTACTAAAAGAAACAAGGTTGGCCAATTTTCCTCTTAAAAAAAAAAAAAACAAGCATGTATTTACTACTACTCAAATTTCTTTAGGAGTAGTTAACTGGGTCTGGCTTAGGGTTTGATGCAGGCAATTGAACCTTCTTGCAAAATAGTTTCTAGTAAAAAAATAGACTCATCTTTTCCTGAAAAGATTCAATATTCTGAATCTGGACAGGAAGAAGCAGGGATGGATACAGTTCTTTTTCCCTCAGATTTCTCATTCAGACTTGAGAGGAGAACTCAGTTTCTTATTCTCCATGTGGGGGGGTTCTCTTTCTGTGAGACTGCTGCTAGAATGCAAAAGTGTTTTCAGTGGAAGAACACTGTGTTTTCTCAGTCCCTCAGAAAATACAATGAGCTATTACAAATGGATTTTCCCGAACCTACACCTATTCCTCCTCTTCTGTCAGCTTTAGAAGATGTGTGTCTTACTGCCTGCAATTTTCCTGATAGTCAGCCAGCTGCCACTAAAAGACAGAGCGAGTGTATAAAGTTCATTAGTCTTTTAAATATTTATACACTGTTCCCAAACCTGACTCAGCAGCTATAGCTTTAGTTGATTCCACTGGTGCTAGGAACTTAGTTAATTCCATTCCTACTCTTTCTGATAAGGATGGGAAAATTATTGATAAGTATAGGAAAAAAGTGTAGACTTCTGCAACTTTAATTTTTCAGAATTTATAATTTTCATGCTCGTATATTAATGTTTGTTCTGACAAGTTGTAAAAGTATGGGGAATGTTTTATTGCAGTTTTGTCTTGTGAGGGAAAGATCCACTTTAAATAACTTAGTTTGTTCAATCGCACAGGCCACTACTCATTGTTTTCAGTGTGTGGCCTTCTTCCAGCTATGGCCACTGGTACTGCTTTGAGAAGGTTTGCAGGGCTCCATTCTCAGAACCTCCCAGATTCTTCAGCGCTCCTTTTTCAAGTTATCCAAGGGTTTTTTAATCTCCTCATCTGGCAAAAATCAGAATAAACAGTCTCAACAAAATTCAGGTAAACAGATTTTAAGAGGAACTGACAAGGGGGTTCCAAAAAAGTCTTTCAGACCTCCCAAAACCAAAGACATTCCAGCATGTCCGAATTCAAGAGACTTTATGATCCCATTCCAGCCTGGCCCATTTTTTTTTTCTTCTAGAAAGTTTGAATATCCATTTTTCTTTTTGGTAAAAGATTGTGTCAGATAAATGGGTTCTGAAAATCTTTCATCAGGGTTGCAGATGACCGTGGGAGAAAATTCCTCCTCTTCATGTGGTCATTCCTCATCCTGCAGATCAGACTTTTTTGTTTCCAACTGCTCTTCATTACATGCTTTTCCAAGGAGTGATAGAACCAGTCCCTTTTTCCCAGGTAGGGAAGGGCTTTTATTCAAGGATATTCCTAATGCCAAAGAAAGAAAATGCTTGGAGACTAGTTCTGCATCTTTCTTTCCATAACCTATCTGTGATAGTCTGCAAATTCAAAATGTTGTCACTTTACAACCTGTTACCTATTCTTCCTCTCTCAAGTTTCCTGGTGACACTAGACTTAAAAGATTCTTGCCATCACATCCTTATTCATTCAGACTTCAGATGTTTCTTAAGGTTTTGTGTGCCTGGATCACATTATCAGTTTTCTGCCTTACCCTTTGGACTATCCACTGCACCAAGTGTGTTCACAAAGTGACTAGCTCCAGCTATAGCTCATTGTAGGTTACAGGTTATCCACACTTCTCCATGTTTAGATGACTTGCTTGTCTTTTCAGAGTCTTTTTCAAAGTGCCAGGAATCTCTGTCTTAGGTGAGAGAGATCTTACACAAGCTGGGATTCCAAGAGAACATTCAAAAGTCTTTCCTGACATCCTCACGCAGGATTGTGTTCATGGGATGTTAACTAGACTCATAGGTGTTTACTAGGCTAATTATCATAAGAGCCTTTTTAAGCCTAGCCATGCATCCCAAATCTCTGACATGTCCTGATACCCTTGATGAGTGTAAGCTGGGGTTTGAGAGATGAAACATTTACATGCAAGGGCCTGGGAGACTCTTCAGTTCAAACACCTTTTCTTCCACAGGAAAAAAAGATCTATATTTACATCTATTTCTAAAGCTTTCCACTCAGACTCTGCTTACTGAGAGGGAATACCTCAGGATTTTAGGTCTCATGGCATCTGTTCTTCTCATGAAACCCCTGGCACGACTTTACAAGAGAAAGATACAGTGATATCTGAAATCTCTTTGGTCCCAGCATCAACACCCTTTATCTTTTCAAAATCACAGTGCTTGATTTTTCAGAAGAGAAATCTTTTAGTGGAGACAACAGATGGCCTTAAATCCAGGTCTTCCCTTCTCCCTCTCTGCTCCAAAGTAGTCAGTCACTGCAGATGCTTCGTATTTTGCTTAGAGAGCAGATTCAGGAGGCATAAAAGTGCAGGTGGTGTGGGACACCCAGGACAGACACAAGCACATAGATATCAAGGAGATGCTTGCCCTGATCAAAGCACTTAATTCTCTGAACCATCTTTGGTCCCCGTGACCTTGGTTGCAAACAATGCCACAGTCATGTGGTACATCAATAAGCAAGGGGAACCAAGTTGTACCCCCTCTGCAGGCTAGCCATGTTAGCTTGTGATATAGGTTCACAGCACAGTCTCACTTTCCAGTCATCCTATATTCCATTAGAACAAAATTGTGTGGTAAACAAGCTAAGCAGGACTAGGGCAGACCCTCTCAAACAGGAAGTAGATTGTGGGTCTTCCAAGACTTGGTCCATCTGTGGGAGTTCTTCAAGCAGAACTCTTTGCCTCCTCTCAGAACAATCAACTGGAAAGATTCTGTTCCAGAACTCAGAGTAAGAAGGTCTGGAAGATGTATGTCTTTTCTTTTCCTTGGACAGCAATGTTCCTGTATGCTTTTCTACGCTTTCCACTAAGATATAGGATGCTTCTAAAGATTCAGAAGGAATCCTTCAAGATCATTATGGTGACTCCATTCTGGCCCAGGCAACCATGGTTCTTCCTTCTTTTGGCAATGCCCAGGGGCAACTACCACAAGCTCCCTCACAAACTGGATCTACTCACACAAGAACAGGGGTTTTTGATACACCCCTTCATCAATCATCTTTAGCTGACTACCTGGATGATAGGGTTGTATTTCCTTTTAGGCACCTGTTTACTGAGCATGTACAGAGGGTACTAATGGATGCGAGAAAACCTGCTACTAGAAAATCATATATTAGCAAATGGAAAGGGTTTTGTAGTTGGTGCCAACAACATAACCCATACCCATTCATGGCTAGTTATTGTCTGGTTTTACAATATTTCTGTGAGCAACTATCCTTTGACCTTTCTTATTCCTCTTTCAAGGTTCATTTATCTGCCATTTCAGCATGTCTGCCCATGGATCCCCCTCTTTCAATGTAGTCTCATGTCAAAATGTCCTTGAAAGGAGTTTTGCATAAGAGGCCTGCAAGAAAGCTGGTGTCCCTTCCTTGGGATCTTAATTTTGTGTTAGAGAAGCTAAAGGTTGCTCCATTTGAACCAGCTCGTCTGGCGGACTTGAGGTTTTTAACATGGAAAATGGCTTTACCGATTTCTCAGATATCTGCAAGAAGGATTTCTGAGTTGTAAGATCTTATTGTAAGTCAACTCTATCTCATTTTCCACCATGGCAGGGTTTATTTGAGAACAAATCCTTCTTTTATTCCTAAAGTAGTATCTGAGTTTACTTTAAGCCAAACTATCCATCTCTCCATTTTCTTTCTTGAACCTAAAAATGAGGGAGAAAGGATACTCCATGTCTTGGATGTCTACAGATCACTGCAGACAGCTCATGTATTATCAGGACAGAACTAAGTCTTTCGGATCTTCAGATAAATCATTTATTTCTTGTGAAGGTAAGAAGAACAATTGGCTAAGTTTCTGGTGTTTAAGGGGATCCAGTATCTGTCTGCTTGGGATGACATGATTGACAGACCTCGATGCTTTGCCAGAGATGGCCTGCATTGGTCACCCCTGGGCTTCCAGATACTGGCCAAGGCTCTTGCCACCCCTATAGTGCCTTTTTAGGCGGTATTCCATACACCAAATTACCACTGTAACAGCTACAAACAAATGCAATCTGAGGGTCTTGCTGCTCAACACTAGAAGTCTAAATCTCAAAATGCACTCGCTTGAAGCACTCCTTAAAATAGAGAGCATCAACATTTGTGCTGTAACAGAGACCTGGTTCAAGGCAGCAGAAAGCACCCCTGCACTATCAGGCTATAACTCATTCCACACCTTTCAGCCCCAGAACTTAGACCGAAGCTCCAAAGGTGGTGGTGTTTCCATATTCCTAAAGGATGCGCACACCTCCAGACTGGTAGCCCAACATAAAGCATCAGAGATACTTCAGGTGCAGCTAACATTGGGTAAGACAGTGATTCAGGTCATAGCCTGGTATAGGCCCCCAACCATGCCCCAGGATGCTCACTCCATGTTCCTAAGCACCCTGGAGAATATTAAGGTCCAACCTAACACATTCATACTGCGCGACTTCAACTACCCCTCCATTAACTGGGAAAACTGCTCATGTACCAATACACTTGACCAACGTTTCCTGGAATTCATTAATTCCAGTGCCCTGGACCAGCTCATTCTTACTCCCACTAGAGGTATCCGTATCATTGACCTGGTCATTACTAACATGGGAGACCGTTGCTGTACACCAATAGTCAGCTCCTTCCTGGTTAGATCCGACCACAAACTAATCACCTTGGAAACCCACATCCCTCCCACCCCACCCCCCTGCAAAGGTAACCACCATGAAAAACTTCTCCAAAGCTAACTTTGGGTTCCTAAGAACAGAGGTGGCTAACTTCACAGCGCTCATGCAAATGGAAAATAGTTGCATGACCGCTGAATCATACACCAACGCACTGTACAAACATGTACACAAATGCATGGATCTCGCCATACCCGATAGAACCAAGATGCTCTCTTCCAAAATAAAGGAAGCCGATCTGGTGGTCCCCTGCCATAAACAAACTCTGCAACAGAAGGAGGAAACTGATGCAGAATAAAGTGAAGTCCTAAGACTAGGAAAAACTCCCTTATCAGCCTCAACAAAAAGTTGAGATCCCCCATCAAATCCTTGAAAGCTAGCTATGAAAACAGAATTGCAGCAGATAGTAAAGACAACCACAAGGTGTTATATAGTTATGTAAAGAACTTCCATGGCAATACCCAGATTTGCTCTGAGCTACTGCACAATGGTACCTCCTATACAGAGCCAACAGATATTATCAATATACTGGCTGACAGATTCAGTGCCAACTTTACCCCTCCCCCCCAAAGGACCAATCACAATACCAGTAGATTACCAGGCACCCAGTATTACTGCTACACAGTTTAAAACAGCACTGTCCAAGGCCAAGAATACAGCTTCTATGGGACCTGACAATATCCCTGGCTGTGTTCTACATGAACTACAGAATGAACTGGCACCTCACCTGTGTGCCCTGTTCAATCACAACCTCACCTCAGGCTTTGACCCTACCAAATGGCGCACTGCTATAGTCATCCCTCTCCACAAAGGAGGAGAGACTACAGACAATGGGAACTATCACCCCATTAGCCTGACAAGTCTGATATGCAAAGCTATGTAACCGAGCATCATGGACCTAATAAACAAGGATATAGGGAATCTCTAAACTCTGGATCCCCACACAGTTTAATTTTGTGAAGGGTAGATCATGCCTGCTCAATCTGGTTGACTTCTATGAGTCAGTCACCAGAGCTGTGGATGAAGGCAAGGTGGTTCATACAGCCTACCTTGATCTGGCGAAGACCTTTGATACCATTCCCCACTCAGTAATCATAGAAAAACTCACTAAGCTAGGCATCAACCCCTGTATCACTAGGTGGGTTGCAAACTGGCTCACAGATAAAACCCGCAGTGTGAAAGTAGCTGACTCCAAGTCAGACTGCCGACCAGTCACGAGTGGATTCCCACAGGGATTGGTCCTGGGTCCTCTTCTGTTTGGTATCTACTTCTCAGAAGTCCAGTCCAACACAAAGGGACTCTGGCTGACAAAGTTCACAGATGATTGCAAGTTGGGAGCCATTATTAACTCCCCAAGTGATGCTGACATCCTACAGAAAGGCTTCATGGAGACCAACAACTGGTGTCACAACTATGGCCTTAAGCTCAATGCCAAAAAATGTATCGTCATCCCCTTTGGGAAAAACCCAGTTCCCATGAACTACCACATCGATGGTAGTCCACTGAACACAGACGGCGTTATAAGAGATCTGGGAACACAGGTTGAGAGCAACCTCTCTTTTGACCACCACACTGCCACTGTGGTCAGAAAGTCCTTCTATGTGGCACATCTCATTACTAAGGGTTCTGCATCCAGGAAGAAAGAGGTCATTGTCTCCCTCTACTCTTCCCTCATTAGGCCAGTCATCGAGTACATTGCCCCATTTGGTATGTACCTCACTAGACATCTGCAACAACTGGAGAGGCCGCAGAAGTACCTCACAAAGAGGATCCTAGGCCTTAAACACTTGTCCTATATGGACAGACTCAAAAAACTCCCAACTATTTTCTGTCATATCGTCTACTTAGAGGCGATCTCTGCTTGACTTACAAAGTCATGTTTGACTCAGCTCTGTTAGAAATGCTACATCTAAAGAAATTCCAATCAATCCACACCACACGCTCCAGGGACCTCAACCTCATTACCACAATCAACAGAATGTGCTGGGGGGGGGGGGCAGGTTCATAACCCAGAGACTGCCCATGCTATGGAATAGACTTCCCAGACATGTCAAACAGAGCAGAGCACCTCACTGGCCCTCTTCAAGAGAAATCTTGATGAGTGGATGGGAAATAGAAAATTCACCCTGGAGAATCACTCCAGTGGCTGTACTCGACAGAAGCACTGAAAACTAAAGTCGGGTGACACAGTGCCAGGGTAATCCTATGGGCTAGGCTTGTAAAGGCTCCAGGGCCATTAGCTTAGTAGACACCTATGAACCTATAAGGGATAACATGTGTCAAAGCAGACTATTTACAAATGGTTACCTAAGATTATTACCTTTAGTTATACTTACCTAAGGTTATTACCTTTAGTTATACTTACCTAAGGTTATTACCTTTAGTTATACTCACCATAACAAAACTAAGGCCTACTCCACCAGGGCCTTAGACTCGTCTAGGGCTTTTCGGAAAGGATTGGATTCTAGAAGTATTCTAGGAGCTGCTACATGGTCTTTTGTACATACTTTTACAAAGCACTAGAAGTTTGATTCCGTTTTTAGGTCCAGATCAGGCTTTGCTAGGATCATTCTCCAGGGGCTCCTGCACTCTTCTTCCTCCACCGCCCAAATGTAATTAGCTAAGGGACTCTACCCATATAGCTAAAGATACTGCAACAGTTATCAATATGATGAAAATAGTACAGTTGTGTAAGTTCAACTTACCATAACAGTAAATGTTCATATGATCACTGCTGCAGTAGCTACTACCTCTGTCCATCCCCCTTATTTTTGGTGTTTTTTTTTTTTTTTTATGCTAGGGTGTGAACATTTATTTTTTGTTGTTCCTAGTATTGGCCTTTCAGGGATCAGCCTCTCTCTGTCACTGCTGGCAGAAAGATTTGAAGGGCTTTGTGCTCAAACTTGTCTTTTAGTCAGCTCAGCTCGAGCTGCTTGATAGTTTGGGCATGCGGAAGGTGCCTTGAAGCTTTGGAAGCTGGCTGGCTGTTGCATCCTTGGCAGGATGTAACCCATGTAGCTAAAGCTACTGCAACTTACACAACTGTACTTTTTGAGATGAGGTATCACTTGCAAAGGGTGTTCATCTGATTGGAGAGCTCTTTGTATTTTCATTATCTTTTACTCCTAAGTAATAGCAGGTCAGTTGTTCACTGGACATTATGCAACGTCAGACACTGAAGATTGAGCTTGTTAAAGAATGAAGAAAGGAGGATGGAGCCAAGCCTTGAGTCTTGAGAAATTCTTGCTGAATAGTTGCTCAACATGAGGAGAAATTGGTTATTACACATACATTGTTATGTTGTTATATAGTTATATAGCCAGTTAAGGGGTGCATCTGTAAAATCTGAGGGGAATGACCTGAATTTTGTAGTTGGTGATTAACCATCCCAAGCACAAGTTTATGACCAACAAGTAAAACTCCAGTGAGCAAACTTTTGTTTTCATTAAAATAGGTTTTGTCAGTGGCCTGGAGCACATAAGTGATAGCACTAATTCCCTACAAGCAGTGGACGAGGGCAAAACAGTTCACACTGCCTACATTAAACTGGCCAAGGAATTTGACATAATACCCACTTGGGCATTTATGACAAACTCAAAGATGTGAGGTATGAACCCTTATGACACCTGGTGGATAGCTAGCTGCCTCACAAACAGGATCCAGGAAGTTACAATTGGGGAGTCCACCTCTACAAAGAGGGCAGTCTCTGGAGTTCCTCAGGGATCAGTCTTAGGAACACTCCTTTTTATCATCTACTTTTCTGCAGTCAAGACCAACATCAAGGGCCTCTGGCTGATCAAATTTGCAGATGATTGCAAATTACTAACAGTCATAAAATTCTCCACCAGCACTAATATTCTACAAGAAAGGATAGCACAGATAAATAACTGGTGTTAGAGCCATGGACTAAAACTAAATGCTAAGAAATGTGCAGTAGTATCCTTCAAGAAGTCAGTCACCCCTGGTAACTACCATACTGACAACACAGACCTTAGAGTCAACACAGTAGTCATGGACTTGGGGACTTTGACCATCACATGTCTACAATAGTGAGCAAATTATTCTGTGTTGTGCAAAGGTATGGTGACAAGGTCCACGGATGTCTTTGTTTCACTGTATTCGACACTCATCAGACCTATCATTAAGTACAGTGTCCCTTTTCTTATGTACCCAACCAGGCACATCCAACAATTGGAATGTCCACAGAAGTTCCACACTAAAAGAATGCAGGGTGTAAATAACATGTCCTGTGCAGACTGCCAAAAAACACTATCCCTGTATTATATTTACTGTAGGCTGTTGAGGGGAGATGTGCCTGGTATACAAAGGCACCATTGGATGCCACTCTGATGGACCTTCTGCATATCTACAAAATAGGTATCACCAGAGTTATCCATTCTAAAGACTTACACCTTGACTGTTATATAAATAAGATCTGCTGGAGAGACTGTTATGTATCCCAGATATTACCCCCTCTCTGGAAAAGGTTCCCCATCCATGTGAAGTAGAGTTCCTCTCTAACCCAATTCAAGTGTAACTACTTAGGCGACTGGATGGCAAACCAGAAATTCATCCCTGGTTTGGAACCTATGTCTTTAATGGATACATGCAGCATGTAAATGGTTCATCTGCCAAGCCCCTGCTTACACTTACCAGATGTATAAGAACTTGTCAGAGATTTGAGATACATAGCTAGGTGTATAAAGGCCCCAGTGTTCATTAGAGTAGTATACACTTATGAACCTATGAACATGAATTATATTCATATTGAGCATTGTACCTACACTTCTCATACTTGCTGCATTTATCATTGCTTGCTTTCTTCCTCACTTTGTAATCTTCCTTTAGATCTAATATTTAAATACAACTTATACTTAAAATGCAGTCAGATATGCATTTAATACAAGAAACTATACAGATGTAGTCATTTCTACTGTGAAAACTCCACAGAATTGTGAAATTGAAACTGCTTGTAGTATCACACACACATACACACTAGCAGGGCTTAAACAGTTCTGTCCTGCCAGTTAATGTGTTTCTTATTTAGAGTGGACTTTTCCAAAACCTGCACAACTCTGTTGTGGGAAAATGCTGTTTGAATTTAGATTTTGAACCTGTAGGAAGCAGAGAAGGGCTTCTTGACAAAATGTCAGATAAATGGGTGGGTATTGCACAGAAGGATTGCATTTACATCATGTCACTGAGCCAAGTGGTATTCTCTCCAAAACATTCCTCCAAAATTCTTTAAGTAGAGTGAGTCTTCTCTGCAGAAACTCTCCAAGCAATAGTGCCTTGTGCAGATTGTGCTTTTCATAATCAGTGGGTTCATTTTCATTTATTTTGACTGTTTGTGTTCTGAACATTTTAATCAGACATAATTAGATTATAGTTGTCTTCAGTCAGTGTTAAATGTAGCTAGCTGTTGCCTTTTTCTGTTGGCTATTTATGTTCAAAACATTTTATATTTCCCTATGTAGTAACATATCTGTACATTTAATTTTTCAAAGTGTATCACTCATTTTCCTTAAATAAAGAATTTATTTAATTTCTAAAGCTTGTGGCTCCTTGTTCATGGATTTATGTAAAGGTATTTACTTAAAACTATCAGCTTATAACTTTTGGCATTCATCATTTCAAAAGAGAGAACTTAGCCATAGCTGCCAGAAGATATTAAGTACAGTTTGGTTATTTGTAGAGTGTACAGCAATTTGTAACTTTAGTGGTCTGGCTGGTGACAGTGAGTTACTGTAAAAACAGTAGGGGTTCTAGCATGGAAAGGTATAATTAGACTCTTCTGTAAATTATTGTGTAGCTATTTAATATTTATAGCCAAGCTATGGTTACTATTAGTAAGATAGCACTGGCCGACACTGGGTGGAACAATGAAGTAAGGAAAACCTTGGGAAGCCAGTGGTTATTACTCTGATCTGCAGCTGTAGAGTGAAGAGACTGTTTGGATGATCTGTTAATGGTCAGGGTTTGAGGAAGTAGTGTTCATTTGCTATATGATCTCAAGTCAAATTTCTTCATGTAAAGATGATAATATTGTATTATTGTTTGGGAAAGTAGTGCATGAAAGAGTACACCTGTCCCTGACAGTGTATGTAATTTATATGAAGTAAAACACTGTATATTTTCTGACATATGCTGCCTGACATGTATTGCTGTTTCTGTTAGAGTTCATGTATGTACTCTGATAGACACATTTTGTACTACTTTGCTTTCTTTCTTTTCTAACATTGTGTAAGTAAGAATTTGTATCCTTATATGTCAATATTCTTATTGTTTCTTAGTCCTTTTCCTCTTAGGCATTCACTGTAAATGGACCTAGCCCATATGGACATCTGAATGAGTAACATGCATGTGATACAGAATGTGTCTATCATAGTATATACATGATCTCTATCAGAAATAGCACTACATGATGTAAAATTATTATTCTAAAAATGTTTTGTAATGATTTGGAACTTTTCTCCCCGGGCCTCCGCTGAAAATGGGCTTCCCCCCAATCGAACTTTCTTGGTAATCAGATGTCAATAAATAAATAAATAAAATGTTAATTAAGCAAACCTCCTTACACTAAGAATATATATTTGATGTTTGAATAAGAGTGTAACAATAGTAAATTTGACTTTGCTTACCCAAATTAGTCCCATGAGCATTCCCTCTACTTTTCTTAATACTGTTTTCCAATTTTTGCTACCATCTTAATTCTTTCACAGACAATATATTCTGAATTAGAATTCCTGTTACTTTGAACTCATCATAATCCCTTAATCATCTACCTAATGACTATTCCAGAATAACACTAAATTAGCTTTTGTTCGTATTTCCTACATTCTGAAGTGCATGCAGCAAGATTCAGAAAAATGTTCTAGCTTGTGCCTGACTCTAAATCTCTTTTGGCTGTTCTTTCCCTGCTTTCTGCTGTTTTAGGCTATAGATTTTGCCATACTGCCAATTTTAATTACAGCCATGTTGCATTTCATAACTAAACCATGTTCTTGTCTCTCAATGTTTCTGTTTTTTTTTCTGAAAATTTTGCTGAACTGACTTAATTTTCAAAGTGAAGACCACTTCAGTCAGAAGGAATTCAGAGCTATAAACACAGAGTGCATGCAAGTCTTATTAAGTGATACCCTGCAGAGAGAAATTTGCTATCAGATCTAATAAAGCTGTTAATGCAGTGTGACCTCAGTTCTAGTCGAACAGTTTGTAACAGCATCTGCCTTCTGTACAGATATTCCACTCTGTTTCACATCATAACATGAGTATTTTACAGCTTTTGCTGTAAGATATCCTTTCTTGTCCCATAGAACCTTTTCAAGTGTCACTTGAGGTGGGATGAGTCAGGCTTGCATCAAATAGGGCTATCATACCATAGATTGTATTTGCAACACCAGCATAATAAGTAGGTACTGTGACACAGATGGTCTACTCCAGTATTAGCACAGAAGCAGCAATCCAGGTGTTCTTTTTATGAATGTTAGTGCCTTGGTGATTCATCTGTGTTCTATACAATATCATACAGTATGTCAAGTGAAGTTGTTGGAAGCAGAGTCTGCTAGCTGTATCATGTTTGTTCCCAGATCATTACTTTGACTACTGGACTACATTGCTGTCTTTGGATGCCATCTGCTTTTGAGTAGCAAATACTTCTTACAGAACTTTGGAATGTATGTGTATACACTGCATGATTTTCTGTGTCTAAGAGACCAAACAATGAGATTCAAAACATGAGAAAATAAATTGGATAAAAATTGGTCCATCTTTGGTAACAGCTAAGATTGTATGCCGAAGGTATTAGGGCACATGAAAGTCTTCAGGCTGCTCAGTTCCTTCCCTGGTTTCCATCATTCTGCTTGGCTCCCAACTGTCCAGTTCTTCGCTGTTAATATTGTCAGTATAAAAGTTCAGTTATTGGAGGAAAGGTTCCTTTAGGCTGTTCAGTTTCTATTATTTTTATCAGAAAATGTTCACATTTTTCAGTTTATTTTCTCCAAAGTTTGACCTGTCTTAGGTAAACTTTGTAACCATATTCTACTTTTGTTTTTTTGTTGTTGTTTTACCACTTTTCCCCTCCACTTTTATCTTTCAGTGTGGAGACTTGTGGTTTGTACTTTTGGTTAGCATTATGCTGAAACCCCTCATCAAGGCCTGTCCTTGTAATAGGTATATTGCTGCAAGTGATGGCCTTTTCTGGTGTTTATATTGCCTACGATTGGGACATGACATGTCATACTGCCAGTTTTGCTGTGGATGACTGGTGACATGTAGGAGATGCCAAGACAAACTGTCAGCCCACCAGATTAAAAAGGCCTTATCAGCAAAGGGAATTTGTGTGGAATCCTTTTATTCCCTAACTAGGGCCTTTCACTGTGAACTACATCCAGTAGATACCAGTGAAATGACTCAAAGCTGTGATCAGGATGGTTTTCATATGATACCAATGCCATTGCATAAATTAGCAATCATCTTACTTTGGCCTTTAGCCCTGACTGTACCTTTGACTCCCAGCTTTGGCACAAAGTCCAAGAAATTGCCTGCACATCAACTTCTCGTGAATTTACATTGACAGTCTCACTAGAGGAGCCATGTCTGTACTGATGAGAGATGCAAAGCATATGAAGACAGCTTCCCCCATCTTCATCAATAAATTGGACTACAGGGGTTAGCAAAATCAGTGGGGAGTGAGGAATCAGTGGGGAGGTGAGGAATGAAGCACAAACCTTAGATTCTCCAGTATATGGTCATTGGGAGAGTATTATGGAGTCAAACATTTTTTATTGTTTCACCAGTAATTTCTGTGATTCATTTAACAGTACACAGCACCACATCATCACTAATATAGATACTAGTGCCTAGGTGGACTTCCTCAGCAAGCATATTGCAAGCAGTCTTGCCTTTTACCAGGCCAGTGGACACTATAGCAATGCACTAACAACCCATTTCTTTGGCACCATTCTGTACATCATCCCACTATTCAATGCCATCTGTGTGACGCCTGCTTCCAGCATCAGTTTATTTTTTGCCAACCGGTTGTTAGTTTTCCAACTACATCTTACAATGTCTGTAATGCTGGCATCCATGCCTTTGGCACCAGCAACCCATTATGCAATGTAGTAAGCATCAGAGCCAGAGACAGCAGAGTTGGCATCATTGTGCACCTTATGTCAGCACTAATAGAACAGCCTCTGCCAGCACAGACATTGCAACAAGCTTTGCAGGCCTTCTATATGCATAGTGGACATAGTGAGGAAATTCAGGCCATGTCGCACTCATTTTTTACAGTCCTTATGTAGACTCTTCTGCAGCAGAAAGCCATAAAAAATGCTGTACCTCCTTCAGGTTATCACATTTGCCCCCCAAAAGGCTCTACAAATCCCAATACAAGTTGAAAGACATTGACTCTCCTTAAGGTCACCAGCCTCCTTGAGAAGAGAGCCATCCAAGAGATCCCACCAGTCTAGTAAAGTCAGGGTTGCTACTTAAATCTCTCTGTTGGTATCAAAAAATGAAGATGGCCTCAATTTAATGCTGGATCCCAGTGGTATAATTGAATTTGTACTGATGGAAAAGTTTATCATGGAGTCAGTGCAAACAGTCATCCATTGCCTGCCATAAAGAGACTGGATATGCTTGATGAGTTCATAAGTTATCTGTGCTTCCAGGTAGGAGCCACTTGTTTCCAATTCAGAAACTTGCCTTTTGGTCTTAGTTCATCCCTCAGCATATTCAAGTGTATGACAGTTGTGGCAGTGCATCAAAGGCTGTGTAGGACTAAAATTATTTCCAAACTTGGGTTATTGGCTGCTTGGTGCTCTCCACTAGCCCCCCCCACCACCACCACACACACACACACACACACACACACACACTGTTGAACCATCAGTCTAGTCTTTGATCAGCCCACTGCATCATATTTTATGGTATACCTTGCATAGCCAATCTTGCAATTTTTCTTATCCGAAAAAAATATTAAGTTCTCCAGACCACTTTGTAATACTTGTAGAAAACAACAAAGCCACAAACCACAATGAAATCAATGTTAATTTATTAAAGACAGCACTTCGGCTCAAAGCCTTCAAAGAGTAAAAAACAATACATTCATCCAATAACAATTATCCAATAACCTTAATTAGATAATATACTTCCAATTACATTTTTTATTAAGCCCAAATGGTTGCAAAGTATTATACTTTAAAATAAAGAGTTTCTTTTAACATTTATACATTCCCCTAAAGACACCTCAACTTTTTCTAAAATATAGCCTTTCAAAGTATCAGCCTTAGCATTATGAACAAGTGCAAAAATGACATCCCAAAGAACTGTGTAATCTTCTGTTTTTAATGTCTCTGACTGAAAGCGAGTTTTAAAAGCTCGACCTGTCTCCCCAATATAAAATAAATTACAGTTACACTTTAAAGCATAAATTACTCCTCCTGTGTTGCATGTATAACATCCCCACTAGCATAAAACTTATCTTTATTAATTTTAGGAAAAAAAATCACTATCTGTTTGCAAGTAGAGCATCTAATAATACATGCCAGTGTACCTTTATTACTAGCAATACCTGTACCTATAGTAATATCTGGTGGTATAAAATGGCTATGTACAACCATATCGGCTAGATTTCTACCTCTCCTATAAGAGACATTAATGTGTTTTTGTAATAAAATACATCAAATCTTTGTCCCTCATTACCATGTGCTGTTGCACCTCATTGACTACCTGCTCAGATGAAATATTAAAAGTAGTCACAAAGTATAATACTTTATTGCCATTTTTCACACTCCTATTTTCATTGTGTTTTCTTACCCCCACTATTATCCTTAACTAATCCACTTATTATATTATTACTATTATTAATGGACATAAATTTATACCAGTTTTCCAACACTTTAACCTTTGACTGCTTCACCATATTCATATCACAACCTCTCCTAATAAACATATTTTCTACCTCTAATATTTCCTTTTCACAAACACTAACCAAACCACATAGCCTATTAATTCTCAAAAATTCATTATATGGTATCACTTTGTAATACTTGATGCAGCATCAAAGAGGCACAGTGGACATGTTTTTAAATTTCTATGTAACGTGTACTGGCCATCTACATGGCGCTCCACGCTCATCTGCATACAAGACCCTTATAGTGGGTCTCCTGTAGTATCAACATGAGCATCACACTTTGCAGTATATTGCTATGGAAGAATCTTGTAGCAGATACCTCGTGTGGTGCTCCAATGTCTTGATCTGATCTATGGCAAACCATTCCAAAACCCTTCCCTGGTTTATTTGTTTAACAACAAGTTGTGTCCACTTTAGGGTGCGGAGGCACTTCTAGGACAAGACCTCTCAAGGTTTTGATTCTGTACAGGGCCCCTCCTCCACCATTTTACTCATGTATGCTAACCCTGACCCATGTTATGTTACTATAAAGCCTTTCTTTAACAGTACCACTACACAAGACAAAGGGACACAGAACCTGCACAACACTAAATCTGTCTCCTTACTTAGCCCTTACTCTAACCCTAACCTGTGAACACTCACACATAAACACTAACTTGTATAACATGATCGTGCACATCTTCATAACTACCACCATTTCAGTAAGTCAGTCAATTTTTTTTGCACACCCCTAATTGTTTGCACTATATAAAACTTTAATTCAGCCATATTCAAATCACACAATTGAACACTCACACAAATTTGTTTACCAAATGAGTATTCTGCATTTTGAATTACAACTATATATTTATATACATATATGCAGTGTGTGTGTGTGTGTGTGTGTGTTTGGTCACACATTGCATTGGTTGACAGACCGAAGCACAGGGTTGTTTGTTCGATTGTATGTTTAGTCATGTCAGGGAAGTTGGATGTATGTTAAGGTTTGTGTGTGCACATGTGCACAAAGTTTTGTTGGTAAGGTTAGAGTAAGGGCTAGGGAAGGAGATAGATTTAGTGTATGTGAGATTGTTTATTTTTTAGGGTTCGGGTAAGGGCTAGTGCTAATGGTGTATGTATGTAGGTATGTGTTGCTGTGTGTGTGTGTGTGTGTGTGTCTCTGTGTCTCTGAATCTGTCTCATTTTGTGCTATTCTTTTAGAAAGGTTTTTTTTAAGTTCAGGTTAATAATGTGTGCTGACCCTGACCCTAACCATACAACTTAACTAAAAAGATAAAAAACTTTCCTTAATACTTCCACTAGTCAGAAAAATGTAGTGTTATGGAAGGGTTTTAGCATAAAGATTGTAAAAGGGATATGCTTTCTTTCTGCTGTCTTTGGTAGGTTTGTTGAAGTGCATTTTCAATATGGTGGAAATTGAAATATTGTTTCGGCAGTTTAACATTCAAATTAGTGATATTTTGGTCTACCACATATACCGCATACACAAACAATAATGTTATACGCACACACATATGTATGTGTGTGTGTGTGTTATATGTGTGTATGTGTGTGTATGTATATATATATATATATATATATATATATATATATATATGTGTGTGTGTGTGTGTGTGTAGATATATTTATATATTTTCACACACACACACACACACGTACACACACACACATGCACAGTGTGCCTCTCAACTGGTCCTCATTACAAGTTAAAGTGTCCATGGCTCATGTTGTTCGACATTGAAAGAGGCTGTTACACTTTTGTTGTTAAGATTTTTTTAACTAACATCAGAGATAAATAATACTGAATAATATTGATTCATCAAAATAATGTTTTATAAGTGAAAAGTAGCCTATATTAACTATGCTATCAGTTTCCCTTTTTTAAGTTGTTAGTAAGTCTTTGGTAAGTGTTCCACAATTTGCCCATTTTTCCACATTAGGAGAGGTGATATTCCACATTCTGTAGGCGGACGATTAGTACTCATCACACACACACAAATGCATGCACATATCTGATTTAGTACAGTCAGAAATGACCTAGAAATAAAGACAGCGTACCTACAGTACTCGTTGATTCAGATCACATGACACGACATATACCTTATTAAAAGCTGCACCCATTTAAAGAGATATCAGCAAATATACTACTAGAATGAAATTGATGTTTTGATTTATGTCACTGGTTAAACTGTGGTGAATCACTGATGATCAGGTGCAATGTACCAGTAATCATGTAGCAGGTAACATAATTATTAAATAAAAATAAGGAGTTGCCTAATAATAAAGCTGAAACCTTTGGAATCACAATGGAGAAACATAAGTATGACAATCATTAAGTACAATTAATGTAAAACACATATTGTAAATAGAAAAACTAAGTCCTTTTAACTTTCAAGAAATGTTAGACATGATAGATGTAGCAAGTAGCTTCACAAATGGTTTCTTAGCACAAATCAGCATAAATGCCTTACACCAATTTGCGCTATGCAGAAGTACTTTACTGGTGATGCAACATTGAAAGGAATAAATGTCTTACCACAACCATTACATAGTGCAGGTTGACATAAGAGACTTAACACCTGTTTATGCTATGTAACATGGCACTCTGGGCTGTAAATAAGCAATTAATTTTTAAATAAGATACAGAGTGTCATTTAGCAGCAGGTCAGCTGCATGCCATAAAAATGTTTATTTATTTTATTTTATTTATTTTACATTTGTTGACCGGGCTAGTCTAACTGGATACATGTCCATTTTCAGTAGAGGCCCGGGGAGAAAAGCTCCAGACAAAACATTTATACAAAATAAAGATTAATATTGGAAATTACATTAGCAATTTTAAACATTGAAAATCAGAGTATGGAGGGAAAAAATAAGTAAATTGATCAAACAAAAGAAAAAGAATAATAATAATAATGTTTTTTTTTCTTTTTTTTTTTTACATCATGTCCTCTTTGCTGTTGCTTATCACCACCACTGCGTGGTAATCCAAAAGAAAGCAAATCAGATGCATACTGGTGCACACCTAAGTCTTCCCAGCAGGAGTACTGAGTTACAACTGGTATAACTCAGTACTTCAGCTGTACAGTTTGCAAGGCTTACTGTGAGATAGCTAGTGCTGAGCTGTCCTGTCATCCTGAATGGACTAAGGTAATTAGTGGAAGTTAAATAATTCCGACTGAACTGGGCAGTACACTGCAGAGAGCAGCTGAATCAGTTATCCCAGACCTAAGCTGTGGAAAAGGGGATTTTTTTCTTGAATCTCACCTACTGTTTTAGAAAATATTTCTGTACAAACATACATCCACATATATATCAGGTACCTGCCTCCACTCCATGACCTTGTGTACTCAGAACATATTCCTAACCCTTCTTACTCTTCAGTGTATACATTTACTGACAGATTTCTGCCTGTCCTCAGACCTTATCTTCCCTCAGCCAGCCGCACTCACCATGTGAGGATACTTTCTGCCAGTCTGATGTATGTGTTATTTATTTATTTGAAACTTAAGTGGGTAATCCCAGTGAGCCTATCGCCAATTTTAAAGAAAGACTGAAGGGGTTAATGTCCCCACACATAAAACAACTACAGCTGCAAGTACATATGCACCAGTAGAATACTTTTCATCATTGTTAGTACATAACAGTAATTTTTACAGACTATAAGTTAAAAACATACATTATCACATATCACCTGAGGTGTTTAAAGGTGTTTAGAACAAGGCGATAGTTTCTGTGGGTAGGTATCGCATTTTTGGATAAGGTGTGAGTTTCTAAAAAAGCTCTGAAGGTATGGGTGGAATTTATTTATTTGATTTGTCTGGGCAAGGCATTCCACAAGGTTCATTTGCTACTTGAGAAGCAATGGTCCCTAGATTTGCAGGTAGTGTGGAGTTGCAAGGAAGAAAGGCACTGAAAGTGTATTGAGTCAAGGAGGAATACCAAGTGAGAAGATTAGATAGGTGAAGCATTTGGGCTGGAGAAGGACATGAGCACAGAAGAGCTTGGTACTGGTTAGGTTGTCATGGTCAGCTAGTCAAGCTTTCTCAAAGTGGCACAGTGATGGACATTGTGAGCTACTCTCAGGCATATTTGTATTGTATACACAGCTGAATTTGTCTGTGTCAGCCTGATGGGGATTAAGAAAGATGCAACTGGAGATGAGGAGAACTGCATTGGAAGCTTTATTTTAAAACTGGGATTTAGAGAATCTTTTAGAAGGTACAGTAGTCTCATCTTTGAAAGAGTTTTTTTTTCTTTTCTATAGCACTGGTGATCTTCTCAGAGAATGCTATTGCCTTATACAGTTTAACATCAATGTACTTGAAAGACGTCACCTACTCGGAATTACCAGAATAGAATTTTATAGCCACTGGTGGCTCATTGAAGCTCCAAAACATCTTGGTACCATACAGATTAGCACTGAGGGGCAGTGAAAGGAAGGAAGATCGCAGGTCAGCTGCCACTAGTGAGGAAAAGGGATCACAGCATAGCAAAGCAGCATTGTTCCTCTATTGAAACAAACAGTGGGAAGTTCATTAAAGGATGTTGTGCCATGTCATTTGCAGAGAAGTTAAGCAGGAGGGAACTAAGTACAGAACCTTGAGCTGTACCAGCTGTCACCACCCTTGCAAAGAAAAGTTTGTCAGTGAGTTTTACGTTAAAGTATCCTTGTGTTAGGTATTTATTTAACTAACTGATTGTATGAGTTATTGGTCCAGACTGGACATGTCAGTCAAGCATCAAGGTATGATAGTTAGTATCAAGTGTCTTGCTGAAGTGCAAGAAGAGGATACCTGTACATTGAACTCTGTTCGTGGAGCTCAAAACGTGGTGTGATAGCTAGAACAGTGTCTACAATAGGTTCATGTCTAAATGCATTTTTGGGAATGTGTGTGTCATTAATATATAGGTAGAATGTTAAATTCCAAATGCACTATATTTTCAAGCAGTTTCAAAAGTAAACTCAATACAGTGTTGATTTATTTCATGGACATGACACTGGAGAAGGTGCCTATGATGGATTGGGTACACTCATTTTCATTGACCCTAGGATATGCAGATGTTCTTCATGTTTCACTGATGCAGTCATTACATTTGGGTAATCTGCAGGCAGGTTGCCCTCAATCGGCCTGATTAACAAAGTCTTGGGTCCTGCGTCGGTTGCTGTCCCTTCTTCCATGATGTCAGGTCGTCAGGGTTATAAAATATGCAGCCAACGCCATTACATCAGTCTTTCTTGCCGCGCGGTGCCCGAAGCAGAAGCAGTTCACAAGTGCCAGTCGGCCGACTCCTGAAATTTTCGTTTTCGAGTTTCAGGACCGAAGTCTTCAACTAAAAGCTAAGTATCCCATTGGGGAAACTTTTTCTTGCTCCTTACCGATGTCAGTAAAAACTAATAATTGTATTACTTGTGGGAAGCAAATACCTCATAAGGATTTCTATTTGTACTGTATTCCTTGCCTAGGCCCTGATCACGACATACCTTGCTGTTGGTTTTGTGCTTTGTTTAATTAGCGCACTATCCGTCGTCAGTACAATTTTGCTTCTAAATATTTCGGCTCTCTGTTTAATTATCCAGAAATGTCGTCAGTTAGCCATCCGACTACCGGAATACCGAAAACACGCAAAGAAAAAGACAGAGACAGGCCATTGAGGTCCAAAATTGCCGACGACACTTCTCTTAAGCCAGTCGCCAGTTCACCGGTACTCAGTGAGGCACTTTCGCAGCCCCTGATACCCACTCCTTCTGATTCGCAGGCCTCTGCCGAGACCCATTCGGAGTCCGGTATGCCGCGAGAAGATTCACCTATGGAACCCGCGGATGTCTGTACCTTGGATGGGTCCGGAGTCACTGTACAGGCACCGGCTTCTGAGAGGGTATTCAGGCCTACAGTTTGTATATTAAACCGTCTCCACCTTCAATATTAAGGCCAAAATCTCGATCTATGTCTAAAAAAACGATGCCCAGGCCACATGTTCAGGCCCCTATGCCTAAAAAACAAATGATCAAAATGGCTGGAGATTTAATTACTCTTATCAGGGGTAGTAACCCCCCCCCCTTCTAAGAGGCCTAGGGCTGAACTTGACTATGACTCTTCTGAACAGGACTCTGTTTCTTCTGACTCTTCTAATGAACAGGATTTGTCCATACCTACTTATGAGGACTCTGATGCAGAGGATTCCATTCCTTCTGCTTCTTCCCGTGAGGATTTTTCTTTTGGGGAAACTTTACATACCTTAAGGGAGCATTTCCACTGGGAAAGTCAGGATTTTCCTGAATGCAAAAAGAGGCTTAGGGATTTCCTTCTTCTTCCTCAGCATAGACCTCTGGCTATACCTCCTGTACTTGACATTGTTGATGATGTGTTTTCAGAATCCAGTATGACCCCTGATTCCCTGCCTCCAGCCCCTAGTAAGCCAGACAGATACTACAGGGTTCCTGACTCCCACAAATTCCTTTTCAAAAATCCTATTGCAGATCCTGAAACCATTTCTCAGGGGCCCAAGGGCATTAAGGCTTCTACTGCTAAAAATCCTACCCCTTCTGATAGAGATTCCAGGGCGCTGGATAGATGGGGTAAAAAGGTTTATACTTCTGCAACCCTGGCAATCAGGGCTTTAAACTGTCAATTCCATATGCTAAAATATCAACAGCATATCATGGGACTGCTTAAACAGAAAATTATGTTGATTTCTGATTGTGTGGAAAATAAAGATTTACAGGATTTATTGCATTCAGCCAAACAAGTTGGAAAACATACTTTGCAATGTGGTTTTGAGTCTTTGGAGGCCTCCTGTAGGGCTGCTGTTACTGGGTTTGTGCTTAGAAGGCATGCTTGGCTTAAGGAGCAATCTCTGTCTGATCATGTTAAAGCAAAATTGTTGGATGCTCCTTTGCAGCAGGACCATCTGTTTGGCAATAAGGCTGAAGAAGTTCTAAAAATGATGGAAGATAAAGCTAAATCTATGCAAACTGTGAAAGATTTCTTACAAGTACAACCTCCAAGATTTAGTAGGCACTGGCATACCAAGAACTGGTCCTTTCCAGTTCCTTCCAGAGCCCCTCAAGCCAAACCCAGACATTCCAAAAGCACCAGGTTTCAGTCCCAAGGGACTTTCAGAACTAAACAATGGGGTGCCTCCGCTTCCAAATCTGGAAACGATAAGATACCTCCCTATGGTAAACAGTTTCAATGACTTTCCTTTAAAATTACCAAGCACTTACCTCTTAGCTACCCCTTTGGGGGGAAAACTGGCTCTTCATGCAAAAAAATGTCAACTTATAACCCAGGACAAATGGGTTCTAAATATAGTGTCCCAGGGATACATATTTCATTTCCACATGTTGCCAACTCCAAACGGATGGCCAGACCTGCCCCCAAATCAGTGTGCAGAGGCTCAGAAACAAGTACTTTCCCTCCTAAACATGGGGACAATTCAACTAGTACCAGAAGAGGAAAAGGAGCAAGGTTTCTATTCCAGATTTTCCTGGTACCTAGAAAAGACAAATCATGGTGTCCAATTCTGGACCTATCTACTCTAAACACCTTTCTGGACATTCCAAAATTCAAGATGCTGACTCTTCACCATTTACTTCCTATGCTAGGCAAAGAAGCCTGGTTGGCAACTCTAGATTTAAAAGAGGCCTATCTGCATATCCCAATCAGGGAATCTTGCAGACGATCCCTCCACTTCAATGCAGGCTACTTACATTATCAGTTCTCTGCACTGACCTTTGGCTTATCTACTGTGTCCAGGGTATTTACAAAGTGCCTGGTCCAGTAATTGCATTTTGCAGGCAAAGAAATATTCAGATATACCCATACCTGGACGATTGTCTAATTCAGGCAGAAAACAAGGTAATTCTTTTAAAACATCTGGCATTTGTAAAAAGGGTTCTCATTTGTCTAGGGTACACTATAAACAAAAAGAAATCACAACTGGTAACCTCTCAAAAAATTACATTCCTGGGTGCAAGCTTGAATGCAACTGTCCAGATGGCTTTCCTTACGCCAGAAAAGCAAATTAATTTGGTGACTTACTTCAAACAGGTGGCCATAAAAACCCTGCTATCTGCAAGACAAATACTGCAAGCCTTGGGATTCATGGCCTCTTGCATTCTTCTAATTCCATATGCAAGACTGCATATGAGGAAACTTCAGTGGTACTTAAAATGTTTATGGAGTCAACATTGTCACAGCCTGGAAACAATGATTCCTATCATACCTTGCCTGCAACTAGAGTTCCTGTGGTGGGCAGAGGCCTGCCACCAAAACAAGGGACTGCCATTCACACCACCCCCTGCTGCGCAAACCCTAACTACAGATGCATCAGACTATGCATGGGGGGCTCATCTGGCAGGGAAGTGCATTCAGTGCAAATGGAGCCCAAATTAAATACACCTTCATATCAATCAAAAAGAAATGTTAGCTGTACAGAATGCACTGACAGCCTTCAAGGACTACCTTCATTAAGGACAACTACTGGTAAGGACAGACAACACCACAGTTATGTGGTACATAAACAAGCAGGGGGTTACACATTCCTACCCCCTCTGCAGACTAGCAATGGCATTGTGGAACACGGCCTTGAGCTATCAAGTACAACTACAGGCTCAATTCCTGCCAGGAAAGCTGAATATTTTGGCAGATGAACTAAGCAGAAATCTCATGGACCCACACGAATGGAAACTGGAACCACGGATTTTCCACATGTGGGGGAGCCCAGACATAGATCTTTTTGTCTCACCCCAGAACTACCAGTTGGACAAATTTTGCACAAGAACACTTCACAAAAAAGCCTGGAAAGTGGATGCTCTGTCCTTCAGCTGGGAAAACCTATCAGTCTATGCCTTTCCTCCTCTGCCTCTGCTCTCCAAAGTTCTACTGAAAGTCAAACAGGACAAACCAAAAATTATTTTGATTGCTCCAGACTGGCCTCGCCAACACTGTTACCCACTCCTACGCAATCTGTCACAAATTTCTCCGTGGCAGCCTCAGACACCTTCCTTACTGTCTCAGCAGAACAACCAAATTCTGCACCCTCAGCTCTAAACATTGAATCTTGCAGCTTGGCTAATCACTTAAATTCCCCCTTACCATCCTTCAGCAAACCTGTGATGGATGCCATTATGGAGGTGAGAAGACCTAGTACTAGAAAATCTTATGCTGACATATGGAAAAGGTTCTGTGCTTGGAATCAATCTCAAGGGATGAGCACAGCAGTGTCCATTTTACCTCAGATTTTGCAATACTTAACTGAGATGCTTCACATGGCCCTGTCTTTTTCTTCCATAAAAATCCATGCCTCAGCCATCTCAGCTCATTACAACACAGAACCCCCACTCTTCTCTCATCCTCTGCTAAAGCAGTATCTCAGAGGGGCCAAAAACTTGAGGCCACCCAGGAGCTCCAACCCCTACCTGGGACCTTAACTTTGTATTGGAGAAACTCACTCTGCCTCCATTCGAGCCAGCAGCTACTGCAGACTTGAAATTTCTTTCCTGGAAAACAGCCTTCCTTTTAGCAATCACTTCGGCTAGAAGGATTTCTGAATTACAGGCCGTTATGGCAGTGGAGCCTTTCATCATCTTTCATGCGAACAGGGTGTCACTCAGGACCAACCTTTCCTTCATGCCCAAGGTGGTATCCAGTGTGGCTCTAAATTATTCCATTCATTTGCCAACTTTCTTTCCCAATCCACAGAACAAGGGGGAGCATATTCTGCATTCATTGGATGTACACAGACAACTTAGATCTTACTTGGACAGGACTAAATCTCGAAGAAAATCTGAAAAACTGTTGGTAGCATTTGCTACAGGGGCAGAGGGAAAGGCTATTTCAAAGCAAACCATTTCCAAATGGATAAGTCATTGTATTCATTACTGCTATAAGCACCATGGAAAACCTATCCCCCAGGGGATCAGATCCCATTTCACCAGGGCTGCATCTACTTCTACAGCCTTTCTCAAAAGTGTTCCTACCAGGGATATTCTTGAAGCTGCTACCTAGAGTTCAGTTCATACTTTGACCAAGCACTATAATTTACCAATTTTCTCTAAATCCAGAGCTGGCTTTGCCACTGCTGTTTTGCAGGGCCTTATAGCCAGTCCTAATGCTGTATAATTCCATCCTTCCAACCATAGCTTTGGGAATCTACCCAAATGTAATGACTGCAACAGTGAAACATGAAGAATATAGTACAGTTGTGTACACTTACCATAAATGTAGATTTCCGAGTGTATTCACTGTTGCAGTCCTGGTTACCCTCCCTCCAGCCCCCTGCTTTTTTCTCTTACTATGCCTCTCCTTTCTTTTACTACACTTAAAAGCCTTTTTGGTGTATTTGTGTTTGGAGGTATATTTTTGTGTTTTAAATTATTTATATATATTTTGCTCCCCATTTGGGGGGCACCTGACATCTGGGGCAAGAAAAACTGATGTAATGGCATTGAAAACTGATGTAATGGTGTCGGCTGCAAGTTTTTTACCCCCGACGACCTAACGTCATGGAAGAAGGGACAGAAACTGATGCAGGACCCAAGACTTTGTTAATCAGGCCGACTGAGGGCAACCTGCCAGCAGATTACCCAAATGTAATGACTGCAACAGTGAATACACTCGAATATCTACATTTATGGTAAGTGTACACAACTGTACTTTCCAGTGTTATTGTAAAGAGGCCTGAGTCTGCAGTGAGAAGAGTGTAAAATCTGCTGTCTTTGATGAACTATTTTGCAAAATTGTTCCATACGATGTTATTTATTTTTGGTTCTAAAAAAGGGAGATGTTAGATGTCTGTCATATTTCTTCACTAGTTTTTTGGTCATGTAGTGTGGTTTTCTGTGCACTAAGCAGTTACAAAAATAACATGTGATGGGGGATTCAGAAAATTGTGTATCACGCCTGAAAATATGAACATATGTCAAAAATAGGTTCAAGTGCAGGGGTAAATCAGGCCTTGAAAATGGGTACTTTCCTCTAAACTACAGACATTTTGCTTCCAGCTTTCATGATGTTGGAACATTACTTTTATGTCCATGCCATAGTAATGTGTTGGCATTCCAGTCCTCACCACTGAGTGGGTACACCATGACAGAACATCGGATGCATTATGCAGCCATGCAGCATGTCAGCAACATGTACTGAAATGGCTATTGGTGAACTGCACGTTTCCTAGGAAGTTCACTAAGGACCACCACAACACTTCATTCTGTTGATTTTGTATTTCTGTTAGTAAATACAGAAATTAACAAACCTTGCTGAAGCTATGTAGATTCATATAATGATGAAAATAATTAACTTGCGCTAGCATATTGAAAATACTGGTTTGAAGCCAAGGGTTCTAGTTGGCTTCTATCAACATGCTTTAGTAATCTAACTGCTTGCTGCCTGGCTCTGCTATGTAGGAGAATTATTTCTGACTGAATTTCCAGTAACCAAGGTTCAACTAGTGTCTTACGAAAACAGATTCATTTAAGCTGGATGAGATGAGTAGAATGAGCCATCATGTTGCAAACTTTTATCTCTCACCCATGAGATTTGATGAAGGAGGTGCAGCTCCCCAGCCCCTGCATTGGGAGCATAGGGGGTCACCTTTCATGCAAAACATTTCTGATAGATGTTCATTTTGTCTTGCATGGGTTTTGATGAATTCGTCTGAACACTTTACTATATCCAAATGGGAGAGATGTGTATGAGTAGAATGTCTAGTTACATTATTTATTTAAACAGTATAAGATCTACAATCATATAGGTTGGAAAGGTAGTCTGACTTTTGTTCTGAAGGAATTTTAAAACATGCCCTTACTGTAGGTAGTTTATTTCTGAATTTAAATTGGTAAGAGAAATCATCAGTAACAGTTTTTACTTCTGGCTGTCTGCATTATTGATGCATTTTAATCTTCTTTCTGTAGATGGCGTGGCTCTTCTCAAAGACTTTCTTATTGCAAGGTGTATGATGAATGATATAGTATTTTGTGGGCTAAGGTAAGGTAGATTAGTTTTAGATTGTTTTTACGGTTCTGACCAGTTTAAAAGTGTTAAGGAACTGAATCAGTGCTTCCAAGATTTTAGGTGACTTTCAAATATTGTTTAATAATTGCATGAGAATTCTAGTTTTTGAATATATTGGGCCAGATTAATAAAGGTTACCTCAGAGTGAATCCGTCCTAGTATCCTGGTCATTTAGTGAACAGAATGGAACCACACAGAAGTTTAAATTAAGAGAACTAGGGGTGGGCTTGGCATAATGGTTAAGTTCTTCACAACATAGACACAAGATACAGGGTCTAATTCTAACATCAGGTTATTGACTAGGTTTAAAATAGCACTTAAGGGCAGTTAGTACTCGCCTATGAACCTTTGAACAGTGTTTGTTAGTGTTCTACTGGCATAATTAAGGAAAGGGATCATATTGTACAGTTGACTTAACTGTTTACATTTTTAAAGTGGTGTTCAGTATTTTGCTTAATTATAAGTTCTGAGTTGATAATAGATGCTTAGATATGTATGCAGGTACTTTATTCTAAGAATATATTGAAACAATCAGTTAATTTATATGTTCATAGGTGTTTGCTAGGCTAATGACAACAAAAGCCTTTTTAAGCCTAGCCATGGTTCCCAAATCTCTGGGAAATTCTGGTACCCTTGATAAAAGCAGGGGCTTGGGAGATGAAACATTTACAGGCTGCCTGTGTCCATTAGAGACATAGGTGCCAAACCAGGGATGGATTTCCTGTTTCCCATACAGTTGTTCAAGTTACACTTGAATTGGGTTAGGGAGGAACTCTGCTTCAAATGGATGGGGAGCCTGTTTCAAAGAATGGATAGCCTCTGGGATGCATACCTGTGCCTCCAGCAAGCTCTGTCTATATCACAGTTAAGGTTTAGGTCTTTAGAATGGGTAGGTCTGGTGCTGTTTTTTTTTTTTTTTTTAGATATGCAGAAGGTCCTTTAGGGTGGGGTCTGACAATGCCTTGTGTTTTTTTCATTGGAGGCTGTAAATTTGGGTCATGGTGAAATGGCTGCAATTTTTGGAAGCTTATTTCATGGCATAATTTCTCTTAAAGACACTGGTTTCAGAGAATGGCAGTACAGTGGCACAAAGAGTAGCACTGCCACCTCATATCAACAGAATCTAAGGTTCAGTTCTCAGCAAGGGTGTGATGTCTATTTATCTTTCAGTTCTCATGTGAGGTTTTTCTCTCAGTGCTCCAGTTTCTTCCACTTTCAAAGGCATGCAATAAGGTGAACTGGCATTTTACAAATTGCCCTTAGGTGTGTGTGTGTGTGTGTGTGTGTGTGTGTGTGTGTGTGTGTGTGTGTGTGTGTGTGTGTGTGTGTGTGTGTGTGTGTGTGTGTCTTTTATTAATCAGTGCACTGTAAATAATGGATTTCAGTGCCTTGTGCGTATTGCCTGCTAGGTTGGGCTCCAGTGTCCCTGTGGCCTTGTAAAGGATAATACAGGTTGCAAGAAAACAGATGAATGGATGCAATATATAATGTGGCAAGTGGCAACATGCTGATGAATACTGAGAAGAGGATTGGCTTTTTAACGTAACATTTCTACTAGATTCAAAAATTGTAAGGAATACAGCATTAATGAATTTGAAAGTACTCACTACCACACTGGAGGGAATTATTTTGATGGAAGCATACCAATCTTTTATAAAATAAAATCAATTTGCTGGGTGCAATGGAAATAATCAGTGAAGAAAGGGGAGATGAAAGGAAGTGATATTTGTCCATGTTTAACTCAATTGTGTAAACATTTTAAGAATATATATTTGTAGAACATAATTCTGAAAGCAAAAGTATTATCTGTTTATCCCCTAGGGTACCAGTGGTATGTATTTATGTAGCAATTTCTAAGATATGTGATGAGTTCTATATCTGTAAGAACTTTAGGAGGTGGAAAGTATTTTTTATGTGATAAAGACATTTTTGTTTGTCCATGTTGGCATATTTTTGCTCGTTTTTCAGTGTTTTAAAATAATGTGAATTGCTAATTGTACTTTTGTAATTTGAAGTGGGGAGTACAATTATTAGAACACGTATCTGCCGTAATGGATAAAGGAATGATGAGTGCATTATATAAACAAAAAAGTGAAACTGATAATGTTCATTGTATGGTTCACTGCAGCAGTAATTATTCTTGAAAATTCCACTACAGAAGACTAGATGTCTGTCCCAACTTGTGGAGCTACTGTCACAACTGAAATGCAAGACATAGGGGTTTATGGACAAGGAATTGAAGTACTACCTAGAGCCATGCAACCTCAGTCCCCAGGTTGCTAACAATCTTTCACATGTAGTTATAATTCTATGGATACATCATGCAAGACAGCAGCTGGGGGGACAGTTCTAAGGTGACATGCCTGCCTGAAGACCCAGCCTGCTAGGTCATGTCATAGTAGAGCTTCTGAATGTCCCACTGAATAAAGAGCTTCTCCTTTGACCCCTGTGGAAAAGTGTTAAGAACCTGGAGGAAAAAGCCAAGACCATGCAGTCTGTGAAGTATTTTATTCTGTCTTCCCTCAACTGGGTATAGTAGAAACTATCGACCCAAAAGCAGTCTTTTCTGACAGAGACAGAAGAAAAGAAAACAGCAAAACGGTAAGAAAGCATTTTGCAAAAAGAGATAAAAAGGGGAAAGCTGGGGGCAATCAGGGCTGAGCTCCTCCCAATGACTCTTCCTTGCTTTTTCCTCCCCACACCAACAGATCTCATCCCAAAGTGCAATTTCCTATAATTCACCTCAACTAACCATTTCCCCACAAAATCCCTCTGGTCTAATGAGTACTAAAAAATTTGGCACAGGGATATGTACTACAGTTTATAAAAAAAAAAACAAAGTTCTCAGGTATCAAGGCATTTAGTGCAACCCCTGCTGTAGACATAGCACAAAGGGGTTATAGAGAAGATGCTAAACACAGAGGAAGGCACAGGCTGTTAAACCAGATTGTTTCAGGTTCCAAGAAAAGGTGGACCATAGATACCAGTCTTAGATATTTCAAGGTTAAGCGAGATTCTAAATGTACTAGAATTCAAAATGCCAACCTTTCAAGGTTTTCTCCATCAAGGCTACAACATGGTCGCCCAGGACTTAAAGGATACCTACTTACACATACACATAATCAGAGAGCAGGAATGTTTCTCCAGATTCAAAATAAGGGATTACAATTCCCAGTTCACCTCCTTGCCCCTTGGTTTATCTACTCCATCCAAAGTGCTTGCAAAATACCTTGCTAACAACTGCACAAAAAAACACTGAAAGGTTGAAATAGCTATAAAGATAAGTGGGTTTTATTATAACAATTAAGCACTTTCATCTTTCAGATTTTACAAAGATGAGTTCTGAGCTAAAGATAAGATTAAAAAAAATGAGCAAAACATCTTTCAGAATGTAAAATACATTAAAAGTATAAATATGAAAAATGTACTAGCTATACCTGATCTGACAGGCTTAAAACATATTCAGTGGGAATATTATTGTTTAGTGCGGTGAACAGCTTACATTTAAAATTAATTGAAAAATGTACCAGTATCTGATCTGACAGTCTTAAAACTAGTGGAAATGTTATTGTTTTGGTTTGGTGGGCATCATACGTTTAAAAATAATTGACAGTCAACCACTGACATGTAACTTTTGAGAATTTTCCCAGGAGTCATTACTGCAGCAATGGTAACTGTACAATGAACATAGTGCAGTCATATAGGAAGTTATGATAATAATGCATGTTCAAGTATCTCCACTGTTGCTGTGCAATTTCCAACAGTCCTCCTTTCTTGACCACTGTGAGCATCTCTGGGTTTGAGTGACTACCTAGACCACCCTTTCCTTTACCTTCCCTCTCTAATGACCTAACTAGTCCCTCCTTGCTTGGGTTGACCTGGAAAATGGAGACACCCAGAACTTGGGGTGTTCTAATTGGACTGCCTTCCTGAGGGCTAATTCTACCAGAACATTCAGTGCTGTGATGTCAGATAGATTTTGGGTACATAATTATTACCAGAGCATGAAAGAGCCAAATGTGGTAAACATAGATGTCCATCTTATAACACCCTGATGTACAGATGGGAGGATGTCCATCTGTACTAAGAGTGAAGGGTGCTAAGCTCTAGAAATTAAAAACAGAGGCACAATATTAAAATACCATAAATGAGATAATTTGATAGGCTGCAGACCATTGTGCAAAAATAAACAAATAAAATAAATACATATAAACATAAAACTAATTCAGTTAGATCTTAAGTGCATATTAGTGATAGATGTAACTCATGGTGACCACTGTGCATCTCAATGTTAATTCACTAGGACACAAAATTATATATTGTCAGTGAGATTATTTATCAGAATGAATGACAGCTACTGAGGCTTTATACAGGCAAGTCTAAGATGGCAGACTACAAAGAATTAACTTAAATACACGCACTGCATAGCTTAGGTGCCACCTTATGGAATATTTTTTTCTAATGAGAATTCACGCACTCTAAAGTGACACAAAAATAATGCAACCAAAAAACACACACCAATACTGTTGAAAACAGTGAAAAAAGTCCAAATATACCGAAAACCACAACAACGGAAATAACAGCATAGACTGAAAAATAAAATATTTATTTCTGATTCTAGTACCTCGGACTTCGCCTTCAATGGAATAGTTAACATGTTCAGAAGCAAGTCTCTAAGAACCACCTTCTAATTACATTAATTGTTTAATTAAATGCAATTAGCAATATTTCAAAATTTTAGAGCATATGAATTCTCGGAGGAGGAGTCTGATCTTTTCGCAGAATGGAAAGAGATTTCCCTACAGTGCACTTTGGGCTGGCTAAAAGTGCTTATCAAGCGCAATGAAAGAGCGCTTGTTAAAATACGTTCCAATATTGTTGAACTGCAAGAGACTTTATGTAATAATTCCCTGGAAGCAGATTTTGCACAGAACTTAAATGACATTAAGTCAAGAGTGTTAAAAATAGAAACGCAGGTAGTGCAACGTAAAAAGAAAAAGTTTGTACGAGACACCAATGATTATGCTACGGGGATGATTTTTTCTTGGCAATTCAACTTTAAGAGGGGGCGTGGTAGATCTACTACAAAAAACAGCAAAAGCAGATCCCGCGGCCTTAGAGACACTTCCAGTTCATCGATTGAAGCAGATTCAGTGGGAAAGAAAAGCGTCTCCTTCGATGAAGTAGATGCTGAAAGTACTTTGGGTTTTAGCGGTCCGCAAGAGACTACTTCATCTGATAAAGATAATTTGACTCAAAGGAAGGGGCGCAATCGGCGCTTTCAGGCGAAAAGAAAGAACAATTGATTCTGTGTTTTATACACAAGGGACAGATGATAGTGGACATATTTCTCATAATGGTGGTGGGATAAGAACTGCATATAATGGCTATTCTAACTCTTTTGCAGGTGAGAATTTAAATATAATTAATCTCTCTGATTTATGCATTTCTGATGTCATGAAACAAGTTTTGTACAAAGGAACTAAATTTGTTCCAACACACATTCCTTCACTGGCTGATTTAATGTTAGAGGCCAAAGAGTTTTGCAGGAAGTTACATTTGAAAGTTTTTTTTGCAAACAAAGAGAAAGGAGTGGGTAGTAATTTGGAAGAAATTAATGATGTTTCTGTTCTTGAAAGTTCGTTAATGGATATGTCAGTTTATGAGAATGAAATGATAGACATTTTTTCAGAATTAGAACATCGTTCATCTTCTGATTTAGCTTTTGAGTTTTGCACTGGTTATGGAAGATTTAAAATTCCTAAAGTACCTTATATTAGTGAATTTATTCCTCCTAAATTGAACAACAGTATAAATGTTTTTGAAAAAACCTTGACTAAGCAAATTGTGAAGGAATTTGGGGTATTTAAAAAACACCAGAAGGGTTATAATCTTTCTAAAACAGAATGGCAAGCTCTTTGTGAAATAAGGGAAAAGAGGGACAAATATGTTTTCACGGAGTCTGATAAAGGTGGAAACTGGGTTATCTTGTCTAGAGATAGGTATAACTCTCTGGTGTTAGATTTGCTATCTGATAGTGATACTTATGAAAGTTTACCAACAAATACCAAGGTGGAATTCAATAATGGAGATAGGTATAACTCTCTGGTGTTAGATTTGCTATCTGATAGTGATACTTATGAAGGTTTACCAACAAATCCCAAGGTGGAATTCAATAATGCCTTATATGATCTATTGGAAAGGGGTGAACATTTGGGTTTCTTTACTCGTGGAGACGTTATAAAGTTATTTATAAAGAACCCAAAGGATGCCAGATTTTTTATCATTCCTAAGATTCATAAGGATTTGAGAAATCCACCTGGGCGTCCAATTGTTTCAGGGAGAGGTACTTTTTCACAAAATGTTGGTATGTTTCTGGACTCAGTTTTGAAAGAACACTTACCAAGAATATCCTCATGTTAAAAATACTAAGGAAGTTTGTGATTTTTTTAAGGGTATTATTTGGGAAAGTGATTTCTACTGGGTCAGTGTGGATGTAAAGTCACTATATACCTGCATTAATACCTTTTGGGGACTTGAAGCAGTAGGCAAATTGTTGGGAGAAGGCCCACGTACCTCCTATATTATTAGTTTGTTGGAATTTTGCCTTGCACATAATTATTTTGAGTTTGAAAAGAAATTTTATTTGCAGAAAGTTGGTACTGCAATGGGTGCCTGCTTTGCTCCTTCATATGCTGTTATTTTCATGAGATTTTTTTTTAATTTATTTTTGTATTCTAAGAATTTTTTCCAAAATAGGATGATCAAGTACAAGAGATGTATTGATGACTTATTATTTCTATGCAAGGGGAACCCCAAAGAATTTGATGTATTTATCTGTAGCCTAAAAGAAAATCTGTGTGGATTGGATTTTACTTTTATTATAGGTGGAGATAAAATACAATACTTAGATGTGGAATTTTATGTGGGTGTGGATGGCAGAATACAACATAAACCTTTCCACAAAACCACAGCAGTTAATAATTTTTTACATGCTTCTAGTATGCACAGCTTTCATCTTGTTAATTCATTGCCTTTTGGAGAATTCAAACGTATTGCAGGAAATATTTCAGAGAAGGATAATTTTATAATGGAATTTGATAGAGTACAGGAAAATTTGTTTGTGAGAGGATATTCACATGATGTGATAAGTAGAGCCCGATTTAAAGTTGAAAAAGCACTAGGGTTAGTAGATGATTTTCAGAGGTCTGTAGGTAGTGCAAGAATTCACTACGGTGAAACAAATGGGGAAGATGAGAATAAATTTAAGGAAGAAAATGATGAGACAAATAGGATTTTCTTTGTGAATAAATTTTCAGCTTTTTCTCCCATTTTAAGAAGACTGGTAATGGAATTGTGGCCTATCATTGGAAATGATGATAGCCTTAGAAATATTATGCCTAGGGATGTGAATTTTTCCTATGGTAGATTTCAAAATTTAAAGGAGTTAGTAAGGAGCAAAGGCAGAAGGGAAAAACTGGCCAATGCAGGAGCTTATGCGTGTGGTAGATGTAAGGTTTGTGATAAGATCAAGAATTTGGATGGTACTAGGATCAATGGCATTTTATACAATGCCATTGACCACTTTGATTGTAACTCATTCGGGGTTATTTATGTTATAGGATGTAACTGTCCTGTTAAAAAATGGTATATTGGGCAAACTAAACATAAGGTAAAACTAAGAATATTAGAACATCTAGGAGACATTACAAATTCTAGGCTGGATAGTCCTGTGGCTAGTCACTTTAGTGCAGAGCATGGGAGTTCGGTGAGAGATTTAATTTTTAGTGTTGTTGCCAGACCATATGGGATGGGGGGAGGTAACCATAGTTTTCAACAGAGGTTATTAAATATGGAATCCAGGTATATTATTAATTTCAACACTCTCTTTCCCAATGGGATGAATTTAGAAATATGAATGATATTATAAGTAATATTTGAATTCATAGTATTAATATGTTAAAAAATGTTTAAGTATGTTTAAATAATGAATTTGTAAAAAGAAGTTTTGTATAGGTAATTTATAGCCTTATATTGGTAGATTTGAAGTTTAGTATTTGTGGCTTTAAAATTTTTAAATATTGCTAATTGCATTTAATTAATCAATTAATGTAATTAGAAGGTGGTTCTTATAGACTTGCTTCTGAACATGTTAACTATTCCATTGAAGGCGAAGGCCGAGGTACCAGAATCAGAAATAAATATTTTATTTTTCAGTCTATGCTGTTATTTCCGTTGTTGTGGTTTTCGGTATATTTGGACAAAAATAATGCAGCCATCCTCTAGTGTCAACTTCTACAGTTACATCTAGAAATGTTCTCAAACTCTGAGAAAGGTTCTTATGCTGTCAGGTGCAGTTACACACCACCTGTTATATCTAAGGTTACAAGTATAGGGCTGTCTGTGTTTCTGACTGCTTTTTCTGGGCCACTAATGTTTAATAATAACAAAGCACTTTAGAGGAAAAGGGTAGAGTTATGAGTCATTATCTAACACACAGCTGCAGCACCTTTTCTAACAGAGCACAAACATGTTTTCTGGCCTAACTTGCTCTGAAGCTATGAATAAAATACAGAAATCCATTTTGGCACTTATATTTTCAGTATTTATGTATGTGTAGCAGTAGACTTCAATGTCGGTAAGTAATCCAGACATATACTTTAGTTCTATTCCAAATAAGCATTATTGTAGATAAGCACCTTCATCATAAGACCTCTGTCTCTATAAAGAATGCCTGCTTGCCTACACCCACAGACATTTCCCCAAATACGAAGCTGTAGAAATTGGACAGACAAACCAAGGAAAACCTTTGAATGGATTACTTTGGACAGAGAACATGGTTGAGCATTTACAATGAAGGTTAGTTCCACACAACTATACTGTATGCATAATATATTGTTTCAAGTGGTTGAGAAATTAATTTGTAGTTGTACAAGACAAGGTGATTTTAGCAGTATACATGAGTGCATGAATATCGTTAACATCACTATTGCAGTCTAATGAACCATGTGGTCAAATGCACTATTATACCAGGTCTAAGAAATATCTAGACAAGTTAGATTTTCTACTGTGTAATTCCTTAAAACCTCTTGGATTAGAGTAACATGGATATATGCAAATGACCCCTTAAGGAAATCAGGTGTTTCAGCTATATGGCAGTTCTGAATGCCCATGGCTTTTTTTCCTTTTTAATTCTGTTATGGACAAAGTCATGCCAATAAAGCCAAACCCCACTAGCTGTGGACATGCATATTTCAGCCTTCTTATGGCCTCATCAGAACAACATAAGTGGACTGTTTGGCTAACCTTTGGACACCATTTCCAAATCCATCTTTGTGTGCGTTTGACATAGATGACTTGATTACCTCTTGAGTCTGAGGTGAATTTCTTGATGTTTATCATATTGATCACTGCTGCAGTAACCTTAGTTGTATGGGTTATATCCTGCCAAGGATATAACAGCTGGTCAGCTTCCAAAGCTTCAAGCACCTACCACATGCCCAACTATCAGGCAGCTCGAGTTGAGCTGACTAAAAGACAAGTTTGGGTGCCAAGCACTTTACAGTTTTACTGCCACTGAAAAGTATGCTCTTTTGAGGCTTTCAAGGATCCACAGTTAGCTTGTGCTGTTACTTTGCTGAACAGACAAGTTTCCTATGAGGGGAAAAAACTCCCATTCAATAATTTTTGTTTATTATTAATTCTTTCTTCTTCAGGAAAGTTTTATTTTAAAGTTATGAGTATGTTTTAACAGACTGTCATGCAACTGTACTGTACTAAGTAATGTAACTAAGGGAAGTGCAAGTGGGCAACAGTCTTGGACACAAAGTGCTTGGGCAAGATCAGCCAATCCCTCTCTCTCTCTCTTTAATGTACTACCGGCTTTTAAAAGCCACTATTACATTTGCAGTCAAACCTGAGCGCTATAGCATTCCGTGTGTGGTCCAGTTTACTACATTTTTTTTTTTTTTTTTTTAACTAAAATGTGAGCGCTGTAGCGCTCCATGCAGGCAGGATATAAACTGTAGCAAATTAAAAAATAGATTTTTTTTTAATTAAGACATGAGCACCATAGTGCTTCATGCAGGCAGAGTATAAACTGTAGCAACTATTTGCTACATTTGTAGCAAGCAGTTTGCTACAGTTTAAAAAGAAGATTTTTTTTAAACTAAAACAGGAACACAGTAGCACTCTGTACAGGCAGGGTATACACTATAGCAACTGCTTTCTAGATTTTAAAAGAAGATTTTTTTTTTTAATAAAATAAGTTGAAGGAGGGTTGGGGCAGAGTACAGAAATGGGACCTGAATGGTTGGGGCAGGAGGAAAGGGGTGGGGGTATGTCATGCATGTCCACCTGGCTGGTGTGCCAGTAGAAGGAATGTCCATTTTTATTATTTTTTTGCTCTTTAATGGCAGAGGTGGAGGACATTGATTTAACTTTAATAAGCTGAGCACTTTTTTTTTTGGTCTTCACTTGAAGAGCCGAGGGGGCAGGTTCTTGTTCATGAATCGGCTGTGCTTCTGACTGTACTTTTAAATGGGAGTGCACTTTTTTTTCCTGTGAGTTTAAAAGTTCTTTGTAACTACCGTCCCATTAGCCTGATGAGTCTGATATGTAAGGCTATGGAGCGCATCAACATGGACCTTATCAACAGGGACATAGGGAACCTCCAAACACTGGACCCCACGCAGTTTGGGTTTGTGAAAGGTAGATCATGCCTGCTCAACCCGCTAGACTTTTTCGAGTCTGTTACCAGAGCTGTAGATGAGGGCAAGGTATTTCCACAGCCTACCTAGATCTTACAAAGGCCTTCGACACCGTCCCTCACTCAGGAATCATAGATAGACTCAGTAAACTAGGCATAAACCCTTATGTCATAAGATGGGTAGCCAACTGGTTCATTGATAGAACCCACACTGTAAAAGTAGCGGACTCTAAATCTGACTACCAAACAGTTGGGTCCCTATTAAATTATCAAACATTTCTAAGTTCGAATGTCATATGGCCAACACCATATGATTGAACTTTGAAAAGTTCAAATGTGAAAGGCAATGGCTCCGTACACGCAGAATGGGAATGAAATGCTACACCTAAAGAAATCCCAATCCCTCTGCGCCACACGTTCCAGTGACCTAAACCTAATTACTACAATAAACAGAACATGCTGGAGGGACAGGTTCCTAACCCAGCGACTTCCCATACTCTGGAACAAAATCCCCATTCATGTCAAGCAGAGCACTTCACTGGCATTCTTCAAGAGAAATTTTGGCAAGTGGATGGGAAATAGGAAGTTCACCCTGGGGATTACTTCAGTGGCCCTGGTTGACAGGGGCATGGGTAACTAACCACGGGCAGCAGCTCACCCTGGGGATCACCTCAGTGGCCTTGCTTAAACAGGGGCACTGGGAACTAACTTCGGGCGACATAATGTCAGGGTTTCTTCTTAGGCTAGGCTTATATAGGCTCCAGGGCAATTAGCCTAGTACACACCTATGAACTGAAAACCATTTTTTTCCTGTGGAGAAATTGTATTTATTTTACTTTGTGGGACTGGCAAAGTATCTTAAAGTATTTTTACTGTATTTGTCTGTGAGAAAAGTGACTTTTAAAGAATTATTTTTTACCAGCATTTGCTGCTTGTTTTGTATTGAAAACTGGCATAATTTTCAGCTTGATCATGGAACAATCTGTCAGTCCCTTGTTCAGTCATACTTCTAGCCAACAAAAAAGTTAAGCAAGCAGTGTTTACTATTATATCAGGCTAACAGTACTAGGGTGACTCTGCTGTAGCCATATGTTGTACCTAAGACCACTCATCTTTTATCCCAGATCCATCTACAGCTATTATGGACCGGATGTTAGACAAGTTCTCTGTGGCTGTTGGGGTCCTCTCCGTGAGCAAGGTAGTGCCATTCTTGTCAGTCCTGGTAGAGGGGACAGGGAAGGCTTCCCTGTTTTGTCAGAATATTATGCCCCCCGGGGAAGATGCTGCTGCTGCCGCCATTAATAACACTGTTGGTACCATTCTTCCTGTCAAAAATAAACAGAAAACTAAGTATGTATATGCTCCTCAAATTTGTTTAGATAGGAGTAGTTTACTGTGTCTGGCTCAGAGTTTAATTCAGGCTATTGAACCTTATTCTAAGGTGGTTTCTGGTAAAAGAACATGGGCTACTTCTTTTCCTGAAGAGATTCAAGACTGTGAATCTGGATAAGAGGACGAATGGACTGATACAGGGATTTCTTCTCAGACGAGAGCTCAGTTTCTGACTTTGCCTGTGGGGGCTGTCTTTCTCTGACACTATTTCTATAATGTGCCAGTGTTTTCAGTAGGAAAAGACTGAGGTCTTTCAGTCCCTCAGAAAATACTATGAGCTATTATGCAAGGAATTATCGGAACCTGCATCTGTTCTGTTAGCTTTGGAGGGATGTTTTCTTGACAGGGAGCCAGCTGCCCTTAAAAGGCAAGTAGAATGTTTAAAGTTCCTCCATCTTTTAAGTTTTTGACCACTGTTCCCATACCTGCTGCAGCAGCTGTACCTTTAGTTAATCCTTCTGCTACTAAACAGTTAATTCTAGCCCTACTCTGTTGGGTAAGGATGGGAAGGTCATTTGTAAGTATTGAGAAAAAGTGTGTGCTTCTACAACTTTGATTTTCAGAATTTTGAATTGTCAGGCTCATAAGTTAAGGTTTGTTCTGATTAATTGTGAAAGTATAATGAGTATTTTATCAGCAATTTCTTCTTGTGAGGAAAAATCTGCTTTAAATACTTTAATTTCTTCTTTTGTCCAAGTCATTACTCATTGTTTACAGTGTGTGTGGACAACTTGGTTGATCCTTCTTCAAGAGGTATGGGCACAGTACCGTTTTGAAGAGGTTTGCAAGGATGCGTCCTCAGAATCTCACAGTCTGTGATAAAAATGAAATTTTTAATATCTTCTTTTGGTAGAGATTTACTTTTTGACTCCTCTGCTGCAGAGGTGATCAAAAGGTGTGATGAAAGGAATACGGTAGTACAGGGAAATTGTGTTTTTCATTCCTTCTTTTCCAAGGGATTCTCTTGGCTACTCATCCAGTTTTGGTAAGAAATAAAATAAACAGTCTCAACAAAATACAGGTAAACAGACATTTAAGAAGAAATGGCAAGGGAGGTTTCATGAAGAATTCCGGAAACTCCCGAAACCAAGGGCAGCCCAGTAAGAATAAGTGAGAATGAATATTTAAGACACTAAATCCCCCTTCCACACTGGCGGTCCCTTTTTTCTTCTAGAAAGTGTGAATATCCACTTTTCTCTTTGGCAACAAATAGTTTCAGGCAACCGGGTTCTGAAGGTCATCAAGGCTACAGATGGCAGTGGGGGGAAATTCCTCCTTTCCAGAGGGTAATCCTCATCCACCGGACCAGACTCTTTTGTTTCCACCGATCATTCATCACATACTGTTCCAGGGAGAGATGGAACCAGTTCTGCCTTCCCAGAAGGAAAAGGAGTTTTACCCTAGGATGTGTTTAGTGCTAAAGAAATGCTTGGAGACCAGATCTGGATCTTTCTCTGTTTGTGATGTGCCCAAATTCAAAATGTTGTCAATTCACAACCTTCTATATCATCTTTCTCATTCAAGTTTCCTTGTAACATTTGATTTATATGATGTTTATCATCACGTTCCTATTCATCCAGACTTCAGTCACTTCTTAAGGTTTTGTGTGTCTGGAACACATTATCAGTTATCTGCCTTACCTTTTAAACTATCCACTGCACCAAGAGTGTTCACAAAGTGTCTGATAACAGTTATAGCTCATTGCAGGCTACATAATATCCACACTTTCCATATTTAGACAACTTGCTTATTTTTGCAGTGCCTTATTCAAAGTTTCAGGAATCTCTCTTTTGGGTGAGAGACATCCTACACAAACTGGAATTCCAAGAGAACATTCAAAGTCTTTCTTGACTCCTTCAAACAGGATTGTGTTGCTGGCATGTCAACTAGACACCATAGTTCAAAGAAATTTTCTTCCATGGGAAGAATAGATCTAGACCGATTTGTAAGGGTTTCCACTCAGACTTCAGTGAGTGTGTGGGAATACCTTAAGTTTTAGGGTCTCATGGCTTCTATGATTTTCATGATATCTCTGGCAAGACTCCACATGAGAAAGATACAATGGTATCTGAAGTGTCTTTGGTCCCAGAATCAACATCCCTATTTTTTTTCAATCCCAGAGCTGGGGTTTATCAGAATGGAAATCACTTGGTGGAGACAACAGATGTCCCTTAATCCAGGTCTCCCCTCCTTCCTCCCTCCTCCAAAGCATGTCAGTCAGCACAGATGCCTCAGATTTTCCTTGGGGAGCAGTTTCAAGAGGGATAAAAGTTCAAGGTGCTTTGAACTAACACTCACAAATCTAGATGTGATTGGCCACTCAGTTGTAATTATCTGTAGTGCATGCAGCTTTATCTGCTCCCTGTGTACTACCGGTTACAGAAGAAAAAGTCAAGTAACTTGTGTTTAGTTTATAAATATAAAAGAGATGCTTGCCCTAATCCAGGAACACAACTCTCTGAATCATGTTTGATCCCCGGGACCTCTACAATTTGTTATAGAGAATACCACAGTCATGTGATTCATCAACAAGTATGGGGGATACAGGTCATACCCACTCTGCAGACTAGACATGTTAGATTGAGATATAGCTTCACAGCACTGTTTCACTCTGCAAGCATTCAGCATTCCGTCAAAGAAAAGTTGGTGGTAGACAAGCTAAGCAGGACAAGGCAGACCCTCACAAATGGAAACTAGATTAGGGGTCTTGCAAGATTTGATCCATTTGTGGAGAAGTCCTCAAGTAAGCCCCTTTGCCTCCTCTCTGCACAATCTGCTGGCAAAATTCTGCTCCAGGCTTCTATGTAGGAAGCTTAGAAGACTGATGCCCATTCTTTTCTTTGGGCAGGATGTTCCTGTATGCTTTCCTACCCTTTCCACTAATATCCAGTGTACTTCTGAAGATTTGCAAAGAATCCTCTGAGATCATTGTGGTGACTCCATTCTGGCCCAGGCAACCATAGTTCTCCCTTCTTTTGGAAATGGCCAGGAGGAATTACCACAGGCTTCCTCACAAACTGGATCTACTCTCTCAAGGATAGGGATGTTTGATACAGCCCAACATCAGTCAACTTCATTTGATTGCCTGGATGATAAGGTCTTAATTCCCTTTAGGCACCTGTTTACTGAGGAACTGAAGCATGTACTAACAGAGACAAGAAAGTCTGCTACTAGAACGTCATATATTATGATATGCAAAAAGTTTTCTAGTTGGTGCCAACAACATAAAAGCACCCATTCAGGGTTAGTTGCTCTCTAGTTTCATAATATTTCTGTGAGTTACTATCTTATGGCCTTTCTTACTCCTCAAGCAAGGATCATTTATTGGCCACTTCAGCATGCCTATCCATGGATAATCCTTTTTCAATTCATTCTTATGTCAAAATGTTTTGAAAGCGGTTTTGCTTAAGAGGCCTCCAAGAAAACGGATGGCCCCTCCTCTGTATCTTAATTTTGTGTTAGAGAAGCTAACACTTGCTCCACTTGAATCTGCTAACCTGGCTGACGTGAGGTTCTTAACATGGAAAACAGTATTACTGATTGCTCTGACCTCTGCAAGAATGGTATCTGAGATGCAATATCTTACGGTGAATTACATGTGGTGAATCAGCCCTGTCTGTTTCTCCACAGAGATGTGGGTTCTTGAGAACTAATCCTCTTTTATAACTAAAGTAGAATCTGAGTTTGCTTTAAGCTAAACTGTCCATCTCCTCACTTTCTTTCCTAAACCCCAAAGTGAGGGGGAAAAGATACTGCGTACGTTGAATGTTCACAGACAATTGAACTCCTATCTTGACAGAAGTAAGTCTTTCCGATCTTTAGTCTAATTTTTAATTTCTCGTGAAGGTAAAAAGGGACAATCTGAGTGAAAACAGCTTATTACCAGATGGTTGTCTAAGGCAACTGTTTTTTATTATATTTCAGGCAGGGCCAAGACCCATCAGGGCATTAACTTTTTCTATGGCTTTTTGGAAAGGGTTGGATTCTAGAAGCTGCAACTTGGTCCCCTCTGCATACTTTTACAAAGCACTATAAGCTTGATTCATTCTCTAGGTCCAAATCAGACTTTGCAAGGACCATTCTGCAGGAGGTTTTGGACTCATCTCCTTCCACCTCCAAAAAGTATTAAAGTAGGGTAATCTACTGATATAGCTAAGGTAACTGCAGCATTGATTAATATAACAAACATAGTGCATGTGTGTAAGTAAATTTGCCATAACAGTGAATGTTCAAATGATCATTGCTGTAGTAGCTGCTTCCTCCATCCCCCTTGTTTTTGGTGTGGTGTTATGCCAGGGTGTGGTTATTTATTCATTTTTTTGTTGTTGTTCTTGGCATTGTCCTTTTAGAGCTCAGCCTCCCTTCCTCTATTGGCAGGAATGTTCTGAAGGGCTTGGAACCCAAACTTGTTTTTCAGTCAGCTCAGCTCAAGTTGCCTGACAGTTTGGATGTGTGGAAGATGCCCTGAAGCTTTGGAAGCTGGCTGGATGTTATATCCATTCCAGGACATAGCCCATGTAATTATGGTTACTGCAGCAGTGATCATTTGAACATCAACTGTTATGGTAAGTTTACATATGCAACTGCACTTTATCTGTGTCTCGAATACATAATAAGCCAGTCACGATCTGAGACCCAGACATTATTTAAAAAAAAAAAAAAAAATATATATATATATATATATATGTATATGTATATATATATATATATATATATATATATATAAACCAGTCCCTTATAGTCTCAAATAGTTTTTATACATATATTTCAAGGTGTATGTACACACACCTGTGCATACATTATTCTAATATTCTATAACATAATATATTTATACATAACTATTTAGAGTTCTATTGCTTTGATACATATATTCCAAGAGTGTTTACACATTTTTTAGGCATGCATCTAGTTTTTGTTGTATATACTTTAGTTACACACTTATATATATATATATATATATATATATATATATATATATATATATATATATATATATATATTTTTTTTGTATATTAACTTAGTATATAGATTTGCATATTCGAGAGGTGTGTATATATATATATATATATATATATATATATATATATATATATATATATATATATATATATATATATATTTTTTTTTTTATGTGTCCACATTGGTCATGAATCTCATTTAGTTAATGTGCATATTTTTATATATATTTTATCCTATATATTTCTATCTATACTATTATAATTTTATTAGTGTTAATATGTTGCTTCTATATTGTAGGATGTTTGGTTAATGCATGTGAAGTTAGATGTTTTAATACTGTAGGATGTTTGGTTAATGCAAGTGAAGTCAAGGCTCATCAGCTAGATTGAGTGGAAAAGATGTGTATAACTTTAATTTTAAATTACTCTGCCTAATCGTTATCATTCCATTGGGCTTGTTAATTGGAAAGGGATTGTGATGTCACATCCTTTCCTTTTTAAATCTTTTGGTGTTCCTTACTTTCTGTTTGTCTG